>NW_027130587.1:15975000-16528983 GCF_026122565.2 Emydura macquarii macquarii | reverse complement strand
GGAATGGTGGACACTATAGAAGGGATATTCTGGTTCTATGTAGTGGCTAGCTTGTAACCCACAGTGAAAAGGTGTGTAAAATTCAAGTATAAGTGCCTGTACTTCATATTCTAAAATGGCAAAAATATATATGCCCATCATTATGTCGTTAATGGGAGATGTCCTCTGCGTCTGTAAGGGGTGGAGAAGGGTCTAATGGCTGGTGCAGGAGATCTAGGTTTTATTCCCAGCTGTACTGCTGACTTATGTCATCTTGGGGGAAGTCACCTCCCCTTTCTAAAGCAAATGTAAATACCTATTACACGGGGGCGCTGTGGGGCTTCATGCCCACTACACTAGGAAGTATTAAACCATTGTCTTTCTGTCAAAAAAAAAAAAACCAACCAGAAGTGAAACCAAAGAGAAATGTTCCCTCAGTCTCTCCAAAAAGGTTGATGGAATTAAACCATTGCATCCTGTGCTCTAATCTGTCCCCGTAGTGGTAGCAAAGTTTCCAGTTCCCTCTCTCTGAGAAAACATGCACACTTGTCTATGTACATAGTATAAAAAACTTTCTTCTCCTGTTTGTGTTGAACTATGTTTGTTTCTATCTAATTTTTCATAGGTCTCCAGCAACTAAAGGAGAAGCCAAATGAACAGTCAGGACTTTGTAAAGATTCATTTTATAAGAGTGGACTAAAGAACATAGGAAGCATGGACCCTGATGTTCAGCTATGCCACTGTATTGAAAGAACCATCATTGAAATAATTAACATGAGTGTTAATGGCGTTTAGGAAAAACAGAATGAAGTTGTACTACAGCAAGTACAATAATGTACAGTTTCTAATTTGGTAACAACTGCCAAAATGGAATTAGAAATTGGATTGGAACGAGCAGTATTCTTTCACTTGTTGGATTCTACATAAAGTTGTGGACTGATCCTGTCCAAAGAAGAGAATTCTTAAGGAGACCTGCACTGCTTTCCTTTGAAAGCCTTTCTGACTTGAGTGGTGTTCCTAAATGAACCTTCCAGTGGAGTTAAGTTGTGAATTCTCGTTTTACTTGATTTCTGAAGTAAGACAGGAGCATACCTGCAAGGTTTGCATATAACTTACCCTTTGAAAAGCAGCCTGTGAAGTAAGCCTGATGTTTGACTTAGCTTGTTGAGCCTTCCTATCTTGCAGTGGCACATTGGGTAAGAAAAAAATCAGGCAGGAAGACAAGTTGAAAAAGCATTAACCCAGACAGACAGTTGCAACAGTGTCTTGCCAAGCAAGATGCAATAAACTCCCTAAAGAAAATCATGGAGAAGATTGGAAAAGCCGGCCGTAAATTTTCTGCAATTTCACGAAGTCTAAGAGAGACTACAAATCTTCTTACTCACTTTTCAAACCACTGCACAAGGTTTGAGTTGATGAGATCAACCACTCTCAAAATAATAAGGCATTCATTTGCAAATGAGTCAGTTTTTAAAAAAATTGGTCAAACAGGTTTGGGATTACTTTTAAAAAGTCTTGAAATTGGTTTAAAAGTTTCTAAAAATGTTAGTACTGCAAAAACGCATTCTTTTTAAATAACTTTTTTATTTTTATAATGCTGCTCAGATGATATTTAGTATTTTTTAAATATTGCTTAGTTTAACAAAGATGAGAGGCCTAAAGCACTAAATGCAAAAGATCACTTGATTTATCATCAGGATAGGATTTAAAAAAGCAATGGTCTTGAGGCCAAAGTGATTAAAGCTAAATTGCCCTGTGATGAATGGTAGATTTTAGCCATAGCAAAGTGATTCTAAGAAAAGGCTATGGGATGGAGTGATGTATGGTGTAAATGGATCAATCCTGCAATATTTCATGCACCCAGAACTTGAAATAGTGGGTAATTACTGCAAGAAAACTGTATGATGAGGCTTGCATTGCTGAAGGTATATAAGGCACAGTCTTCTGAAGCCATGCACAAACTCTTTTGGTGTAGCAGGATGACATAGTCTCAACTAATGCCATAAATATATGGAAGAAGGTCATTGTTTGAGGTGAGTAGTACTTCTAAGAGGCATTTTGCTATTAAGCTTACCATTCTAAGAGAATATTCTGTTGTATTAAAATGACAGCATCCATGACCTTTCATAAAGAAAAAAAGTAAAATATTCTGCTTGATTAAACCAGTTTTTATTCCCATGAAGAAATGGCCTGATTCTCTTAAGTGTGGTCTTCAATTTTATGTAGCTTATCTATTAAAGGTATCAGATCAGAATGCAGAAAAGCTAATACTGAAGTTGCAAAACAGAATGTACAATATACATTCCAGTATTATTTCCATATTGATTGGTCAAAGCCTGCAATAGCCATGTGTTGATACACTTTTAGTAGGAAGGTGGTGTGCTTTTTGCCATATGTATTGATGTAAAGTATCTAAGTTAAATTTTGTTTTCTTAAGGTTGTAATATTTTATATGCTTATAGTGACATTTTAACGGACACCTACTTATGTATGTGTTTTTAGATAAGTTCATAAACTCGCTTGGATTGATTGCTCAATTCAAATGTAAAATCCTTTTCAAATTGAGTATCAGTTTAAGTAAAGGAACACTTCCCTTTAGGCCTCTGGTGCACAAACTAAATGGGTTTGTAAGAAGCTCAATGGTTTTTAAAGTCAGAACCTTCCCGTATAAATGGCCAAATGGCTGAAAGGTTAGATGTAATTGCAGACTAAAATTTAAAAATGATTGACTTTACTGAGTTCTGTCTCCATTAGGATTATAGGTTTGAGCCCTTTATTTGCAATAAACATAGTTTTCCTCCCAGTTACTTATTCAGTGTTCTGGGTGTGTTTACAAACATTTTAAAAGATATAAAGTTGGAAAGATAAACTAACACCCCTTCTTTCCCTCCTCCCCTCTCCTGTCCCCCTCCAAAAAAAAAAAAAAAAAAAAAAAAAAAAAAACCTTTTCAGGAAAAGATTTACCTAGCACAAAGGCCCACCCCAAGGGAAAAATGGGGAAGAACTGGTGTGTGACTCAGCATTGTCTATCTTTATTTAGGACTCTGCTGAACCAAGTGGAAGATAATTCTGGAACTACAGCTACTTTGCTGAATGTTCCCTGCTGCCATACCCCTATTTTAATGCATAGGACTTTCATCATTTTACTAGTCAATCCAGACAAAGACCCCACCACCACCTTTGAGATTGCACGTGTATTATCTTGAGTGCATGAAATGCCATGTGTTTAAAATGTCACACATACCTCAGATGCAATTCTGCAATGCAATAAGCTAACTTCTACATCACTCCTATAGTCCCATGGCAACCCTGCCAAGCATGTCCCTTTTGATGTGTTGACACTTAAGAACCAGGGTGAAACTAATACCTCACTTGACATAGGATACTAACTAGCCATGAAATGATCAAGACTTCTGGATACCAGTGGAGTGGTCTTGACTTAAAACTAGCATCATTCATGTATCCTTTTCTAGTCTCTGAGTCATCTACTCTCTGCCCAGTTATGAGCTATTAAAAAAAAAAAAAAAAAAAAGTGAATGAAACATCCAGTATTAGTAGTATGTGAATTTTGTAACTGGTGTAGTAGTGTTTGTATGTCGTTGAATCTTTCATCATATAGGCTAACCACTTCAGTTTGCGTGGTTGCTGATGTACCACACAACATATTGGCCAAAATGGGAAAAGAAGACCTCCGCTATCATTAGAGCATGAAGAGGTGGAAGACATGTTACAAAGTCTGTTTAACTAATAACTGCACAGATATGATAGGTGTTAGCATCCTTACTGCTATTCAAATAGTAGTATCAAGATATTGTTTGACCTAGTAAAAAACTGGATGGATTGATTTCAACTATTCTTCCTGAGCACTAGCACTGACTTTATGCCCACCCTTCTCTATCAAACACCCTCTCCCCTTTTTTGTGTGCATATCTGGTTTAGTAACTAAGCTCCATCCTCTGTTGCAGCACCGCCTTGTTGCTTTTGTTTTTTCTGGAGGGGGTGTGCTGAGCTCCCCTACTTACGGTTGAGCTGAAGACAGAAATGTAAAGACTATGCTGTATAAATAACTGAATCAGACAGCCGGAATACTTGGTTGTCTTTTTACATGTTAAATAGGGGAAAACTGTCTGTGTGCTTCTCCCTGTGCAGGAGTTGCACGTGTTGACCTGATTGGTGTAGGGGAAAGTGAATAGTGGGTGAGGGCAGGAGAATCTCAAGCCCTCCACAAACCCCTGAAGTCATAGAAGCAAAGCCGAGTCTGTCTTCCCCAGAGCGGGGTGGCTGTCCCTGCACCCTCCTACCGCCACTGCCTGACGGGATAAGACCCTGCGACCTGCCCCCCTGCCCCAAGGGTGTGAGGCCAGCAGGCTGGCGATGGATGAATGCCGCCCGATGGGGTGGGGGAGCACAGCCCTGCTCTGCCCGGTCCTGTTCCGTGCCGGTGGGGGCCCGGCCACAGGCTGTGCCCACCTCGCCATGACCTTGCAAGGCCCAGGCTGCCCGGGGTCATGAAGGCAGGTCCTGGAGCTGGAGTGAGCCCGCCGTGCGCGCAGGACCCAGCGCTGTGTGAGGTGACGACTCCCGGGGCCAAACGGGGTCAGGCCCAGCACGTCGCCGGCAGGCACCGTCGTCCTAGGGCGCCGTCCCGTCAGCGGGCCTGATGATGGCGCCTCAGGGCAACAGTGCGAGCCCCTCCTCTGGGAAAAGGGGGCCAGGGCCCGCCGCCAGCCCTGAGGGTGCGGGCAGCAGTTGCGCAGAGCGCGGCAGCCCCGGCGCTTGGTTCCCTAGGCAACTAAGGGACCTTGGGCACCAATACAGGCCTCAGTGATTGGCTCCAGCAGCGAGGGGCGGAGGCGGGAGCGCTTTTGGACAGCGAGGCCGCTGATTGGCTGCGGTGGGGGCGCCTTCCCGTCAGCTGCGATTGGTGGGGCGGGCTAGGCTCGAGAGAAGCTGAAGGGCGCGTGGGGATGGGGAATGCATCGCCCCTCACTCTCTGAGGTAACCGGTCCCGGTCGCCGTGTAGCTTCCCGCCACAGCCCAGGCACGGGCCGGGAGGCGGGGCCAGCTGCTGGCGAGTGGCGGAGGATTCAAAATGGAGGCGGGGAGCGGCTGTTGGGAGACTGGCCCCCTTTCGCTGAGGGGCGTCACGGGGATTTCCCCTCCCCCTGGCCTGGGAGAGCTCCTGGCCCTGGGACCTTAGGGGTGGACGGGGTGAGTGGGCCGTATATGGCGTCCCTGCAGTATTCCCTCCCCACCCAGCGCCGCTCAGGGCAGCGGGGGAGCCCCCTGGGGTACCCCAGCTCTGGGTGGGGGTGTACGGAAGGCCCCTGGGGATATCTCCCCTCAGCTCTGGGTAGGGAATGGGGGGCGAGCCCTGTAGTCTTCATCTTTCTGGGGTGAGGCGAGTGTAGGAGGGAACCTCTGCGAGCCCCATCCCCCACCTCTGCCCACTTGCCCTTTTCTGAGGGCGGGGAAAGTGAGTGGCGTGGATAAGAAAACAAAATAGAAAAGCACCCAGACGTGTTCCTGTTAACCCTCTGGTCCCCCCGGCAGCTGCAGCATGGGGGCACGCAGTTCGTATGTTACAGACAAAACATTTGACAGGGTGTCAATATCAATACACTTTTTTTAATTATTTGGAAATAGCAAAAACAAAAATATCAATGGAGATGGGGAGGCTACATGAGCGGGGACCAGCGACCTGCTAGGCTCATTCCTCTTTCTGCATCCCTATCCCTGCAGTCTTTGTCTGTGAACTCCTCTACCTAATAGCTTTTCAGTGAGGGACTGTGTTTTCTTTCATGAAGAAAGTTTAGCAAATTTTGGGCATGATAAAAATAATCCTCGTTGCTTAAGAGGGATCCACTGCTTTTCTCAGTATATCTGAGGGAAAGCTTCAACACTTGGGAGAGGAGACTATTCTTTTTTGAGGGGGCAAGGGTAGGTTTTATCTTGAGGGGTAACGTTCCTCTTTTCTTGTAGGAAGGTTCTTTCCTCTGAGCGTGTATGATAGGGCTGTCTCCTACAGTCATGATGATGGTCTTTTGATGGTGGTCCACTGGGACTGAGGCCTTCAGTTAGGGAATTAATCAATGAAAGGGATATTGGTAAATTTGGCCCCACATTTTAACTTTGTAAAAAGAGGCTTTTTGTATAGCCTAAGACCTATGAGAATTGTTTCCTCAATCTTTAAAAAAAAAAAAAAAGGCAAACAGTTATTTTTAAACAAGCTACCCTATATTTCTCCTTAGTGTTTGAAATCTAAATCATTGTCCAAAGTGGGAGAAGTGCAAAAAGTTAATACTGTGTAAATTGTGACAAGTAAATGAAAATTATATTCTTCTCTTTTAATAATTACATTATTAGTAATATAGATAAATGTTTATTTAAAACATTTGATTTTTAAATGTAGTGTCCCTTTTAATGTTTATAAATTTCTCTAAAGATGGAAAAGCTTATCTGCAACCATTCTTTTCAGCCCTATCACCACAGGATGCACTGTCTTGGGGTTCAAGCTAACCAGAGTAGTTTTGTAAAACTGAGGAATTGATTGCTTGTAATTATGAGAGATCCCAGAGTGCTTTTCACAGGATTTGGGGTGCTAATCCAATATCCTGGCCAAAGTCCAGTTTGAGTGGCTACATTCCAAAAGGTAATACATGTAGTATGTTAGTAATTATTATTATATCCCTTACATAACTGAAAAGTCATCAGACAGTAATAACTTGCTGTCATTACTAAGATGGGCTAACTTTGAACTGGTGACCTATAGGTGTAAAGCCTTATACCCCACCATAGCCAATATCCTGAACCACCTAGTCCCCAAACGGTTTATACTCAGTTTTATCTGGTGCCTTATGTTGTTTGCAGATTTCTGATAGCTGCTGAGGTAGAATTGATTTGTCAACATTTTTGTTTTTATTGCAGACATAAATCTCAAATAAATAAGGGTGGAAAAAACCCTGACAATGTCTTCAGTGGTGTCAGAATATACTATTGGCGGGGTGAAGATTGTCTTCCCATGCAAGGCTTACCCTTCGCAGCTTGCTATGATGAATGCAGTAAGTAGACTTGACATTAAAATCTATTGATTTAATAACTTATGTAGTGCTATAATTTTGAACCTGTAGTAAATCAAAAGTTTAGAATGGAATTCAGATATGCATTCAGAACCTCCAGTATCTCCAGGGTTCCCTTTACAGTACAAGCAACGACATGCTGTATTTGCACATATGTGGTGTAGAGCTGTTATATTTTTGGATTATTAGAGTGAATACATACTCCTTCTGAACTTTTATACTAAATATCTTTTATATTAAATATCTTTGTTAAATAGGCGTGCACATGATGCATGCCTATTTAACTAGATATTGTGTATTAAAAAGGTTCTATGATATTACAAATACAGAAGGGGAAGGCTTCAGCAAAATACCTGCCATCTTTTGATCGAAAGATACAGTATCAACCCAGAAGTTTTCTACACTACCAACACAGGAAGTTTTCTTGGGCCTCGTCTACACTAAAAAGTTAGGTTGACCCAGCTATGTGAAAAATCAATATTCCTGAGTGACATAGTTAAGATGACCTAACCCCGGTGTAGAAAATGCTATGTTGACAGAAGAATTCTTCCGTTGACCTAGCTACTGCCTCTCCGGGAGGTGGATTACCTATGCCAGGGTAGTCAATTATTTTTGTCAATGTCCAGATTTCTTGGTCAAGGTCCAGAGTCCATAGAAAATAAAAAAAACCCCACCCCAATAATAAGTAAATAAATTAAGTAAATAAAAATTTCAGGGTCTGTTCAAACGCATATGGTAGATTGGATTTGGCCAGTGGTCCACCTGTTGACTACCCCTGACTTACGCCAATGGGAGAACCCCTCCCATCAGCACAGGTAGTGTCTACATTGAAGTGCTACAGCAGTGCTGCTGTGCCGCTGCAGTATTTTAAGTGTAGACAAGCCCTGATCAGGTGTTGCTGCTATATTGCTAGATAGTTGGCAATCTTGTCTGAATCACTACTGAATCCCTGTCCCAGTGTAGTGCTGCTGTGGATGTCCGTAGTTGAGAGAAAACCAAGGCCGAAGGATCACGTGTGGTGTGATATTTTTTCAAGAGTACAATTTCTGAGGACCTCATCAAATTCCATTTAGGAAATTACTTCAGCCCATCTTTAAAAAAATTTCCCTGTGGTTTCAGCTGGAGATGTTCTTCACTTTCTTTCTTAGTTACTGCCATGTTGCTGACAGCGGTTTACTGCACTTTGCTGGTGGGAGTGTGATAAATACATATACTCCTTCCCCTCCCAAAGAGATGACATGAAAATTTACTTGTTAATTCTTCTGAGCTGTTAACTTTTTTTTTTCCTTACAGATTGTTAAGGGATTAAATTCCAGGCAACATTGTTTGTTGGAGAGCCCCACAGGAAGTGGTAAAAGTTTGGCATTACTATGTTCTGCATTGTCGTGGCAGCAGTCTCTGCATGGTAAGTTATCTCAAAATGCTCATATGCCCAGTTTCCATTAGCAAGGGTTGTCTGCATTAATAAATAAATAAATAAACTAGATCTGTGGACAACCTCAGAAATCTGGTTTCAGGAATGGATCCAAATCTCCTTGTCAGTCCTTAGGCCAGTGGGTTATGCCAGCCTTATGGACAGTCAAGATAGTCGTCCTAATCGATGTAATTTTCATGTTAAAATGGATCTGGGCTTTAAATGTTATATTAAGGTGGCAATTTGAATATCAGGATATCTAAAGAAAATGTTATTGGTTATCTGAAATTATATGACATTTTGAACTGGAAAATGTGTGTTTTCCAGTTCTGTAAATTATTGTAATTATTTTTGACTATTAATTTTTGAGTTTTGATAGTATGCTTAGTCTATATAATATATAGAGGAAGACAGAATCCCTGGCTAAAAGGCTTATAAGTTAAGTAAAATAGACGGTACAGATCACACCCATAATATACTAATGGACCAGATAAAAATGCAAGCCCAAAGTAGTACATAGTAATATTAATAAGTCTCCCTCTGATTACAGTTTGAAAGATTTTTGTGCTGCCATCACTGGGGAAAACTGAGTTTGCATATGTTTTCTTTATGAATGGAGACAGTGTTCTAATTTCTGTCTCAAAACCTGCTAAATTGGGTAGTTTTTCTTATATTACAATACAACCTAATATACTATGGTTCAGTATGGCTGGTATACCCCTTCAGAGGAACTGTGATGCATCTTATTTATTATATATGTGTGTCTTTCCCTTTCCTGTATTATGTTCATTCTCTTGGTTAAGATTGTGGTTAGTCATAACGCAAAGAGCCAGATGACTGGCGGATAGTTAATGTGATGCCAGTTTTTAAAAAAGGTTTCAGAAGCAGTCCCAGCAATTACTGACCAGTAAGCCTAACTTCAGTATCAGGCAAATTGGTTGAAACTATAGTAAAGAACAGACACATGGATGAATATGATTTGTTGGGAAAGAGTCAACATGGTTTTTGTAAAGGGAAATCAGGCCTCACCAATCTCCTGGAATTCTTTGAGGGGATCAACAAGCATGCGGACAAGCATGATCCAGTGGATATAGTGTACTTAGATTTTCAGAAAGCCTTTGACAAGGTTCCTCACCAAAGGCTCTTAAGCAAAGTAAATGGTCATGGGATAAGAGGAAAGGTCCTCTCCTGGATAAGTAACTTGTTAAAAGATAGGAAACAAAGGGTAGGAATAAATGGTCAGTTTTTGGAATGGAGAGGTAAATAGTGGTGTCCCCCACAGGATCTGTACTGGGACCAGTACTGTTCAACATATTAATAAATGATCTGGAAAAATGGGTAAACGGTGAGGTGGCAACATTTGCAGATGGTACAAAAATACTCAAGATAGTTAAGTCCAAAGCAGACTGCAAAAAGTTACCAAGGAATCTCACAAAACTGGGTAACAGCAACAAAATGGCAGATGAAATTCAATGTTGATAAATGCAAAGTAATGCACATTGGAAAATATAATCCCAACTATACATACAAAATGATGGGATCTAAATTAGCTGTTACCGCTGAAGAAAGAGATCTTGGAGTCATTGTGGATAGTTCTTCGAGTGCTTGCTCATGTCCGTTCCACCTCAGGTGTGTGTGCGCCACATGCACCAGTGTCAGAGATTTTCCCTCAGTGGTATCCATAGAATGTTCCAGCACCGTCACCGGTGGGAAGGAATTTAGAGGGAGGCGGGGCCGGGAGCGCCGCTTATATATATGCGTCTGACCCCAGGGGGTGCTAGAGCCAGCCCTACAGATATTACTGAGGGAAAAATCTCCGGCACCGATGCATGTGGCGCACACACACCTTACATGGAATGGACATGAGCAACATATCTAAAAAAATAACAGTTACGAAAGGTCAATAACTATTCTTTTTCTGAAAACATCGACTCAGTGTGCAGTGGCAGTAAAAAACCTAACAGAATGTTGGGAATCATTAGGAAAGGGATAGATAATGAGAGAAAATATCGTATTGTCTCTTTATAAATCCCTGGTATGCCCACATCTTGAATATGGCGTGCAGATCTGGTCGCCCCATCTCAAAAAAGGTATATTGGAATTGGAAAAGGTACAGAAAAGGGGCAACTAAAATGGTTAGAGGTATGGAAAAAGCTTCCATATGAGGAGAGATTGATAAGACTGGGTTTTTTCCGTTTGGAAAAGAGATGACTCAGGAAGGATATGACAGAGGTCTATAAAATCATGACTGGTGTGGAGAAAGTAAATAAGGAAGTGTTATTTAATCCTTCTCATAACACAAAACTAGGGATCACCAAATGAAATTAATGGGCAGCAGGTTTAAAACGAAGAAAAGAAAGTATTTCCTTACACAACACACAGTCACCCTGTGGCACTCCTTGCCAGAGGATGTTATGAAGGCCAAAGCTATAATGGGATTCAAAAAAGAACTAAATAAGTTCATGGAGGATAGGTCCATCAATAGCTATTAGCCAGCATAGGCAGGGATTGCTGTTTGCCAGAGTCTGGGAATGGGTGATGGGATGGATCACTTGATGATTATCTGTTCTGTTCATTCCCTCTGAAGCACCTGGCATTGTCCACTGTTGGAAAACAGGGTACTGGACTAGATGGACCATTGATCTGATGCAGTATGGCTGTTCTTATGTACTTCTTTTTTGGTAGCAATGTTTAAGGTTTCTGTAAATGACTCCATACACCTCTTTTGTAAAGGTGTGCAACTGTTGTGGACCCAGTGATGAGAAGCTGGAACCCTGACAAAACCTACTGTTACCTAGTTATTCTTACAGCATGGAGTGAGCCTACTTCTGAAGTATGGTTCTGTAGCTATGCTTTTTTAACGGAAGATCAGTGACCTTCTCCTGTCCTGTTTTTAGAGAAGCCACTGGATGAGTTCTCATGTGAAAAGGAATGCAAAAGACCAGAGACTTCATTGCCATGTCACTGTAGATGCCATTCCCAGGCTATGACTAATGATACAAGTGCAGATGTGAACCAAGGTGCTTCTTGTTCTTTCACTAATTGCAAAGCAGCAACTTCCATAAAAAGGGAAACACTATCAACAGACAAAGGTAACTTTTAAATAACTTCCTCTTTTTGTCGAGGTGGACAGCTTGTATGGGTATCCAAGTTGTGGTTTCTCAATTGGCCTATGATTGCCAATGCCACACAGGCCCACAACTTAATCAAGAATGCTAACTTGAGCATGGCCGTCATGCTTTCACCCTCCACCTTTTTTCTGGGTCAGTAATGGCTCCTGGCTTTAAAGTTCCCCTTCCTTCAAATGTCCAAATCAAAGATATGTCATAGGATACCAGGGGCGCTGGAACTAGGAATGCTGGGAGTGCGGCAGCCCACCCTGGTTTGAAGCAGCTTCCATCATATATAGGGTTTACAGTTTTGTTCAATGGCTTTCAGCACCCCCACTGTAAACATTGTTCCAACTGCACTGAGGATACCCCTGTAGGTGAGCGTGTTTATGGTCTCTTATGCTCAGTAGTGGCTGCAAGTGTTCTCCTGCATTGCTTCTTACTAGTTTGAATTTCAGGAGCCGGTCTCTAGCACTGCACTAGTTAGTCCAGCCTAACAAAAGAAACCTCGACTCAGAAACTAGTACCTTACTGGTTTTATTAGCTCTTAAATATTGTTTTCCAGAATTTGGAATGCAGGAGTAAATACAGGGAACACCCTCATTTGATGCCTCCTCTCCTTTTCCCTATGTGATTCACAGGACAATCAGTTCTGGAAATTTCAGTGGAGGAGTACTATTGTGCTTCTGCACTGAAGTGTTTTACCCATGGAACTTGCTAATGAGTGTAAGTACATCCAAGTGATTCTTGCCAGTTTTTCTCAGCAGCAAGTACCAGGGTCAGTGTATAATACATGCTACATTTTTTCTTTTGGTCCTAGTCTTTGGTGCAAAAGGCAGCTTTAAATTGCACTTCTTCCTGAAAGTGTCTTGCCCATTGTTGTAAGAGGAAGTACCTAAGATAGTTTTAACTGAAAGAGTGACGGGCGGGAGGGAGAAGGAGCATTTTTCTCATTTTGTTTACTTTATGCATTTGACAGCACTTTTGTATGATCAGTTGGCAGCATTTTTCTGGTGTAGGCATTTTTTCCTGTTATTTGTGTGGACTTTCACTTTGCAACAGGGAATAGAAGAGCATTGAGAAAATATGAAAAAGTGATTTATAAAATCATAACAAATTGTCAGGGGACTAGAGTAGGTGTAGTACCTAAAAATACTGTCCTTTCCCCCTCCCTCTTTCCAGTAATTGACTAGATTTCAAGTTGGTAGTATCCCTTTAAATAATAATAATAAAAACCCGACTGACACAAATGAGAGATTTGTTGAAGTCAGGTTGCTGTCCTGGCTTCTCATAATTTCTGTGCCAACTATTATGGACTAACAAAATCTATACTTAGTAGCTTGTTAGACTGCATCATTGTAAATCAGGTTATGGAGGAAACAGATTTATCAATTAATTAAAAGATCAGTGTGATTTTTCTGTAATTCTATATTTCCGTGATTGTATTGAAGGTTGTTTTTTCTACTGCAGTCTAATCTTTCCTCCTGCCTAATTCTGCAATGAAGCCACATTCCTCTGTTGCTGATGACAATCTGTGACCATTTCAATGATCCAGAAATGTCTACTGATATTATTGTCCACTTTGAGTCTAACCTGTTTTTTAAATTTCTCCTTTTCTGAATAAGTTTAATGACTGGAAATGTTATTTACATTTATTTAATACACTTTTAATAATAATAAATACTCCTGTTACAGAACATAATGGAAAAATCACATTGTCTTCAAAATTATCTGCAAAGAAATGGGCATCTTTACATGAAGACGAAGATGATGATTTTCAGGTAGACCGGAAAAGGATACGTTCATTAGAAACTGATCAGCAGGTGAGGCAAAGTTTATTGGCAGTAAAATAATGCAGTCATAGCTGAACAAGGTCGTCAAATATCAATCAACATTTCAATGCAAGAAGTAGAGATTAGTTGGTCATGTCACAGCCATAAATTAGATTCACTTTTTTTCTTCATTTTTACTATTACTTGTTACAAAGAAGTCCATTGTTGCATTTGATTTTCACAGTAACTTGTCATGGAGATAAATTACTTGGTGCATGCTAGTACATGGAGAATTTAAACACTCTAGATGCCTGAAGCCTGTTTGTTACATTCTTAATATTGATATTACAAGAGTCTTAATATTTTTTATATTACTGAGGTGTATGCTAATCATTACTGTATTGTGTTTTAATATTATTGCATCAGAATTATTTTTAACTTTTTTGAAGAGTAATTACCTATGAATTGAATTTGTTTCCTTGCCATTCCTATTATGGATGTTTCTACTGTATGTCTATGGTAATTATAGTTTTATCAATACATATAATAATGGGAAATAATACAAGACATTCAGTAGATGAGACCTAATCACTGATATTTATATGTCATTAATTACTAAACAAAAACTAAGTGTAGCTGTGGAGGATTCTAATTCTTTTTATTTCATATACTATTGATTTTTCAGCTGGAAATTTCAGCAGTAGATCCAGCTGCTGTATTTATGAATTACATAATACCTTTTTGCCTATTGGTTTCCAAAGTTTTTGGCATTTTAGGATGTGTTGGACGCTCCCTCGTATCTCACCATTCTCTTCAGCAGTCATTTCTTCCTTTGCCATAGATGACTTTTTAGTCATAGAAACTTGTAATAATTTATGTAGTAATTTTCAGTAACTTTCATTTGCAACACTACCTGCTCTTCTTGGCCCCCATCCTGCATTGGAATCTGCTAATACAGGTACCTAAATCCAGAGGCCCATTGAAATCCGTAGGATTTAGGATCTGCATCTCTTTGTAAGATTGAGGCCTAATTCTGCAAGAAATGCAAACAGATTCAAATAGAAACTGGACACATCTTTGAAACTAGATGTCAGTTTTGCTTACCAAAGTCTTTGTGTGACTGGCGCGTCTGTAGCGGGGAAGATGGTGGTGGTGGTATAGTGTTATTTCACTAACTGTTTTGTAAAAGGAAGGCTCAATAAAATGTCATTCCAAGATGATAGAAATTGTTCATATTTGTTTATTGCTTTAGTTTGCAAAATAAAATGATTTTAAAAAAAGAAATTATTAAATTGTATATATATGTCTTGATACCCAAGATGTACAAATGTTATAGTAACTTAAATTATTAATTTTTGGTTTGCTTATATTAGATGTGGTTAAACTGATGGGTATTAACAATGCACTGAGTTTCTGAAACAAGCACAGAGTGAAGAAAAAATTAAAATTATTACTGTAACATTTGGCCATTTAATTAGTTTAAGTCTCTAATTTAATGCTACACTTTAGTCTGTTGTCCTTGTTGAGTGTTGCATGTTTTCCTAACAGGTAAGAAAGCGTCATTGTTTTGCAAAAGGAGTGCAGCTTGTTGATGCTCTAGAAGTTTATCGACAACGAAGAAAAGGAGAACTGATTATTCACTCGGAAAAAATTACTGCTTTCTCTCCAAAAACAGTAAGTAGCATGGGTCTTGTAGGACATTTTTTAGTTCAAGAGAGAGAGAAATTTTGTTGTTATAAAGAAATTGTGCATGAAAGGTCAGTTTATAAAATGATTTCCAGAAAGCAGTATGCCTACTGCTGCGTCAGAATCTAATACCTTGAAGTGATTTTGCTGACACATTCCGTGATATAGTCTAGAAAGAACTGGAGGGGAAAGCCTTTCTGGTAAGAGTCTGCAACTGTGGGATGCCCTTTCCTCTCACTGTTAGTCTGAGTACTTCTGTGGAATCTTTTTGGGCAGGGCTGAAGGCTTTTTTGTCTCCCTTTTTGTTTGTATGATGGAGGTAGGATGTTGCTGTCTTGATTCTTCAGAAGGAATTCTAATGAAGAATTCTAATAGATTACTGGGGCATGATTTCCCTTTACAAAAGTCATGTGGATTCTTCCCCAACAAATCATGTTCATCTGTGTATCTGATAATTGTTCTGTTTTGTTTTGTGAAGGGGCACAGGGCCTAAAAAGTTAAAACTGATCACTATTTTCTAATATTATTACAAATTTACACTCTTAATTGGATACAGGGTTAGCTTGAATATTGCCTTCTGATATGGTGCATTCATTGCCCTGTAACTTGGAAGATTAGAAATTTTACTTATACACAGGTGTACGATAGCTTGTTTTGCTGTGATGCATGCCACCTGTAAAGAGCAAGAATGAACCCTCTGTGTAATCCTAAATATAAATTTTGGTAATAATAATATTTGAATAAATTTGAATTCCACTAAACAGTTTTTGGTTGTGACATCACAGAGATGCACGTTTTATTTACTTGTAGGTTTATATCACTATAATAGGCCACTAAGGAACTCTCACATACAGACTTCTGTGTCTTCATAGCACTCTTCGCAGGTTTAGCTTTTTGGAATTAGAGCCATAGTCCATTCCTAGAAAGGTTTCACTGATCCTTTTTCTAGGAGGGGAATAAACAGAATATGTAATACTCATCATATGAATGAGTGCTTTTACTTCTTTGTACCAAGTTACTGACCTCAGAACTGTCACACTGACAACTTAAGAAACATGTATTGATTTTTCAGTTGTAAGTATCTAACTGAGTACCAGTGACTGCACATTGAAACTGTTTCTGTGTTTAGTATGTACTGCTTCAGTAGAGTGGGTATGATGGAAAATCAATGGCAATATCTTCAGTAGAACTGCTTCACAGGTAGCGCCTAAATATGGGTAAACGATGTCTTTTCAGGTCTAGAATAGCTGGATTTCTGTTCAAGATTTTTTATTGAAACAAACCCTCACTTGTATGAAAACCTTTGAGAAAGTCAAGTTTCTGATGTCCCCGATACCTTTCTAAAATCTGTTTACTTGTATTATGTTTCTGTATCCAAATTATAAAACTTTAGTGCAAGACAAATTTTTTGTGATGTATACAATCAAGCAAACACACGCCACCAATAAATAAAAGTATTAATTAACTAGATAGTTAAATGTGATAAAACATTTAAATAATCTTTTTTTTTTAAATAATTGGGCCAAGATTTTTAAAAAATGATTGATAATTTTGGGTGCCTCAATTTTTGGACACCCAGCTTCATGCCATAAGGAATTCTGATTTCTCCTTCCCTCCCACGCACCCAAGAGAGTGAGTACTTGCACTTTCTGAAAATCAGGCCAATTAAAGTGGTCTCTTACTGGAAAGTAATAATTGAATTAGAAAAACTAGTCACATTTGAAAATCTTGGCCTTATTTACTATATAAAGTAAAGCAGTGAAGGGGATTATGTGTTTGCAGTGCTATATTGTTTCTCATTTACATCATAGTTCAGTTTTAAAATAATTTATGAAAAAAGTTATTTAACTGGATAAGTAATTTATTATTAACTAAAGTGCAATGGCTTGCAAAGTGCAAATTGTTTCCATCCAAGTTGTAGATTTATTGAATAATTTAAAATCTTTCCACTAAACATAATGGGCCAAATTCTCTATTGGAGCTACATCAGCAGAGAATCTGGCCTAATAAGTCAGCCAATAAACACTGAGTTATATGTGACTACACTTACAAATAGGAGTTCGGTACAACGTATGTAAATCTGTTTGTGTTTAACACAATGTATAGTAGATTTATTGGATTAAGGATCATTATGGGAAATATTAAAACCAGGACCAGAGGACTAACCAAGAGTCTGCTGGGAATTGTAGCTTTTTTTTTTTTTTTTTTTTTTTTCCCCCTTGTCCTTTGCTTTTGTGGCTATGCAATAAAACACTCTATATTAGTATTTGTACCTTTCACACTGAATACAATGCTAAAAGATTTTATTGTATAAAAAGCTGGATCTGATAATTACAATTGGAATATGATCATGTTAAAAATAGAGCAGGAATAAATATTGAATATAAGGTAGGTGAGGAGAGAGAATGAAAATATGAGCTATACTGATGTGATTTGAAGAATTAATGTGAAATTGTCACTTTTTATAGCAGAACTTCCAAGAAAATAGAAGCAGGGTCAGAAATATGCAGTGGTATTTGCAGAGTTCCCCATTGGAAATGTGTTGCATTTTTTGGTGTTTTGAGTTTTCTTCACTTTATTAGGAGGGAGGCGGTGGAGAGCGGGGAATTAACAACAAAGTTTGTTCAAGCAAAACAAAAAGTAAAAGGAATATGAGACATATTCCTAAAGTCAGTCCTACAGGATTGATGCTGGGAAGTTGGATCATCTCAGTGATATGTGAGGCTATATGATGGCATTCACATAACTTCTTATTGAATGGCTATGCCAGTGTTGTCTTCCAGCAGTGCTAAAAAGAAGGATGAGAGTGAAGAACTGCATGGGTTTGGCAGACAAATATGAGAGGCGGGTAGAATCTTTCCCCTTTTCAAACCTCCAAGGATACTGTCTTCTTCCCATTTGTTTTTTGGACTTTTAAGTAATTTCCAAGTAGTGTGCACATCCAGATAATCAAGCACTTAAAGTAAATTATAGTCATGTGCATTGCATAGTGTATTAAAATCCAATAAAAGAATCAGTCAATCTTTGGAAACACTCCTGAGTTGATGACCAGCTGGAGTCTCCTTTCTCCATCTGGTACACTCCCTGGCCCTTTGTATACATCTTTCTTAACACTGACTTAAATTTTTTTTTTAATTTTAATTGTAAACCTCTGGTCCAGTCTGCGCCTGCCTTTCTGAAGCACAAAACAAGACAAAAGTTGTATTAATTTAAAATACTGGTAGTTAAATCTTTTATTTCTTTACAAAAGAGAACCTGTACTTTTGTTCATTTTAATGGGCAGTAAATTTTATTACTGTTTTGGAAAGCTTCACAGGTTTTCAAGTAGGATTTTTAAATGCCTCATGTTACAGGAATTCAGTTGGCATTGTGAAATCTGAAGGCCAGCAGAGTGTGCTGTTGGTTTTCAAACAAAAATCTTTTCTTGCTTTATTGGCCTTTACATTTGAAGGAGACTCTGTTGTGGATTTGCTTAAAAAATTGAAATATGGTTTATGGGTTCTAGAATTGTTTACAAGTTAGAAAAGGTGACTAAGAACTTGTAGTCTTTGAGAAGCATTTTGCAACTCATTTTTAAGGTAATTTACTGTCTACATTAAAATTAAAAAATCCACACTGAATAAGAGAATTATCTGATCGTCACATCAGAAGGAAATCTGTATTACTTTTTGGTTAACATTTGAGCAGTGCATTATAATGTGCCATCTATTGGCCTGATCTTGCAAATACTTACAGACATAAAGCTTACTTCCGGAATAACCCTGTTGATGTCAGTAAGGCTAGTCAGGCAATAGTAATTAAGCCCAGAAATTTTGGGCCCATGTTGTGGCTATGCTTTCCAGATTTGATACAAATTTGTATAGTCTTACTTTTGGGAGTTGCTGAGGTCTGATACCTTATGCCTCTAGTCTTCTGTGGTGGTGCAAAAGCTAGTATTGGATTACAAATTTAAAGTCAGGAAAAGTAAGATCAGCTAAAATAAGACAAGAGGTTGTGTTTGGGATTAACAATAGAGAGGGAAAATTCATGGGTGCAAATCTTGAAGACCTATTTGGACACATCTAATGTAATATAAAAAAGAAACCATAAAGATTTCATAGATGTATTTTGGCATGGAAAATATTAAAAATTTTCTGTGTCCTTTTTTGGGAATGTCATTGGCTCTGGGAGCAAATTTTGCAATTTCTGTGTTCTACTCCCGAAAGAACAAAAATTCACCCTATGAAGTTTGTCTCATTAAGACTTTTTAAAATTCTTAAGTTTGCAAGAAAGAGGTCTTAGATTTTAAAGTCTCTGTTTAACTTCCTTCTAAATAATTTTTGGTATTAAAATGATTTATAATCCAGTTCACAATTGTCACCTTGGATAAAGGATTCCAAAAATGCCAGATTATGTAATTGTATCGTAGCACATTGTATTTCTGGAAAAGTGTATCAACTTTTTTCTCCAATTTCTTATGGTTCTTCTGGAGCCTATAGGTCAAATGAAGAAAACCAATTCTGAAGCTGCTTGGAAGTCTGTATTTGGGTTCAAAATTTGAGACTATGTATATTTTGAAATCTAGGCTGCAGCTCTGTATTACTTCAGAAATGAAGAGTGCTTTATGGTTGTTTAAAACAGATGAGGTTTGAGTTTGCAGCGATATTTGGCTAGACCTTCAATATATTTTATCTTTCAGTTTAACAGATATCGAATTTCCTTGTTGCTTTTGTGGACTGTAGTTGGGGATATTTGCAGGGTTGAGGGTATGATTGCAGGGTCGAGAGCAGTTTCTGTTCCTCATTTATATGATTGTACTAAAACAGTTAATGATATAAGTAGTAGATACCAGCTGTGAATGACCAGCTGCAATCTGTTTCTAGTGATAGATACTATAATGAATAGGAAGAGGGTGATCTCTTAAAATTATTGACATAAAAACAATAGATGGCAAGAAAAGAAAGTGGAAACTATTCCTTGATAAACATTTTTATTTATTTAGAGAATACTGTAAATTTACATAGTGCCTTACAATATGTAGAATGTATCACATAAATGGTGACACCTCCAAAAGCTAAAAAATATTAAGGCACATGCAAGTAAAGAACATAGCAAATAAATTGACAAATGGTCATTATAGCATCATCTGTAACGGCTACAGATGTTGGTAAAGAAACATCTGCATCAAATATTATAATAAATGCACATGGAAACTGAGAAAAGTTATTCCATAACTATCAATGTATACAGATCAACAATGCTTGGGAAGATGCTGATGATTGTTCCGCTAAGTGGCAACACACATACTTACCCTTTTATTTCTTTACATTCAGGCAATGAGGCATACCATTGGACCCCTGGGGCATTGTAAGGCAAAAAGCACAGTTGAGTGCCTCTAATCATGTAAGAGTGAGATTATCAAGCAATAAACCCCTGTTGCCAGTATGATCTTTCAAGTTTTACTTGTGGATAAATTAATGTGAAGTCTGCAGAAATTTAATTAACTCCTTTTTTGAACAGCCAGTTAAGATGCTCTTTGAATCACAGATGTTTTGAAGTACAGAATTCTATGAAAACTGCTTAGTGTAATTGATTGGGTGGTTAATGCAATGGTGAAAATGTTTCAAAACAGGCTAGAAAAAGTGTGTGGGGTTTTTGGTTTTTTTTAATTGAAAGATGCCCATGGAGAATCTGAATCTCAAATCTAGTTGGCCAACAAGACAGTGTGGCATATTTTAGCTACCTAAATTACATATATTTTTTAATTATACTGTTTTTGACAGGCTGCTAATCACAAATGATTTAGAACCCTGGGTATTTTAGTAGATTAGAATATTTGACCTATGGCTGAAAATGAAAGCTTATTGCTCATATCCATTACCTTTTAAGTGGCAGTTTGCCTTTGCTGGCCTTTGGGGAGAGTGTGTACATGGTTTTCTATGTGCATTCTTTCTGCAGTGAAGTCTTCCAGGTAACTGACTGAGTAGAGCCATAAGAATTTAGAATTGCAACAGAATAAACAGGCGGAATGGGTAGATCACACACACACCCCTTCCCGCCACTTGGCATTTACAAGGGAATTAAGGTGGGAGGCCAGATTTCCTTTCACCCTCAGGTCAGGCACAGTGGTCAGTCAGCATACCCAGGATTTTTAAGTTTGGATCACCAGTATGTTTGGAGGACAGTAAGTAAGTAAGTAAGTATGTCTACACTGCAATTAAACACCCATGGCTGGCTTGTGTCAGCTAACTCAGGCTAGCAGGGCGTGGGTTAAGGGACTGTTTAATTGTGGTGTAGCTGTTCAGGTCTGGGCCTGCAGCTTGAGCCCAAACATCTCCACTGCAATTAAACAGCCCCTTAGCTAGAGCGACGCAAACCTGAGTTAGCTGACATGGGCCAACTGTGGATTTTCGTTTGCAGTGTAGACATACCCTACATGTCACTGGCTTTATCTGACTTTTCATTATATTAGGCTGCTAGGCAACATTTTCCTGGCATTGTTTCATAAACAAAAAATACCACAGTAACTTTTAATGCTATTTGAGTCTAACATTTTCCTTTTTTTCCTCATTCTGAGAAGAGATGGGTAGGGAGGTGAGGCAGGCTTCTGGTTGAGCATTGAGGATCTCTGTGTATTTCCCCTGTTTTATATTCATTGACACCAGAGCTGGCCTTAAGCACAAACAACTGGTGTTGGAGTTCCATGCAAAATCTCAGGGATGTGCAACCCAATTTTCTACACCTCTTTCACCTCACTTTCTGGTAACAAAGCCAGATGGGAAATCAACTCACTGCCCAGTTTGTTTTTCCATCAGAGAAACTGGGGGAGGTGTGTGTGGGAGAATTCGCTGTCCTATGTTTCTTTAACTCTTGGCAGTTTGGGGGCCTACTGCTGCTGCAAATTTCTAGGCCAGCTGTACTTGACCATAATGGTGATATATATTAGTGTTTCTCTCTATAGCTCTGGGATAGAAAGACACGTCTTATGATGGTAGGTGAATTTTATTCCCATTTTTAGATGAATAAACTGAGGTAAAGGGAGAGTACGTGATTTACCTAAGACTACAAGGAAGCATGTGGCAGTCAGAAATAGAACTCAGACTTACTTATTCCTAGCTTTAATATCTGTGCAGTCTCCCAAAGGCCCAATATGAGGTCACCGTTATTCTAACTATGGCGCTGTGGCTGACACTCAGGAGCCTCTCAATATCACATTCCAACAAAGTCACTATTGAGCAATGCAAAATACTCGCTATTCTTAGGAATGCATAGTCTCATGACGACTTTTAGCATCTGCTAGCACTAGAATCTATCCTGCAGAAATTGGAATCTTGATTCTCCTGAAGGACTGTGTGGAGCAATATCAATTGGCCAGTTTACCTAAATAAATAATTTCCCTTTTTAATATGTGCTTTTTCAGTGTTGAAATGGTAAGAGATTCCCAGATGTTCAATAACATGGCTTTGACCATAGTCTTTGGAAAAAATATTTTGGCTTCTGGAGGATGTAGTTACTCTGAAGAGTTTCCATTTGCATAGCGCTGCTGCTCAAAGCTCTGAATGGCATGCGGGAAACCAATCTAGCACAGGAATTGTAAAATGTATGCTTTCTTTATTATTAAAGGGAAAATTAAGATAATTTCCTAAATATAATCGTTTCCCTTGATCCCATCAAAAAGATCTTGAGAAAAACTAACTAGAGTATCCTCCAGTTACATTCTCGCCTTTTTTGTTGAAGTATATATACTTCAGCTGGCAATGAATCTAAAATAGGCACAAAAGTGAGAGGTGCTATAATGGCATAGATAGATGTTTCATTTTCACTGGCTTTCAACCATGTCTTGAAACTTCTCTGTAGAGCAAGCATTTCATGTACTTGTTTTTTATTTACATTATGGGTTTTATTGAAAACTCATAATTTATCATGATCCATTATGTGTTTTGCTTTGCATTCTGTTGAAAGTGCATTATAGAAATAGAATCGGGCCATGTAGCACTTTATAATATTTCATATACTTGTGGCATTGTGTGATCTCTCAAAGCAACATTAGAACAGTTTTTTAAAATGTATATTTAATAAAGAAACTAATCAGCTGTAGCTCATAAAAGTAAAAGAAAAGCAGACAAGGGAGCATAATGAATGTTTTTAAAAGGACAATGGTTTATTTTCAAAAGTGGAAGGGCATGACATTTTTACCAACTACAACCTTTTTTTTTTTTTTTTAAATGGAGGGGAGAATATTTTAAAGGGGAATTTATGTTTGATAGCAATACGCAGTTCTGGAATAGTAAGGCCTTGTCTACGTTTAAAAGTTTTGCTGCTTTAACTATGCCAGCATAGTTGAAGAGGCAAAATCCCCCTAGTGTGCACACAAATCAGTATAAGAGTGCTTGCTTATGCTGGTATAGCTTATTTCATTTTTCATACCAGCATAGAGCTACTTATACTAGTAGCATCTGCACTAGGGCTTTTACTGAATAACTTTTGGCTTAAAAAAAAAGAAAAACAAAAACTATTGATATAGTTATGCCTGTAAAACTTAAGTGTAGACAAGGCCTAAGATTTTAATTTCACTTCTGAGTGCATATGATACAACTTTAGGCCCTGCTCCTGCAACTGTCTTTGCATGGGTCCCCCAGTATGGAGTTAGTTGCAGGAGCAAGACTTAAGTTTAATATAAGAATCTCAGTCATATTTTAATTTTTGGTGTTGAGGGAGGAGTTCGCTCTTGAATTATATTCCTTTATAAATAAACTCTAAAACATTTGTAAACTTAAACAACTGTGCCATTAATTTAGAATATTAAAATACGTCCTGTATTTCATGAAGAAGTGTATAGATGTAAAGAACTGATATTGATAATCTATTTTTGTGGTTGCACTTAGAGACCCTTGCTGGATTGAGGCCCTGTTGCAATAGGAAATGTACAAACACATAGTAAAAGATGGTCTCAGCACTGAAGGCCTTACAGTCTAAGTATTCAAGACAGTAAAGGCATTAAAAACTAATATATACAAGAAAAAGGTGTAGGATTCAAGAGACAAGCAGAGCGATCAGGATGATGGTTGGCAAACATCCTGTTAGTTCCATGATTTCTTTCTCCTTTCTCGTTCCACTTATGGAACTCTCTTGTTGCAGCTGCGTAGGGGCGCCTCTCATCAACTAGCTATAGGGATTTTATTTGGTTATTTTTGGCACTGGATAAAATGATAATTCTGGTCTCAGAATTAATTTACATATTTGTGGTGATGTTAATGCAGCAATACATACCATATACTTATTCACCACTCACTTTCTTAAACATATTTTCAATTGTCATTTTTGATGGGACATCAACAAAACATGATATGTATGTGTTGCCTTTGATAGGTATGGAGGAGCAATTAACTGATAAACATTCTTTCCAGAGCAGTGCTGATGTGGATGATACTAGTGCAAAATAAAGTTAATATAATATAAAGAGTCATGTTAATTTCAACACCTTTTAGGCAATGTGCAAAAATAATGGGTTTATTCATGCAAGTAGTTCTCATAAATGTTAATTACGTGTGTCTTGATTGGAGGATGCACACCTAATATTTCCCAAATGGCAAAGAAGTTTTCTTAAGTTTTTAATAGCTCAGTAAAAACGATGGGAAGTTTATAAAATTAATTAAATAAATAAATATTAAAATTTGAATAGTGTCTTTTAGAATAAGTTTGGGAGGGTATTTCTCACAGAGTTATTTTTCTTATCCAATGGGATAATGAAACTTTTTACGTTTAATCTCAGTGTTTTATCCTACTTGATCATTCCTGCATGCAAGGAAATTTTTTAAGTTAACGAGCTGGAATTTTCTTGCTAAAAATCCTTTCTGTGGTCCAACCGAGAGGTAATAGATTGTCTGTTTCTTAGAATTTTTTTAGGTAGGTACTTGTATTTCCATTCCAAGAGATGTTTGAAAGCAAGGTATGCTTTCTTTTGGCCTCGTTTGATGTAGTTTATTGGTAAACCAGGAAAGGTTCCAATTCTAACAAGGCTTCGCTGCTGTTGTAATATTTTCATTTTATAGCTGATTCTTTTAGTAGAAGTCCAAAATTTTCAAACTTGGATGTCTAATTCTAGGGACCAAAATAAAAGTGGCTTGTTTTTCAGAGGTGCTGAGCACAAGAGCCCTCACTGACTCTCAGTGAGCTGTGGAACTCTGAGAAATATGCCATTAAAAAAAAATTACTAAAAATAGATTTTTAGGGCCTATAAGACAATTTTGAACTTTGTGTACATCTCAGAATAATTTTTGTTATATTGTCTGTTTTAAAATACATTTTAAAACTTGATCCAGTTTGTAACATAGCCCTGATCCTATAAACCTGACTCATGTGCTTAATTTTACTCATGTGAATGGTCCACTGTGGCTAATGAGACTACTTGCATGTGTGTTTGCGGGATTGGGGCTTTATAATGTACAGTGTAGTATGGTTATAGGTAGAATCAATGTAATCTACACATCTTATTAAGAATTCTCTTCCTTTTAAAATTGCTCTTGGTCGGTTTTGGTATTGTACAAACAAAATTTTCATGATAAGAGCCTCGATCTAATAATAGCAGATGTCCCAAATTCAATTCTTTTTTCCTTTTAATAATTGTCATAATATTGCAACATCTATACCCCTCCAAAAAGCCCCCCAAGATGGTATTGAAAAATTCTGGTTGACTGATTTAGTTGGGGTCACGAGTTTTAAAACCTATTCTAAGAAAGCATGCTTGATCCTTCATTCTAATGCTTTTTATGTCAGGTGTTGAAAACAATTTGGCCCTGTCAATACAAGTGGCCAAATTGTTTTCAATTACATTTGAGGAAGAAGTGTGTGAAAGCTGATTTAAGACGTGGCACAGTCTGTGGTGTAGTGCATTGGATCTTCTTAGGCACTGTGTAATTGCTTTTGAAATTCATACATGGTTAAGGGGCTTCCCTCCCAATTGTTTGGAAAAAAGATTTTCTTTTTTGTATACTGAAAGAAGTATTGGTGCCCGTCTGTCATTGCTTGTTGCTGAGGTAATTTTATAGATTTCCTAATGTTAATATTCTACATTTTTTTTAAACTGATTGTTAGCATCCAATAGTGGTCCCAGCCAGGATCATAGATCCACAATGCTAGGCACAATACAGTCACATATGAAGGGAGTCTCTGACCTGAAGAGTTCAGTCTAAAGCAAATGACGTACAAAGGGTGTAGAGAAATGGCAATCAAACATACCACTTATATAGACATTTCCTTTAAAAGAAGTTTATAAATATTCATCTATCCCCATCTGTCCCTCAGCTTACCTGTCATTAATTAGCTAATTTCATATAGGCTTTATATTAGAGGTGGTTCATGAGAAGGGATTTGAAGGAGAGGGTATGATGGATTTATAGATCACTCTAAGGAGAGCATTCCATGAATGTGGCATTTTGGAAGAAGGCATGGGGATCTTTGTATGAGAAGTTGATAAATAGGTGGGTGACACTGACGTTGGCACAATGTAGGCGGCCAGGGTAAGGAGCTCCAAAAAGAGACAACTGCAGAGAAATAGGGTGGAGAAGAATTGTGGAAAGCGTCGTTTTGATAGTTATATAATCTCAAAGTATTAGAGTGTGTTTTGTCTTCTCTGCCTGATCCTGATTAGAGTATGACAATAAGAATCTCCAAGGCAGAGACCTAAAGAAGGCCTGAACTAGGTTTGTAGTGTTTCCATTGGATTTCATGGGAATTGTGGCTATGCCAAACATGCAACATTTTTTATCTTTGTCTTAGGAATCTTTCCCTTGGGGCAGCACGCTGTCAGATTGCTCTTTAATTTCTCTCTTTCATGGCACATTCTCAGCATTTTTCTTTTGAGAGATGGAATAAGGTAGAGAAGATGACAATTTCCTATTTATTTAATTGATGGCACCACACACAATTCTGTGTATAATTGCATTTCTGGTTTCCAATGGACCTAATATCTCTCTCAAAATAAATACATAAAAATTAATCAAAACTCATACCAATGAAAGTTGAAATTTAAGTAACTTTTCAAATGTGCTGCTGTTGCTTCTCTGACAGCAGCAGGAGAGGTGGAAGTAGACAGTGCAGAGAGAGGTGCAAAGGTGGGAGTTGAATTTACAGTCATAACCAGGGTAAATGAAATACTTCAGGGCAGCCCAGCTTATGTTGTACATCATAATGAATCCTCTTAAAAATGGAAAAATGTAGTTACCTGCAGAATGTTTGTCTGCAATTTTGTAACATTCTTTTTAGATTTATTACATTAGTAGAATAAATTTTAGTAATTTATTACAACTTTTGGTAATCTTCTCTTTCTCCTTGATTGTGGCTGAGGCTATGGCTACGCTAGAGAGCTTAGTGGTGCAGCTGCGCTGCTGTAAGCTGTCTAGTGTAGCCACTTCAAATTGACGAGAGAGAGAGCTCTCCTGTAGACTTAATTAATCTGCCCCCTGTGAGCAGTGGTAGACAAAACGCTGTCCACACCAGCACATAGGATGGTGTAATTTATGTTGCTAAGGGGGATGGCTTATTCACACCCCAAAGTGACATAAGTTAAACCAACGTAAGTGGTAATATAGATATAGCCTTAATGATTAAATTGTGTGGAGGTCAGAAGTGCCTTCCTGCTTAGAAGACTAACCAAAACCCCAGTTATATAGAGGACTCAATGGGGGTTTATATATGTGGCCATCTTTTTAACTTAAGTGAAATCAAAACACAGACAATATTTCCCCAAACAAAATCCTTTTAAATTTAGGAATTAATTCAGGCAAAAACTCAAGTGCTAAGAAACAAGTGGAGTTTGTTAGACACAGTTATGGGCATAATGTAATGTAAGGGGTGAGGTGGAAGAATTTACCAAAAGGATCTTGCACAACGGAAAACATTCTGTAGGAAGGCAGCATGGTTCGGAAGATAAGGCACAAAACTGGGAATCAGGAAGCCTAAGTTTTATTCTCAGCTTTGACGCAGACTTAGGCAAGTTGCTTTAAGAAAGACCTTTCCACTGTCTATTGGGGGAAGGTATTCTTAGTTCCAATATGAATGCAAGGTTTTTCTGTTCTTTTTTTAAACTTTTATAACAATTAATGAGTTATGCCAGCGGAGGTACTGGATTGACTTCACTGGAGACGAGGTGTTTATCAACAGAGCAACTGTAGTATAGGTGCTGGCAGTACCAGTTCAGCACCAATGTACTTCATCTTTAATGTGCAAGGCCACTTATGGGCTGAAAATAGAGCTTTGCACATACACTTTTCAGAAACTTTGTCACAGCAGTGGGTTTAAAAGGCCTGGCTGACTAGTCACTTTCTTTTTCATTACAAGAAAACAAAACATAACATGATATATCAAACTCCTTAATACTGCTGTGGCCAACTGAAACACGTACTGTGAAGAGAAAAAGGCAGCAGTCAACTCTAAATGCATGCCAGAAATGCTTCTGCTTTGGGTGGACAAGCTTGGTACACTCTTAATAATAACTACTGTTAAAGTATATCAAAACTTATTTATTAAGCAGCTCCTTACTTAATTTTTTTTTTCTAAAAGAAAACAAAATTAATGATAACCTATGGTTTTGTGTATGATGACATGGAAGATGGGGAGGGCAAAACACAGGAGGGAAAACTATCAGTACAGAATCTGAACTGCTCTCCTCTGTCTACAGCTATCTAGTCTAAATGGGCCTGTACATTTTTATAAGCCATATTGGACATTAACACAAGGTAAACACATGCTCTTGTGATACTAGTAATATTTTGATTAAGTGAACTAGGTTAGAGTAGTTGTCATAATTGAGGAAAATATATTGCACTGTTTGTTTTCTTGTTTCTCTCATTTATTTTCCAAAGTCTTTGTGTGTGTGTGTGTGTGTGTGTGTGTGTGTGTGTGTGTGTGTATATGTATATAAGCTAATAAATAAGTTTGCATTTGGAGACCTATCAATTTCAGTAAAGGGGAAACTGAGAAGCCAAACTACCAAATTTGTTGTATTAATGACTTTAACTTTTTTTTTAAGAATGACATTTTATTTGTCAGTAACTGTGATGTGTTGATCTTTATTTTCATTTATTTCAGGAAAATAGAAACAGAGTATGTACTAGGGCGCTACCAGCATAGTCATGACAATTAAACTAATCACAGTTTATGTTGTTTATTGTGTTTAGTTTTTGAGCCTCATTTATTGCCTTCAATCAGTTTGAAGGAACTAGCGAGAAGCACCTTCCAGTGCTACATCAAGGGAATGTCTGTAGACACAATGAAGGCTAGGGCTTTCCTATCCAAAGCAATAGATTGTCTTTAGCCTCTTTCATCCTAGAGCCTGGGAACCATGTTTGTTCTTGAACTGGGGATTCTTGCAAAACAGTGCAGTTCTAGTATAAATCTAGATGAGAAATTATACCCTTGTTGTACTTTTTTGATTAATTATGCAGAAGCATTGACTTTGAGAAACTGGGGCAGCTGTGTTAAGGAATCCCCATTTACACTAGGTAAAAAAGTAAACAGTAAATGGAGAGTAGTGTAACAAACACTTGGGGTATCAAAAAACAACTGTGAAAAGAATCTGTCTTAATGTGCTAGCCCACTGCAGTTTAACATATTGCTTACAACCTTCACAATAGAGTTTGAGTGACTTCTGTTACACATTCCAGGAGACTGGCAGTCTGTTACAATCAGAGTCCGGACTCTAGAGCAGGCTAATTTACAGCGATGGGATGAAGAAAGTTGTGGATTTGTATTACACACTCTCACCTGACACCGTATCTGATCCCTTACCCGCTGATTGACATCTTGAATGAGCTCTTTGAAGCAAGTTCCAGCTTAATTAAAACGTTTGCTTGGTTAGCAGTGATCTGTGAAAGCCTGTGATAAATATTGAATTGGGTTCACCTGCTGGTTACTGTGAGTGGATAAACAGCTGCTTTGTGCAGTTTAATCAAGAGACTGTAGTAGCAGAATACTACTCCTTTTAAAAGAGTTTTAAAAAAGAATAGTTGAAAAGCTCTAGTAATGTCACTTCTGATATCTTACTAGGGTGTGCTTGTGTGAGATTTCACACAACAGGTATTCACCACTGTATCATTCAGATTGCTTTGTAACCAGTGAAATGTAGATGAAGATATCAAGAAGTCCTCTTATCTCTTTGTGCTTCAAAGATCAGAGCCTCAGTGTTTGTTTAACCTTATTTTACACTTAAAACTCTCAGTGTATTTGGCTCTTCTTTTATTATTCATAGAATCATAGAAATGCAGGGGTGGAAGGGACCTTGAGAGGTCATCAAGTCCAGCCCCCTGTGCTGGGGCAGGACCAAATAAACCTAGAATATCCTTGACAGGTGTTTAGCTAACCTGTTCTTAAAAGCCTCCAATGATGGGGATTCCACAACCTCCCTTGGAAGCCTATTTCAGAAATGAACTACCCTTATGGTAAGAGAGCTTTTTTTTCTCCTTTGCTGCAAATTAGGCCCGTTATTTCTTGTTCTGTCTTCAGTGGACAGGGAGAACAATTAATCCCTGTCCTCTTTATAACAGCCCTTAACATATTTGAAGACTGTTATCAGTTCTCCCCTCCATCTTCTTTTCTGAAGACTAAAGTGGCACCCAGAATTGAACACAGTACTCCAAACTGAGGCGTCACCAGTGCCGAGTAGAGAGGGACAGTTACCTCTCAGGTCTTGCTTATGACTCCTGTTAATAATAAACTGCAGAAGAATATTACCCTTTTTTTGCAACTGTATCACATTGTTGACTCATATTTGGTTTGTGATCCACTATAACCCTCAGATCCTTTTCAGCAGTACTACCACCCAGCAAGTTCTTGGCCATTTTATAGTTGTGCATTTGATTTCTCATTCTTAAATGTGTAGTACTTTGCACTTACATTTATTGAACTTCATCGTGTTGAATTCAGACGAATTCTCCGATTTGTCAATCATTTTGAATTCTGATCCTGTCCTCTAAAGTATTTGCAACTCCTTCCAGCTTGGTGTCATCTGCAAATTTTATAAGCACACTCTCTACTCCATTATCCAAATCATTAATGACAATATTGACTAGTACTGGATCCAAAACTGACCCTCTGTGGGGCTCCTTCATTCCTTTGGCTGAAGGAAAAGCAAAGCCCCAAAATAATGTTTTTTTGTTGTAGAAAAATGTAGCACATAAAAAGGCATTGCCCGCTGAAAAATCTCAAACTCTTAGAAGCGGGACTGTCACTCTGGGGAAGTCAGGCTTTACAGTGATAGGAAAACTTGGACTAATCAAGGAAACCGGTTTGTGAACACCAATTTAGAGATGGGAGGTCAGTCAGGCGTTTCAAATTTCCTTTTTCCTGAGGGAAAGACCTAGATTCTAGTCTCAGCCTGAGGGGAGAGAACTTGGGGAATGTACATAATTTTTTACAGGACCCAAACCAGATCCAAGGGTCTGAAATGATTGCAGTGAAGAAGAGCCCAATGAGGAGTTCTGAGCAACAGGGGGTTCTTTGAGCGGGGGTGTTGGAGAAAGGGTGGAACTTGTTTCACAGGTTCTGGAAGCTCAGGAACATGCTGGTAACCAAACCCCTGATATGAGCACTAAACATCTTGATAAACTACACAATCAGATGAAAGCACTCAGCAGAAACTGGATGATAGAACGGAAACTCATGCTGCCCAGATCCAGGAAATAAGACAGAGATGTTCCCAAGTTATGGAGGGGCTGCCTGAGAAACAAGAATGAAACAAGCAAGTACCGGTAGATATCATCCTTGGAAAGGTGAGGAGGCTTCTACAAGCCAAAGGCGCCTATGTTCTGGATTTAAAACTCTAACTTCAGGAATAAGCCCATCAGAAGCTGGTCCACATCACTGCCAATGGGCATAATTGGGCCATGGTACCTTGTGGCACAAATATAAAGGAAAGGGCAAGATGGAAGCTGCAGTTGGAGAAGGTGGCCCCAGATAACCAGGAGAAATCTAAGAATGCATGCAAGAACAAACACAAGGTCAAGATCACAGATGTGGAAGAGCACCTGTATCACAAAGAAGAGCAGTGGCTGGAGTTAGGAATAACTTGCAGGAAGCTTGGGAAAGACTCCACCTATCCGTATGACCAGAGTGCTGAGCTGCAAGCTCATGTTGCAGAATTTAAAAAATGGCTGGCCCAGAAGGAAGAGGAAATGCAAGCAGCCTTGACTAAGGCAGAAGAGGAAGAAAGCCAGAAGAACATGACCCAGAAAAAATCTGTAAACTGGAATCTCAGATTAATGAACATCAAGGAAACCTGAACACTGAGCGAATATATAGGAACAAAGCAAAAACCCAGAAGCAGGAGCTGAGGAAAAAGCTGAAAGCACTGGAAATGGAGCTAGAAGACACAGTAGACTCCACAGCTGCATAATGAGAACTCGCATCTAACTGGCAACAGGAAATAGCTTTTCTGAAGAAGACCCTGATGATGAGGAAAAGATCCATGAGGCACAAACCCAGGAGATGAGACAGAGGTAGTTACAAGTTATGAAGGAACTGACAGAATAGCTGGAACAAACCAAGTGGGTGACAGCAAACTTTGAGAAAGCAAAGCAGGCTCTGGAGAGTGAGCGGACAGAACTGTTAAGTGAGGTGGACATACTTCAGGAAGGTAAAGAGGACTTTGAGCACAAGTGGAAGAAAGTAAAGTCCAGCGCTAAAAGTTGCAGGTAAAATTTACAGCAAAAAGTCTGCAAAATTTACAAGAGTATGTGGATGGAGTTGGCTTAGAAAGTTGCCAGACTTCAGGACAAGTTAAACAATGTCAGAGGCCTTCTGAGCCAATTAGAAAGCACTTCACTCAAGTCAGCAAAAGATGTTGCCTAGAGTCACAGCCTCAGGATGCGCAGGAAGAGATGTGCCAGAAGCTGAGCCTCAGCACTAAGCTGCAGTAGATAGAAGAGGAGGAGAACAGCTCCAAAGAGCAGCAAAAAGAGAGCAGGAGAGACCATGAAGTCCACCTCCTGAATATCAGGATCACCCAGCTCTGGGAATGGAGCAGCAAACCTGTGGAGAAGAGAAGGTACTGAAAGGACATGGTGTGTTAATGGGGGGAGAAATTACTCACATAACAACTTGGATAGAAGAAGAACAGAAGTGGATTCAATTAAATGAAATTCTAAAAGCCTCAGGCAAGGCTGAGCAGATCTCTTAATTGAAACCTCAAGAGGAAACTGGATATTGTTGTGGACATTCTCAGTGCGGAAGGGTGTGTGTGTGTGTATGTATCTGACATTTGCATTCTTTACCATCTAAAGTATTGATGTGGAAAGATGGTCATGAGCCTCTCTACCTAGGAACAAAGGAATTGCCAAACTGGATCAGACTCATGGTTATCCTGTCCAGTATCATGTCTCTGAAAGTGGTTAGCACCAGATGCTTCTAAGGAAGGTGCAAGAAACCTTTTGGAGGTAGATGTTGGATAATTCCCCCCCCCCCCCCCACTTCCCTCCTGAAAGTCTCCTCCTACTTCCTAATAGTTAGAAAGTGGTTTCAGCCCTGAAGCCTGAGGATTTTATATCTCCTGCAAAACATTTTTAAGCATTAACTACTATAATTTTGGAAATTTTTGTTATTTATGTAAACGTCCAGTCCATTAGAATCTTGCTAAAATCTACACAGTGAAAATGACAAAGTTTAACCATAGATGGTGTAAATAGTTATTAGTTCATCTATTTTTTTTTAAGCTCAGTGTGGATGGAACTAAACTGTTTTATAACCAGTTTTAAAATAAACAATTTCCTTGCTTAAACCAGTATTTTTTACTAGGATTAAATCACATGGAATTTTTAAACCAGTTATATCACAGTTTGGCTCTCTGGACCAAACAGTAACACAGATGGAGCACAATCATGTTTAACATCTCTGGGTTAACTTGGCTGTTTTCATTGCGTGGAATAGGACTTTATGGATAAATTAGGTATTGCTTTTCATCTTGCTGTAAAAAAAACGTAATTTTCCTCTAATTTTAAATAGTCTAATGAGAGTTACAAAATGATAATGTAGATAAAGATTTTATTTAATTATTTTCTCTGTAAGTGTGTGTGTTTGTGTGTATATTTGACTTCTTTCAATTAAAAGATTTAAAACCAAAAATAGGTACTATATAATTTGGGAAATGCAGGAGAAAGATACTGAGCACTTAAGGTTTACCAGTCTGTGTTCAGATATAGGAAACGTGCTCCCTGTCCAAGAGAGTTTACAATCAAAATAAAATAATGGACCATACAATACAATTTATAACAAACTCAAGAGCATTACTGTGGCAGCAACATGAATATAACAAAAACTGAACCACTGGAGTCCTATTCAAACCCTTTCCCCAACTTCCAGCCAAATACAGAGAAAGACATGGGCCTTGTGGTTAACAAACTTGGGCCTTGAAAGTTAACAAACGTGCGCTGTTAGTAAAATAAGTTTTCAGTGTACAAGTTAGCTTTCTTTCGTCACTATTTTTCAGTTGCTCTGAAAGGAATATGACAGATTTTTATTGTAGTTTAGCAAGCACTTCTACCTGAAATGCAGATTTATAATTTTTACTGCAGCAATCCCCAACTGTACAGTAGTTATTACCTCTTACAGTGAAAAGTACAGGTGGATTCTTTTTCCTCTTTCTATAGTAGTGGGAGACTATAACATCATAAGTTCTACTAAGTTTCAGCTATAATGATATAAATAGCTTCTGGTACAGAAATGCAGAACCAAAAGTGTCACTGATGAAAATATTCAAAAACTCAAATATTTCATACTTGATTAAACTTGCTTCTTTTAAAGAAAATTTCTGCAGGAAGTTCCATGAATGAATATTGCAAGAGGTAGGGTAGCATGATGTGGAAGTTGCTGGTATAACCATATTGCTTTAATTACTCTCTTTTTATGTTGTTTGATTTCTAGAGATATTTGTCAGTTTGGGACTGATTTTACTGTGTTTTAAGTCATTAGCTGGAAATTTGTTTACACTGTGGTCTATCAGAAATCCAGACTTCTGAAGTTCCAAAACATAACTTTTTTAAGGAAGGTAAATCCTCTGATGATGATTAGATTCTCTTTATTTTTAAAGGCTTGTTTGGGTCCTCAGCAACAGAAATATAAGTGTTTATTGTTGAGGACCCCACATTTTTTTAAAATATAAAAATAATGCATGTACATGCTTGCATGCACACACACAGTGCATTCTCCAGGAATTTTGCGCCAAACTTACCTTCCTCAAAGAAAGCAAATTTTGAGGGCCTAAACAAGTTCAACAGCGTCTTATTTTTAATTGTTAAGCTTAGATGGTCTGAATGTGTTTGACTTAAAGAACGTGTTTATTAGAAAATAAATGTAAAAATAAGCCACATTAAACCATGAAATTGTGTAGCTATATGCATCTGGATCATAAATTCATTGTACATGAAGCAGGATTGGGGACTAGTTTGCCTAAAACAGACAATCCTCTTTACTGATTGATCTGTATGCTGTTTATTTTAACGTATTTATCACACAGCTCATAGAAAGCCAAAACTTAATGGTCTTATGGAGTGCTTCCTCACATCAATGCCTAATCTATAGGCACTTCAATTAACTTTCAGATTTTTAATATATTTGAAAGGTCTGTCCCACAAGATTTTAACAGAAAAAGAGCATTTGAAAAGGTGAAATTCCAATTTAATGCAAAGAAAGGGCTCACCTTCTAAAGTGATAGTTTTAATGTGTGTGTTTTGTTGGTTTTCCTTTTTTGTTTTGTTTTGTTATACAGGCACCTTTTTAAAGTGTTTTTTTGCTGATGGCGTCTGTGGCTTTCAGAAATGTTATGACTACTGCAAAGCAGTTATATACTTTTACTGGTTACTATAAAATCAGCCTGAGTTTATAGCTTTCCTGATGTTTTTTTTTTTTTAGTAAAAGGTAACATTTTAAAGCTGCAGTAGTGAGTGAGGTACTTCTTAAGGCCAGTATTATGCCAGTTTCAACCCTTTTAAAAAAAACTTTAAGGTCACCTGTAAAATACTGTAATTTATTTACACCCCACACACATGCAGGCACCATGGTTTTAATTTTACCTTTTAAATCTTTTTAATTAAAAATTTCTTTTAATTATATTTTTGCCCCAAACATACAGTAGAAGGAATTACCACTATTGGTATTGTACAGAAAGAATTTGAATTACATTTTCCAATCATCTTGATTGTATAAGTACAGTGTAGGACAATAAATGTTTAGGCCTAGCATTATCCTCCCATAAAGGATTAGTGGTATTGCATCATCTCTGAGAAGAAAAAAATGAATTCAAATGAAAGGGATCGATATAGGCTTAAAAGCTCTGTACAGTAGTCAAAAGTAAACGGATTCTGTAGCTTATTTACATTAATTCTCTTAGTATGTTAATAAATGTCATTATTTCAAAGACCAAAATAGAATATATATCAAAATAACATGGTATAATTTGCATTCCAATTTTCTAAGAGTATAAACTGAGTCGGATATTGCCGTATATGTAACATACACCACACGTCAGCTGTTTCCTGCTTCACTGCTGACAAGAGCCCCATTCATAACTCTCTTCTTTTTATCCTTTCAGTGAATAAGTAATTATTCAATATAGAAGGCAGGATATTTGGAACTGGCTATTTAATGTGGCAGCACACCGTAATGAAATCTGCTGTTACTGGCAACCTGAGAGGGGAATGTAACAATTCCAGCATGGCTGTAACTTTATCTGCTTTGACGGCCTGTTTATTTGGCACGTCAGTGAACCTTTTATCCCAATGAGTGACAGCTCCAGAAGGGTCACATTTACATCCATTCTATCATGTATTGTAATATTTAATGGCGGACAAGGTTGAGTGGGACTCAGGGTAATTTGAACTTACTTTTCCACAGAGTGGAGGCTAAGAGACAGCTTGATCTCCAGTATTGTGGCGTAACACATGCCATGACTTAGCATTTGTTTATGAAGGATAATCAATTAAAAGCAAGAGGAAGAAAACTTTCAGCTATCAAGTACAGTTTGTTGCTACTGGCGCTATCAAACTAAAAACCAAGTATAAATTATTTTATGCTGTTAAGATGTGCTAATCAGTTTTTCACTATTGTAGCTGCTTGTATAGACAAGTTACTCTTCTTACAGATATCTTAACATTTTCTTTGTATCATTTACCTTCATCCTAATTATTAGTCTTCTCAATAGTTTATCTTGTAGAAGAGATTGAGGAGGATGAGTTTCTCTGTGACAAAGTAATTAGAGTGGAAAAGAAACCAAACCAGTTGTCCTGTATTCCAAATATTTTTCCTGGATTCAGTTCTGTTAGTTAAGAATGATGAAATCTAAAGATGTAACAGGGGAATAGTCACTAGAACTGACTAATGGCATAACACCATGATGAGTATATTGCTAGTGGAGTATATGTTTTGAAGCCAGTTTAGTGAAATTTGATTTACAGATGAAACAATATTAAAACGAAGTTTTTAGTATTAACTTTAATTTGGTTGCCCAGTCAGATCTTGATTCTACAAGGTGCTGCAGACTCGTGTCCTGATCCAGCAAACCTCTTAAGCATATGCTTAAATTTATGAATGTGAGAAGTCTTTTGGACTTCAGTTGCACTACTCACATGCTTGAGTGCTTTACTAGATTGAGGTCAGAATACTCAGTACCTTATAGAATCAAGCCTGCAATGGAAAAGTGATTTCCTTTAGCTGGCAGTCAGTTTATAAGTACATGTTCAAATTAAGAAACATAATAAACAATCCTTTTTATCCACATTAATGTTTCTCACTTTTTCTTAATTCGTCTGCTGTGAAACAAAGGTTGCCATCTGGTTTGAAGACAGTGTGTGTCTTGTATATAACATGCTCTCTCTCAGTCCCTAAGGCCTCGGAATGCCTAACACTAGGTGTCCTGCATAACTTGGTACCAAACTATCCTGGCTGATTTCATTGTAATAATTTGTCACAGGCAAATTAGAGGTAACTGGCCATGCTCGATGACAGAAAATAAACTTAATGTAGAAAAACTTCCTTGTGCATTGTAAAAATTAGTTAAAATTTTTCTGGCATAAAGAAATAGACAAATTGAAATGTCATATACAAAATAATGGTACTTTACTGTCATAGAACTTGAGTTTAGCCACAACCTGGTTTGTGTAAATCATGGAGAGCCAGTGAACAGTTTCAGTAAACCTTTCTATATGTCAAAATAATAAAATTGTATAGACAAGGACGTGCATCAACTTTGGTACCTAATTTCAAAGCCTATTAACCTGGAAAATATTATATTGACTGGCAAAGAACATATAAAGAAAAGAGCAGATAACTAATTTGGTAATCACTTTTTTTTTACTTGAGAAATATTGTCTTTTCTATTATAACTTTTGTTTTTTAAATTACCTGGAGACTCTTAGAAATTATTTTGAGATTTTGTAATGTTTTGTGTATACTTTTAACTTAAGTCCACTGTTCATAGTTTGATAGATTAATTAATGGGAATTTTTTAACCATTCTGGAGGAACACTTCAAATAGTCTCTGCGGAGATTTGGTACATTCAGTTTGCAGTGGTAACGTCCTAATAAACTTTCCTTGTTTTGGTTACAGTCTCCTGGCCCCTGCACACAGTGCTCCTGTTCTTCTGCAAAAGAAAATGGTAAAGATGTTAGTAATGCAAAGAAGAAGGAAAATGGAGGAAAGCCACACATCCCCAAAATATTTTTTGGAACTCGAACACACAAGCAAATAGCTCAGATTACTAGAGAGCTGAGGAGGACGATGTACTCCAGTGTCCGTATGACAATTCTTTCTAGCCGGGATCATACCTGTGTTCATCCAGTGGTATCCAGTAGTAGTAACAGGAATGAAAAGTGTGTTGACTTGCTGGAAGGAAAAAATGTGAGTAGTTTAGTTTCAGAAAATCAGTATTCATTAAAAAAATATTAATGAAAGATTTAGCTGTCTGAGCAGTTGGACTGAGTAGCATTTTAACTTCTTAATGGCAGGCTGGTTGAAAGCCCTTTTGTAACTTCTAATTCATTTTGCATTAGACCATTAATCGTCAGTAAATCTTGGTTCACAACTTCAAAATTTAAAAAGTGTAAAATATGGTGACACTCTATGATTATAGTTTTAGTTTGGGAGCTTAATTATAATTGCAATAACCTTTGCCTTCTCAAAATTTACTACTTTTTAAAAAATGTAAAATGCTGATAATTATTTAATAATCCATTCAGGCCTGATTTCTCTGTGCTTTATTAATATTTTTTTTTTCAGTGTAGCTGGACATTGAAGACAATGATTCCAGTGCACGAACATGAAGTTATTGTAATAATTCTCTAGTTGAAACAAACTGTCTGCTGGTTCAAATTTATGAGTATAATTCCATGTCTTATGTTAATAATAATTTACAGCCTTTTCTCAGGTGGATAACCCACCACAAATCCTGAACAAATAATCTGCTAATGATGCTAGCCGAAATACTTTGTGCTTGTTCACCCTGTGATATAAGTGTTATTTATAACATAACTTGTACATCACTCATGTTGGTTAACCAAATTTAGGATTTGTGCTTGCCATTTTAGAGTTGCTTTAAGACTATCTTGTTTCCTTTCCACTTTTGCAGCCTTACTTAAAACTAGACTGCAAAAGCACAGCAGAATTTAGTTTATGAAATTATAGCTGCATCTTTGTTTTTACTATTTATAGGTAATCTGCAAAGCCTAACAAAATTGTCCCATCTTTTGCTGCTTCAGAGTGTATATAGAAGTCCTGAAATGAATGTTCCAAAAAAGTAGTATGTTTCTGCTTGTGTTTACATTAGAAATATCAGGTCTTGACTTCCCTGTTTTTGCAGGAGGACAAGAAAATAGTTGGCTTGACTGCACATTGGATTGAACAAGACTAAATTTTAAGAAATTGAGAGGAGGCGGGATTTTATATTTCTGTTTAATACTGTTTTATAACACTTATTTTAATTCAAGCGACTGATAAATACTTAAGAGAAAAGCTCTCTGTGCAAATTTCAAAGCTTCCTTAATCCCTGTCCCTTCATTTGCGAGCTGAGAAACTCTCACTGCAATTCACTAATCCTTCAAGAAGTCCTGCAACAAAACCTCTTGATCCTCATAGTTGTAAGGCATATAGAAAAAACTTTTCCAGTTGCCTCTATTCTCCATAAAGCAGCTAAAAAGGGCACATGCACTTTTTTTTCCTTTTGTTGGTCACCTTTAAAATATATCAACAACACACATACATTGATCATAAACGTAGGAAGATTAGTTGGGAGTCATTATGCAAAAAATATTGTGAGTTTATAAGCAAGTTAAAGGTTTTAATAATTATCGGTGTGTGTTCATCCAGTAAAAGGTTTTTGCTGGTTTCCATTGTAGAACTCAGACTGTAGAAAGCTGTTGAGTAAAGTAAGCTGGTAGAAACAGCTTTTGTTGTCTCCGTTGGTGTATTGTTTTGAAGGATATAGGGGTCATACTGTACATAGTTTCTGTTTTTGTCCTCTTGTTGGAGCTTCAAGTTTATTTTGTATTCATCAAGAGTAAGTCAGCATTTGCTTTTGATGCTCCCAAGCCCTAAGGGTAAGTTGTAATGATAATGAGGGCCAATTACACTGTCACTTTAGGTGTCTGTGTTAACCAAGACTATATTACAGAAGTGAGTTGGTAAAAAGATAACTGACAATTTGTGAGCGAAAAGGCAGTAAGTGTGATAACACTTCAACTGACAACCTGCCCCTTAGGGTTGTGTTACACTGTTAAAAAGGGATGGATTTTCCTGTTCATGTTATCAATCTTCATATGACGAGGCAGCCTTAATTGCCTCTAGTTTAAAGTATATATTTCCAGGGATTTATTCTCTTGGTGGTTTTGTTTATCCAAAAGTTCATCAAAGAAAAGATAGAATTCACAGTAACTAATTTTAGAGTTTAAAATACAAACTGTACTCAGACTAACTAGAACAGAGAAATAATAGTTGTTCAATTATACCTTACTAACACCAGTGTTAATCAGTATTAAAATTTTAAAATTCTCCACTCCTCCCTGCAACTCCTGGGGATAATTATCTGACCCATAAGTTAAGATTTGCCCTGTCCAATCCTTCCCCTGCTCCTCCAGGAAAAAACAAACAACTTCTGAATGATGTACTTTAACACATTTGAATACCAGTGGAAGGACTGCTGTCAAAGTCATGAGCAGAACAACTATTATTTGCTTTGATTGTTAAACATAATGACACCCTCCTGAGCTATTAGCAGAGAGGAGACATATGCAAATAAACAAAGTCAGGAAGGTTCTAATATGATTTAAATTCACTAGACATTTCTGGTTGATAGTTTGATGATATAAGAGAGTGGGTGGATGTGAATGTGCCATATTGTTTTATTTTCTATCTTCCTGGTTGAATTAATCATATGTATTTGGATTTGTTAATTAATTTTCATGATTTAGAATACATTCTACCCTCTTCCACTGCCAGGCTGCTATTTGTAAAATAGATTAAAAAATTCTTTGGCTTCACTGGGGCAAAATTCTGAAATGTATTGTACAGATTTATGTATGATAGGTAATAGAGCCTGTCATATTTGCCTGCTTTGTTTTTGCCATGATATTTGTTGTTACTATAGTCCAACATAACAATCACTGTTAAAAATAATTTAGTGACTGAGTGAAGTAAAAGATTGCAAAATAAGTTATTCTACAAAAATGTAAATCCATTTGCACTATTGTTCATACTACTGTATTTTGCTTTCAAACTCACACCTATTTATTTTAGGGCAAGTCCTGTGTTTACTACCATGGTGTCCATAAACTTAGTGAACATCATGCTCTACAGTTTGCACGTAAGAAGTGTCAGGCTTGGGACGTAGAAGATCTAGTGAGCCTGGGAAAGAAGCTACGTGCATGTGCCTATTTTGCAGCTCGAGAACTCATGGTGGAGGCAGATATCGTATTTTGTCCTTACAACTACCTCCTGGACCCACAGATAAGAGAGAGTGTAAGTATGTTTGTAAGTAGGGTTTGGTCTAAACTACTAACTTATGTCGGTATAAGTATGTCATCTACACCCCCTGAATGACGTACTTACACCGACCTAATCCTTGGTGTACACAGTGCTATGTCTTCTCCTGTTGACATAACTATTGCCTCTCGGGGAGGTGAGTACCTACGCTGATGGGAGAAGCTCTCCTGTTGGGATAGGCAGTGTCTTCACTGAGCACCACAGTGATGCTGCTGTAGTGATGTTGTTTGTTGCATTGACTGAAGTTAAAGTGAGATGAATAAAGAATGTGATGAAGGGACATGGTCAACTTTAAAACCACATCCCTGTCTGACTGCTTGCTAGTGCTACTAGCAAAACCTAAACTAAAGAGATTGAAGAATATTTTTCTCCTCTTTTGCAATTTCTTTATTTTATGCATATGACAGTACCTCAGTAATAGTCAGTTTTGCTGTTTTTCCATTTTAGTTAATCAGTTGTGTGGGTTTTTCACCCAACAGAAGAGAAACTTTTAGGATGGCATAACTACAAAAAGTAGGCATGGGGGCTTAGGGAAGGTATAAAAAATGAAATGACCTTTATTTCATTTTAAAAACAATTTAGCACAAAATTGTCTGTCCTTTTTTACATTAATTATACAGTACCATAAAAGTACACTTTACAAACTCTATGCCCCTTAGAATTTACAGATAAGGACCAAATTCTGTCATTTATGCTGGCACCAGATTTTAGTTTTGTGAAAAACCTAGAAGTGACACAAACTGGACAGATTTTTTGTACAAATAAACCTGTTGGCCGTTGTTACTCATTTATGTATTTCACTTCAAGTTTTACTGGACAGTTGTCGTCTTTTGCAGATGGAGATTAACCTAAAAGACCAAGTAGTCATTTTAGATGAAGCTCATAATATTGAAGATTGTGCACGGGAGTCAGCCAGCTACAGTGTTACAGAAACCCAGCTGAGATTTGCTCGAGAAGAACTTGATACCATGGTTGTCAACAACATCAGGCGGAAGGACCATGATCCCCTGCGGGCTGTGTGCTATAGTCTGATGAAGTAAGGCTTATTTTGATTTAGTTGTGCGATATATATATATATATTTTTTTAAACCAACTACTAATTATAGTTCTTATAGGAATATTCATTCTGAAATGGTATAAGGAATTGAAATTTCCTGAAATTGAAAAATTCCAAAATTTATTTTTGAAAAAGTAAAAATGACATTTCTTTTTGACCCTTCTAAGTGTTTCCAAGGCTCCCAGAGTTGCCTGGATAAACAGGGCTGCGTGAGAAGCCAGAGAACAAGGCTACCTGGACCCCCAGCAGCCCAGACCCCCAGCAGCCCACATGCCCAAGAGCTGGGTAGCTTGTGGATCCTGGAACTTAAGAATGGCCATACTGAGTCAGACCAATAGGTCCATCTAGCCCAGTATCCTGTCTTCCGACAATGGCCAGTGCCAGATGCTTCAGAGAGAGTGAACAGAAAAGGGAAATCGGTCGAGTGATTCATCCCCTATTATCCAGTCCCAGCTTCTGGCAGTGAGAGGGTTAGGGACACTCAGAGTATGGGATTGTGCCCCTGACCATCTTAGCTAATAGCCATTGATGGTCCTATCCTTCATGAACACATCTAATTCTTTTTTGAATCCAGTTATACTTTTGGCCTTTGGAACATCCCTTGTCAGTGAGTTCCACAGGTTGACTGTGCACTGTGTGAAGAAGTACTTCCTTATGTTTGTTCTAACCCTTCTGCCTATTAATTTAATTGGGTGATCCCTGGTTCTTGTCTTATGTGAAGGTGTAAACAACACTTCCTTATTCACTTTCTCCATTCCCTTTTTTATAGACCTCTATCATACCTTCCCTTAGTTGTCTCTGGGCAGCTTGTGAGACTGAGGCTATGGCTACACTGACTGCGGCAAATTTGCCACCGTCAGATCGACTTCTCTGGATTGACTGAGCAGTCAGTGAAGACCCGCTCAGTCAATCCAGAAATCGACGTATTCAGACCAACTTCTCAAGTGGCGTAGCGCTGCGTCGACGGGAACGGAGAAAGGAAATTTCTCTGCTCCTGCTACAGAGTTTGTATGTGATGTTGAGCAAGTCACATAAACCAAAAAGCAGCCAACCTCTCCTCCCTCCCACCTTTTCATTCTCCTTTGTGTTTTGACTGTATGGTGCCAGTACATAGTGACTGCTACTGTAATATAAATAAGAAATAACTGATACCCCACTGTGCATGTCCAAATATCCCAATTAAGTGATTATCCTCTTCATCAGAAACCTATCTGAACAGGGAAGCCAACGGTATAACAATAAAAAATAACAAAATCAATTGGTCTATTGATATTATCTGAGCTCATATTAATCAATTTTGGGACATTTTGTTATAATATTGGTTTGGGAGTGTTACTCATTTAGGAAGTCCCTATTTATATTAGAGATTAGGTACACATTCAACTTCACCATCTTTTCTTCTCCAGTTGGTGCCAAGGGTTAACATTTGTGTGCCACTGAGACAGAATAATTTCCCTGTGGCTACTAATTCTCCTTTGTTGGGTCTTTCAAATGTTAAATTTCTTAGTGATGGAGGAAAGCAGCAAGGCTGGAGATTTGACCGCCTCCAGCCTTTTAACCTTATCAGAAAAACTCAGGTTGATTCTCTTGTCAAGTCTGCCAACAGTAGGGAAAGCAGCAGGTGGAAAGGAAGAGACTGGGTGTAAATGGCCAATAATTAGTAATACCTTATTGCACAAACTGGCAGGTCTGTTCCCGTTAAGCGAGTAACCAGAAAAATCCAATGCCTGTATAAAAAGGTCTCCTATGTCTTGATTCCAGAAAGCACTTAAGCACACGTTTTAATGCCCTTTCCTACACTTGAAAGTGTTTGCCAGTTCCCCTAGTGGAAATGCAGCTTATACCAGCAAAATAGTTCTTCATTACAGCCACGGAGAAAAAAAGACAGGATGCAAGGGATGTGGTTTAATTAGGTTGGTTTTACTCATCTGGGAAATACCTGGCAATAAGATGTATGGTGCGGGTTGTCACTCTTTCCTTAATCATATCAATTACAGAGGTAATAAATGGTCTTTAAAGCATGATAGTTTAAAATAAGGATTGGTACAAGGCTACAGAAATGTTTCCTAAGCATTCCTGACACGTTAAAGAAACAAGTTATATTTTTGTCCTTTTTAAATAAAGTTTAAAAAAATTATATGGAGGTAGGGGGGAATATCAACGCTAAGGAACAGATTTTTCTTTGACTTCCATTAGCATACATCAGAAGTAGCTCTAATTAAAGTCAATTCAGTTCAAAGGTGTAAAACTAGCAGAAGGGAGAACAGAATCAGATCCTAATTGAGAGGCCCTTTGATTAAAAGTATTAACTAGAAATAATTATTAATATTATTACAGAAATATGGTACAATTTGTGATGCTCATTCAGTTTAACTTCCTGGAAAGTATACAAGATCATTTAAATTAATACAGGAATAATTTACAATTATTATTACTCCTAATTTCTTCATTTCCAGTTGGTTACAGGAAAGCTCTGGTCAGCTTAAAGAAAGGGGGTATGAAACCTCCTGTAAAGTTTGGAGTGGAAAAGAAATGCTCACCATTTTGCACAATATGGGAATAACCAATGCTACATTTCCTATCTTACAGGTAGAGTTTTATGTTACAGAAATTATTAAAATGCATAATATTATTGGTTAAATGTTTTAAAATACACTTACGCTACTTGTACTTCTTTAAAATGCAGTCCAGTTTCTCAAAGCTGTCTTAGGCTATAGGGCAGACATAGCTTATGTTGGCAAAACTTATGTCACCTGGGGTGTGAATATTTCACTGACTGAGCGACATAATTACACTGACATAAGTGTTCGCATACACAGTGCTATGTTGGCGGGAGAGTTTCTCCTGCAAACACAGCTTCTGCTGCTCACGGAGGTGGGGGTTTTTTATGCCGATGGGAGAGCTCTCCCCGGCAGCATAGAGCATCTTCACCAGACTTGCTGCAGTGGCACAGCTGTAACACTACATATAGACATACTCTTAGAAAAGTGTACATGATGAAAATCAAGAGTAAATCCACCAAAGTAAGTGCAGTCAAGCCAATGTAAAACAGGTTTGAGTGGCGAATCAAGTTCTAAATCTACTGGAGTAATTTATTTTCAAAGTAGTAATCACTGAGCTTGTTACAATGGTCTTATAATTACTTTATTTCTGTTCTAACAAAGAATAACATTGTTCAGATAAAATTATTCAAAGTTGTTACAATGTAATGACTTTTAATTCTGCCTTTACTGACATCTGCATTCCGATTGACTAACAAATCATATTTACTGCATGCTTCAGCCAGTCCTTTCTTTCTGTACAGTACCAAGCACACTGAAAGCACTGAGTTAAGTACTAAGATTTTTATCTACAGTCTAACTTCTCTAGCTATATTGAGAGATGTTGTTTTAAAATACTGTAGTGAACACTTCATCCTAAATATCTTCCCAAAAGAAATGCATACAAATCTGATGTTAATGAGTTTTCCTGTTGCAGAAACATTTTGCTGCTGTCCTTGAAAAAGAAGAAAAAGTATCGAATATTCATGGTGGAGATGAGTTTATTGAGATTCCCATTGTGAGCCCTGCTACTCAGTTTGTGTTAAAAGGGCTATTCATGGTTCTGCTATATCTTTTTAAAGATAACAACAGGTTGGTGGAAATATATAGCCTGAGGTGTGGATGTTTTTTCTTTCTGCTTTCTACCAGATATATTTAAATTGCAAGTGACTGCATTTTTGTAAACATCTGATTGTTTATATAAAGATGAATAAATGGCAAATATAAATATTTTCCCTAAGACATTTGGGTACTTTTGGTATGCATGATAAATAAAAAATGAGTACTTGTAGGAGCCAAGCAGAGTAGAGGCATGCATAGTGCATACATGATCCTGCTGCTTTGCCAAGTTGTCTCTTTCTCAACTATTCAGCACCTCTGCTATTTATTTCCATGGCAGGCTTCTTCTGAGCAAAAACTACCAATTAAACAGGGTTGTGCCAAAAAATTTCTCACGTGGGTAAACATCCAGTAAGTAATAGATTGATATCAGCAAATTATTTTTTTTTCTATAACTAAAACATTGAATACAGTTTCTCTAAAGATCAATCTAGAATATTTTCTTGGCATGTTGCCTAACTCCAGTATGCACTTTAATTATTTTAAATTAGCATTAAAATGATCTAAACCACTCTTTTGATACCTTCACTGTTAAAGCCAACTGTAGCTATTAAATATTTTGTTTGAGAGCTAATTCTGTAATACATGGCTTAGTGATTATAGGTACTCCTTATGCTTCTTAAATGGAAAGTCGCATAACTTAAATCATATTCTCTGTTTCTAGCATAGAGTACGTTCTTCCGTATACTGTATTGTCCACAGTTGCCTGCTCCTTTTATTATAGGCAGAGTTTTGTACAACATTAAATTGGATGCTTAAGGTGGAACCACATTGTGTCAACACTAGTTGTGCTTTTTGAGAATTTAATGCTGAACCCACGTGACAGGTATTATTAAATATATTTGACAAACACAAATGTAGGTTACATCTGTTTACCAGTTGTATTAATTTACTTCTCTGTAGATTTGCAGATGACTACAGAGTTGCTTTGCAACAAACATATGTTTGGACGGATGAAATCCATTTTGATATTCCAGATAAAAATGCTTTCTTTGCACAACCAAAACGTAAGAAGAGTTCACGGCAGAAAACTGCAGTCCATATGCTTAACTTTTGGTGCTTGAATCCAGCTGTGGTAAGCTAAGTATAAAGTAAACCAGCAACTCCTTACAACCCTTATTTGATCACAAAATACAAATATAATAGTTTGTACTGATTCTATTAATTAAAAAAAATTATTTTCCCTAGGCCTTTTCAGACTTAAGTGGTAATGTTAGGACAATTGTTCTAACATCTGGTACACTCTCTCCAATGGACTCATTTTCTTCAGAACTTGGTGTGAAGTTTACTATCCAGCTTGAGGCAAATCATGTTATTCATAACTCACAGGTAAATGTTGCATCATTGCTTTCACTCCTGAAATTTTAATAATGTCCATTATAAAATAAGCAATAAATGGCAAATTGAAATGAGGACCGTATAAACTCATTCTATTTCTGTAACTCAAAATGGAAAGAGTAAAATAGATATTTACTTGCATTGAGAAAATTGTCAATTAAATGTTTAAATTAAACTATACTTGATATATAATAATCCTAAATAAAAGTAGTAATAGCAATAAGGTATTATTTGACCAGAATAGCTGAAAAGTAAGCAGCATTAGTAGCAGCATTTTCACTATGATGGCTTGCTACACTCTTTGTTTTCTCTCTCTCTGTCTCGATTTTATATTCTTGTTGCTTAGCATTAGTATGTTCAGAAATAACCTTAATAGTTTAGTTACTTCAGTTTTTAAGTTTCCCTGTTAATTTGGTGTAAATATGTATGTAACTTTGAATTATTAATACAACAGGTTTGGGTTGGCACCATTGGGGCAGGCCCCAAGGGTCGGAAGCTGTGTGCCACATTCCAGCATGCAGAAACATTTGAATTCCAGGATGAAGTGGGAGCACTTCTGCTTTCAGTGTGTCAAACTGTTGGTCAAGGGGTCTTGTGCTTTTTGCCATCTTACAAGGTAAGGAAATCTTAATTCATGTTCTTCTCTCTTTTTAAAAACCTACTTAAAGATTTACTCTGTAACTTTTTATCCCTATACATCAACACGGAGACAACAGAAATGTCCATACTGGAATTACTTGGATGCTGTAGTTGATTGGTTACAAGTTTGTTTTTTGCATGGTATGTTTTGTTTCATTATAGGGATAATAGGAATATTATTGTTTTGATCACAGTTATCCAAAAAAGACTGGTTTGGTCTTCCATGCAAGCATACTTATGTGCATTTGGCATCTGTTAGAAAGGGCTCTCAATTTGAAAATAAATCTTGGATAGAAAGTATCACAGTTTAGGGCAACTTCACCTGTATTCCCTCTCCATGGTTCAGCAAGGGCACCCGCTCTCAGGCTTCCAGTTCCCCAGCTGTCGCCTTTCTTGGGCGGAGACACATCTTTCCCTTCTTCCAGACAATGGTATTTCCAGGCTGCACAATTCCCTGCCTATACTGTGAATTCCCCAGCAAGACAGACTGCCTAGCAGGCCTGCTTTGCCTTTTAATCAGAGACTATAAACAGTGTAATTGTCCACTGGTTTAAGTTACCATGCAGCTCTTTCTAAACAAGTACATTTATTCTCAAGGTAAAAGCATTACAGAGAAAATGTTTTTAAAACAATGAAAGAACCTAGATGCATGCCAATAAGCTTACTAGAGATCATCACCTCCATCTCCGCAAGTGCTCTGGTCAGTGTCAGTCTTTCCAATTCTTCCCTGAGAATTGAGGCCCTTCACTTGGATGGAGGTTCCTGTCTGTTCGCTGGATCAGAAAGAAGGTCCTGAGTCAATTTAAAATCAGGTTATTTATCTCAAAGTCCTTTCTTTGTCTGCTGGTTTCTAGAGAATCCAATTTGAACCAGTATATGCAAGTCTTTCTAGGTAGTGGTGCCTCTCTGGAGATGTTACAACCTGAATGAATTTGCCTAATCACACCCCCACTGTTCTTAGTTCCTGGATGGCTGAGGTTCCCCTCCCCCATGGAATGACATACAGTTCCTGGCCCATAATCATACATAAACTTAATACAGTGAGATTTAACTTAGTTCAATAAGATTTGTTCAGGATATTGCAGGAAATTGCCATATCTGTTGCAGAAAGATCCAGACGTTCAGTGTTTTTTCTTGAACTGTCTCCATGATTATCTTTTTAAAACCGGGTTATCATTCAGTTGCCTATCATAAAAGGCAACTTTGACTTGTGCATTGACCCAGCAGTTAGAATGCCTTTTGCATTTTCTTTGTACACTGTTTGTATGTAATGTACAGCCATTTAATTTCTCCGTCCTTTGATTATTATTTCATTTCACTGCACTATGGATTTTAGCAATGTTTTATTGAATCAGGTAGAAATCGCACCAAGCTCACTACCCCAAGAGATCAATTTTCTTTATTTCAAAGCATGTATTAGTAAATTTTGTTGTTGTTAAGAAGGTCTATCATCTGGCTAAGTCTATACCTCAGTGATAAAAAAGAAAGTTTGTATTCTTTTCCCATAGTTCTTGTTGTACATAACTCAAATCTGAGGAACAAGAGTGTAAACGTGCAATGTAATTAGGAGTACAGGTCTGTTTGTCTCATCAAACTGTAACTGTGGCTGGATTGCAGTAAACAATTTAGTAAAATCAACAATGGTTTAATGTAAACATTTTAGAAATCAAATCTGGTATCACTGGAAAAGCTGCACTGCTTTAGAGGAACTTTTGCAATTCAAGATTTCTGACAACTTTGCTGATGTCAGAAGTCCGTCAAGAAAGAGGAATTTATAACCTGAGGGAATGAATAAAAAGAAAATGTCCTTTTGTGCGACACACTCCATACATTACTTATATAAGTAGGTTGAAGGAAATACCAATTCCTTGTCTTGCCTGATATCCATAAAGAGTTGTTGTCATCAGTGCAGTTACTGGAAATAACCATTAGGTGACCACATTAGACCATACAATATAGAATTGGTAGAAAAAGGCAGACTATGAACTATAATCCATCATTCTAACTCTCAAAACCACATTTATATATGTGTGCAAGACTAGCAAGCTGAAAATAAATCTTAAATTGTTGTCTTATCTTATATCTGAAATTGAATCCTATGCCTTATTTCAGTTTGTGATGTATTTCTGTAGAGCAATAATTGTGACAATAGTACATGTAGTACAATGTGTGAAGGTTGTTTTTTGTGTGGATAAACAACTAAAAGATATTTGCTGAAAGATTCTTTTTTTGAGAGTAATACTTATCTGAATTGAGAATGCTTAGAAACCTTGAGACAGAGTAATAACTGGCATATTTAGTAAGAATGAAAGAAATTGTTGCTCAGCTCAGGTTGTCCCCTCCTCCCTCCAAACTCCAATCGGCTTCATGCTTCACTGAAAGGACTACTGACAAAAACACATTAACTGCATGTCTACACTGCAATAAAACACCTGTGGCTGGCCTGGGTCAGCAGACTTGGGCTCGGGTTGCAGGGCTATAAAACTTCAGGATAGATATTTGGGACTCTTGGGATTTCAGAATCTGGGCTCCTGTCTGAGCCCAAATGCCTACACAGTTTTGTAGCCCCACAGTCCGAGCCCAAGTCAGATGACCCAGGCCAGACATGGGAGTTTACTGCAGTGTAGACATTTTTTCTTTGTGGAGACACTTCCATGGACCTAGTGAAGGTATTGATAAAAATAAATTCCAGGCAACTGAAGGATATTTTAAGATTCCATTTCCCATATTTCTCTACTGCTCCCCTTTTTTGTGCCATTTCTTTCATTCTGCATTGGTCTATCTTGTAGGACTGGGAAATTAATATGGTCAGAAAAATGGAGAAAAATCTTAGATTTTGTAAACTTGTTATCACAGGGGAAAGAGGAAATTTCTCCCCATCATCATGTACAGCATTGCATAGTTGCCCATTTGCATTCAGAGGTTCTCTATCAGGATTTTCAGAGGCAAGATTCTATGTTTCGTGCACTATATCTGGAATAGTAAATTTTATGTTCTTAAAACTTTGATTTAATCTGAACTAAATGTAAATGATGCATATTATTATTTTAATAAATTCTAAGGTAATGTTTTCTTGCTAAATCATTGTTGTGTATCATGTTCCTTCTTGGAATAGGTTAGTTTTTCTGAGGGCTAACCCAATTCTTATTTGAATCCCAGTTTATACTTTGGAGTGAGAAGGGAATATATCTCTGAGATCTGGAGGGCAGTGGTAAGTGCTCCCCATTTTGAGGGGGCCATCAGGTCTGGAATTTTTCTCTCTTACTGGTTTGATGGAGCTTGAGTTTGAGGATCCAGGCGTGCTGTAAGATATTTATGTTTTTATTTAGAATTTTAGCTTGATGAAGTTAGCCCAGGAGGGGAGAGTCTTTGAGTGACGGGATGAGATGTTCAGTTATAATTTTAGTTTTGTTGGTGAATTTTTAGTTTGTCTAGGCTCATCATATTTCGAGCCACTGAGCCTCCACAGCTCCCACAGAAGCGCTGCTATTGGCTGGGTGAAATGCTTAGCATTTCTAAAAGTCAGGCTACTTTTGTTTCAGTGCTTCACTTTAAGCACCCAAGTTGGTAAAATTTGGCCTGTGTACCTAGAGAGATTGATAGGCACTTCTTAATAAATCAAATCATAGCTAAATAGATATGCTTGTGTATCTGGATATCTGGAGCTCCACAATCTATGGGTGGTTGCAATACTAAATATGAAAAAATTAGAAGTCACTTGTTACATAATAACTGTAATGCCTTTATTGCATATTTTGTTTATAAAGTCCTAAAAGTTGACCCCATGTATAGTATAACAAAATACTAGATATGTTTAAGTGGTTGAATTCAAGTTGCTGTGGGAAACATTACTAAATTTCCTGACTTCTCCATTTAAAATCTGTCCCATATGATTGTATTAACATAGTATTTATATTTAATATCTTTGTAGGTGTCTGTCTATATTTTGGAGTTTAAAGTAATTCTAATAAGATTGTCAGGGATCCATAGGATCTGTCCTATGCCCCGGCTTTTAAACAATCCCTTGAATGTACCCCTTCAGTTGGCCAGACCCCCAAGGGGTCCCACTCTTCCTTAAGGGTAGATTGGGGTATGTTTACACTGCAATAAAAAATCTGTGGCACCAAGTCTCAGAGCCCGGGTAAACTGATGTGGACTAATGGGACTTGGGCTGCAGGGCTAAAAATTGCAGTGTAGATGTTTGGACTCAGGGTGGAACCCGGGGTCTGCCACCTCCCTGACAGAGTTTCAAAGAATGGGCTCCAGCCTGAGCCCGAATGTCTACACTGCAATTGTTAGCTCTGCAGCCCAAGTCTGTGAGCTCAGGTCAGCTCACCTTGGGCAGCTGCAGCCATGCTGCTGATCTTTTATTGAAGTGTAGATATTCCCTATGCAGCCACAATGCCTTCAAGATTCAACTTCTGGGCTCCAGCACTCCTTGTTTCTTCCCATGAACTCTGCCCAGTGAATCCAGTTGAGATAGATGGCTGTTCAGAGACTTTTACCCTCTACAGGGATCAGTGCACTTCAGCAAGTATCTGCAGCAGCTCCATGCAGCCTTTTCAGAACAGAGTAGTTCTGAATACTGCATCAGGAAGTCCTCAGGTTAACATAGGAATGCTGCTGTAGGAGTCATAGTTTTCCTTTCTCTGTCCCTCCCTTTGTCTGTCAGTCCCAGGTGAGAGGTGCTGTGTAAGTCCAGTTTGTGGCAGGGACACCTGACACCACATCCCTTTATTCTCCAGTACAGGGCCACTGATCTTCTTTCCTACTGAGAGGTGAGGGAAAATCTCCTCCTCTTGTCCATTGATTGCTAGCTGTGACTGTCCTAGCCATCGGGGTTTCCTCTGTCTCTTCTGGATCCTCCATTCACATGTGTAGCTCTATTCAGTTTGTTAGTGACTAGTCTCCAGCCAGGCAGCTATGTGAGTCCAACATCTTTTTCTTTCCCTTTATACTCAGTGCAGAGTAGTACAAAGTACAGAAGGAAACTGAGGTGTGCTGAGGAATAATCAAATATTACCGTAATTCCCATATTTATCTCAAATGTCATCCTCATTTTTTCCCGATGGATGAGGTAGTGACCAGATTCAAACAAACACACTTAACCTCATGTTTGTAATATCTCTGAAGTTTAAGGCATTGTAGTGATTTGCTAAATAAATATGCATGTCTCTCTTTTATGAAACCTTAATACCTTGCTTGTTAGTTCTCAAAGGGAAAAGCATCAGTAGTTGCTACTTCATGAATGGAATTAATTACATTTTCCACAAAAGCACATTATGTACTTCATTTATCTAGCACTTCAAATGTTTTCTTCGTTATTTATATAAAGAGAAGGTGTCAGGCTGAAATCAGCCTCTGAATATTAGTGTTTATAAAATATGTGTGTATTGTCTTTTTGTTGGGAGAGCTCTGAAGCTATGATTTAACACTCAGGCGTAAGTGTAAAGAGTGGATATTGTAATAGTAGTCACTGGATTCGGAGGTGAAGGAACCATGCTACTTGATGCAGTTTGTAACTGTGAACAATGTTAAGTGACTAGAGCCATGAAATAAGGAGAAGTCTATTAACAGTACCCATGTATTGCACCTTTATTACATGGTGTCAGAAATAAAATAAATCTGTGCAGATGTGGAGCAAATGAAACTGCCTGAATCCCCCAATCTGGAAAAAATAATTAGGAGTCAGCTATAATGTAAATAATACTTAGCGTTCTAATGTGCATTTCTGTCTGAAGATTTCAAATTACATTGCAAATGTTAATGAATGTGTACTTCCAAAACCTGTGAGGTAGGAAAGTGTTATCCATATTTTACAGCTGTGGAAATTGAAGTGCATAGGAATCCAATGACATACTCCAGGTCACATAAAAAGTCTAGCAGAAAGGAAACAACCGAGATTTCCTATGCCTTGACCATAAGAACAAGTAGCAGCAAGTTTGAAAATTTTGATGTGCTAGTGAGGAGATGGTAGTCAAAGACTGCATTAAATTAACCATATGGAGGGGAAGCAGGCTGCTGCTGATAAAACATCTCCAGTTAAATTTATGTGACCAATGCACGTTGCTATAGAAACTAGCATCTTACTGCTTCCAGTGCTAACAGGTGCAAAAAGCATCCATTAAAGACCTTAATTTTTCTGTCAGTTGCAAGTATTCAATTTAGGTAGACTTTCCTTTGGGAGAAATCAGACTCTCTTGGCTGTTTCTCCTACTTTCATGGGATTGTAATGGTGATTTGCCCACATTCCACTCAATACTGACCCTTAAAAATAGATATTTAGAATCTGTAGCAGTGTTTCTCCAATGACCAGTCTGTGGACTGGCACTGTTCCCTGAAAGGCTTTAGGACAGCAAGCTGGATCCTGATATCAAAAAGAGTAACCCTGATCTACAGGACACTACCCCACTTTACTACAAAGATTTTAATGTATATAAAATTTTGAGCCCAAACTACTTCATATAGTAATTCATTTAAGAAGAAGGTTTTTGAGAAGCAGAGAAGATATTTTCCCATGCCTTTAATATCAGCTGTATTTTCTCTTTCCCTTTCCATATACTCTGTCATATTAACTGGGCTAATAAAAGAACAAAAATAGTAGTTATACATTTTATTATTCAGTTTGCCAAACTTGATTCTTTCTTTAACTTTTCTTGTATCATGTTTCCTTGTTATATATATAAAAAAAAGCTCATAGTATCCCACTGAAAATGCTTTCTCTGCATGCTAATTTCAGTAAATTAAAGTTGTCAATCACTAGTAATACTTTGAAAATTCTGTATACATAATTATCATTCTGATTCTTCCTTCTTAGTGATAGATTCTTGCCCAGAGAGGGTAAATATAAATATATCAAAAGGAGACATTTCATTCCTGAAGGTATCACTGGGAAGTGGGAATTTCAGAATGGGTATTCATTGTTCAGCATACAGCCTATATATTTATAATGAAAAATTAAATTGGAATTTATTTGTCAGCTGTGCTGTTCTCTGCTAATTATGATTTCATAAATTTGGGGTTTTCATACTCCAGTCTGGAAGAGCTCTTTCTGAATGTAGCCCCAAAGAAGCAGTTATGTGCAAGATTTAGCAACATCTGTGGCAGAAGTACAGTGACCATGTATCATGCCTCATTCAGTGGAAATGTCCTCCTGCTCATCTAAAGGAGTGGCATCCTTTGTATTTAAAAATATGAGTACCTTACACAGCCTTTAGACAAACATAAATTAAAAAACATAGTTTCGAACATAATTGCATTGAGAATATCAACTTGACTCTAAGCTGTAGAAGAAAGTACAACTCCCTGAGTCCTCTTCCTGCAGCAAAAGCATGATGTTCAGGAAACTAGGGCTTTTGTGTTCTCCATTGGATCAGTGGACAACGATTTCAAGACTCTGTTCCTCTCTGCAAGTCCTCATTAAGAAACACCATAATTGCAATCCACCAGAGTAAATTTCTGGGCACTTTAAACTTTTGGAATGGGGCATAAAGATAGAGATGGTTCATTACATAGCCAAGACCCGAACCACTTGTAGAAATAACAGTCAGCACCTTAGATTGTGCCCAGAAACCAGTTTGAAGTCACAGACTTTATATGGAGTACTGGTGTAATATTTTCAGCAAAATGGGTAGCCAGCTGCATTCTGTACTAGTTAAAATGTGTGTGATCTTCAAGAGCATACAGAATTTATTGCAGGAATTTATCTGGAAGCCACAAGGGCATTGATATCCATATTAAATAGATGGAGTGATGTGTTCCCCTCTTCCACCAGCATCACTGCTACCTCAGTGAGCTAGCTCTCATCCAAGCTTCAGAGAAAATATACCATCATCAGATTGTAGCCTAAATTGTTTTGCTCTTACCCAGTCCCTTCTTTCTTTCCTCAGATAGATGCTTTTAGAAATCTAATTACATAGTAGATAAAGGATGAAAAGGAAGGACGAGTGACAATAGACACTGATTTAACACACATGAGAGAGCCCTCTGGGCAGATGAGCAATTGTCCAATATTTCCCTCTGAAAGAAAAGAATGGAAATGGAACCACTCAAGTGCAACTCCCATCTATTTTGTTAGGATCTGCAGGTACCTCAACAATATCTCATGGGTAGTAGTATCAAAGGTTATTGAAATATCTAAAACAATACATTGATTTAATTGTTAAATTATTTCATATAATTATTTAATAAGTTGATTTAATTGTTAACCAAGATCAGCACAATATTTGCACCAAGTTATGGTTTAAAATCAGACTGGATTGGGGTCAAGAAATTCTGAGAATTCTTGTTAATGTTGGACCTGCATCATCTGCCACTTGTTCAGTAACATTTCCTAAAAATTCAAAATTGACATCTAAGATTAGTGTATGTCTGTATGATGATAATGTCCTGAAATATACAGGACCTGTAAACAGTTATATTGAATAATCCCTACTTGATTTCTCTTAGCAAAAACAATTCACCCTCCGAATATGAAAATTCACTTTGAACATAACATTAAATATCAAGAGCTTATACTCTTCTTCCTTTTGGCTATTTCAATAAATAAAAGCAAGCCTTTTCTCAGTAATATCACTATTTAAAAAAATCACTGCATATTGCATATGCCAGATATCTCAGATTAATAACTCAGTATAGTAAAATATGCATGAGATGGAAACAATGCATCTCACACGCACAATTCTCATAGCTTCGTGTCCTGTTCTTACATATTGAACAACCTGCAATAATTTATAGACAATCAAAATTCTGTCACTTTTACTTTGAAAGTGTTTTTAAACTAGGATAAATTTTACATTTATTAAAATGCAAGTCTAGACACAATTTTTGAAGGTTAATACATTACTGGAAAACAAACTGATTATATTATGCAACAGAAATGCATTTATGTTAAAATCAGTAGCAACCCTAGCAAAAACACTCTATAAAAGAGAATATCAGAAAGTGAAAAGATTACTCAGAAATCTAAGATGCTTTTAAACAAGATTAAGATAAGGGCCATTAGGGTTCATGTCGCCGACCTGTCTGCATTAAGATATATCTTGCCTGGTGCCTGCATCTGAGATGATTCATTCAATATGTGTCATATCAAAGTCAAAGTACCCAGCAAGGAGAAGAATGCTAATGCTTATAAATTTAGTGATGATCCATCATGACCTTTCTTTGGGAGCTATTTAAAATAAATTGTAATACTTTAGTCCTTTCTATGAGCCCCTGTTGATTAATTTATTTCCCTTGAATGTTGATTCATCACTTTTGAATAAAATTTAAAAATAAGACAATTGTTCAAAGTGTTTTGAGTTTCTCAGTTCACAAGCTTCACCAGTAAAAAGAAAATTATTAATCAGTTGAGCATGAGACATGGTTTTCTTTGTTTTCCTCTCTGCATTTCCTCCTTTGTCTTTCAAAAGGCAAATGTCTTCCATTGATTCAGACTTTAATCATATTTCCTCTCCATGTGATATTCAGGACCTTTTTCAATATGTTTTAACTTTTCAGTTGGTCTGGCAGAGTTCTGCTTGACAGTTGTAGGGTGATGCTGTGTACTGTACAGTACATTGTACCAAATAGCTGTGCATAGTGTGTGTAGAAGAGATTTCTGAGCGGGGAAAAAAAAAGAGATATCATGGATTCTAATCTAAAATTATATAAAATAATTTAGGGTTTTGTTTTTTTCTTGCGAGTCTCTTATAAATTGTTGAATTTGATTCAACCCTTAAAACTATTTGATCTAAACCTATTATGCATCTACAGCCATAATTTCTACTTTTAAACTGTAATTTTCACAGCAGTTGTACTACTGTGTATTGCAATACAGAACTGATAATTGTTTGAGGTTCATTATACTATGGTGTCATACGGAATCACTTTGCCTTGACAGATCAATAGCAAAAACAGTAGTGATCATGGCATGAGTAGAAAATATCTGAAAAGCAACCAATCCTTCATAATATTGCATTCCCATGAATCCTTTTAGCTATATATAATTTCCAGGAATTGATCATTTTTAGGTTTTTTTTTTTGTTTTTTTTTAATGGAAAGGGCTGTAGAAGGCTTGCGGCTTGTTGGTGTTTTTTCACACAGTTTAAAACTATCATATGTTTGTGAACTGGAAGACAGTATGATATGGAGTTGGTTGGATCTCCAGACCTCCTAGTATATAATGTACTGACTCAAGTTATCCATTTGAAAAATAATTTTACTTTCTGCACACAATTACAGAATAAAGACAAAACAAAAAAATCTGGAACAAACTGGGCTCTACATCCCTTCACTTCCTGGAGTACCTTTCTCTCCCATAGCCTCCACTAGACTAAGCTCTTTCTGATCAGGCTGACCATTATATCCTAGGGAAGATTTGAATCATATCTTAATCATAAAGGAGCACTCTTCTCCCTGCTGAAGTTCACCTAGCCCTTCACCAGGCATTACACTCAGAAAAAAGAATTAAAAAAACAAAACAAAAAAACCAGAATAATGATTGTCAACATTTACAAAAGACAAGGTAAAAGGAGGAAAACAGAAAGTGACTAATGCTGCTTCTAGAATATAGGTATATGAACTCTGGTTCCACTAGAGATAAGGCTAGAAGATTACCTAATACTGAGCCCAGCTCCGTTCCTGAAATAGTAATCTCCTTAACCAGAAGAATTAATAGACACACTTGGTCACTATCACAGGTGGAATAGAACTTGAGACAAAAATATAAAGATAAAGGTATCATTACATTCAATTCACAGGAAATGTGGATTTTTCTGAAAGTTCACACCACCTCACATTCCAAATGCAATTTTTAGGCACAGTACCTGGAACTTGTATGCAGGGAGGGGTATGAGATACAGTAACTCTGAGAATGCATTGGACAAGGTTTACAAATCTGCAACTCACCAGTATTCTGGAAATTTGACTTATTAATTTGTTGATTAAAACTTTTATAAGGGAGAGAGTCAACACTAGTCTGCAACAAGGTTTTGAAGTTGTCAGTTTCCTGAATCTTGATTAATTGTCTGACAGATGATTTAAAGAGGATTTTTGTTAAAACCTGTTCTGAACTCTATCCTTTTTATGGCTTAGTGCAAAACCAAATAGTCTTAGAAGGAGAATCAGGCTTCAGCAATATCTATACTTCACATATTGGTCTTGAATCTTGATTTAAATCCACAATATTTCTTTCTGACATGGTGCATCTTTACATGAAACTCCCTCTGTGAAGAAATGGAAATTTTAGAGTTGATCAAAACAAAAGTCTCTGTCATGATATCTGTATCATAGCCTTTCTTTGAATGTCTATAATTCAGTAGAAATGAGTACTAAATCTAGAGAGAAGAATGGACCTTCACTGTCCTCAGTTATAGGACTGATGCATACCTCATAGTTTGGCTGTGCGCAGTGTTCATTTGGGGAAAATATCTGCAAACAGGAGGATAAAGCAAAGTATGAAAGAATTTAGGAAAATGCTTTGGCTTACAAAGTGGTAATCGTATGCACCTGCATGAGAACAAATATCCAACTGGTTTCTACTGGGAATAATCAAGGAGTAGAGTTTTGCAGTAAGATTTTTAAAAATCTTAGTTAATACTGCCAGGGAGGCCAGCCATTCACTAATGAACACTTCTACTCAGTTGCAAGTTATAGACTAAATCTGGCTATTTTGGGACATATTCAATTCAAACATGAAACTTGAAAAGATGTCTCTCTTGTGCAGCAGAGAGAGTAAAATTGGTTCAATAATTTGCCATTGGAAATGTATGCAATCCTGTTCCACAAGTTATTAGAGTGCAAAACTTGCATAGTTGAGGCAAGGCAATGGTTGCATGACTTGAAATGTTGTGTTCTTTTCTTGTTAAGAAAACTCTGGTTTCTATTCCTGATGTCAGTAGTTGCATCTAATGCTTTAGAACCTAGTGAGAAAACCTTTGACTATATAGAAGAAAGTTTTCCTCACAGTTATCAAGGTTTCCACTGTATGGTTTTGGAAAGGTGTGTCTCTGTCTGGTACCAGAGTCCAGACTTGGATCTTTTTTATGTCCTACTGCAAACTCTGTTTCATTCTTTTACACCTTTATGAGTCTGATGCATAAACTAGTTCTCTTAAGGTATATTTTGCACCCACTGCTGATTTCAAGATAATGAGCACAATCTAAATTATTTTCTCTGCTGTCTCTAGTCATTACATTACGTGGGTAATGTTTCATGTAAAACCAGAACATCCAGAATTTGGAACTATTAATTTAGGATAAGTATCTCATTCTGACTCTACATAATGCTCACTTAATTCAAGACTGCCATATTTATGCAGGGTGATAGTTAGTTGTTTGTTTTTTGAGACCACAATGTCATGGTAACATGAGATCACAGAACTGGAGAGTTTCAAAATGTCCACTAAACTTTACGAAACCATATTGGGTTTTGTATATCCATTGTAAACAGGTTCTGGTGTGATATCTCATTGAGGTTTACTTGGAATGGACTACAGAAATAGTTCTATGTTTAAATTTCTATAACAGGATCATAAACCTCTAGTACAGACCAGAGTACCTCTTTAGTTTGCTCTTTTTATTTTCTTTGTTGAATAATTCAGACTTATTCCCCTTTTTGTTTCTCTTTCTGTAAATACTGTATGTCTTACAAACTTTTGGATTTTCGATTATTTTCAATGGTCCAACCCTGCAAACAATAGATAAGTAGCATTTATGGAAATAGTGATTTTCATGTCTTGCCAGAAGTATTGATCAACCAAAGGGATAACCATTGATTTAGTCAGCAGCACTATCTATTGTAATCATTACTTATTTAAAACGTGCTATTGCTCATTTTCTTATAACAAATGCATGTGTATAACTTTTATTTAGTGTGTGTAATAAATGGTCTCAGGGGATTGTTAACTGAACGTGGAACCTTTTACCTCTTGGTCACTGGCTCAACTCTGGTAAAGTTTTGTAGTGACCAAAGTAAGTTAATTATAGGGATTGAACAGCTGTCTAATGTGAAATAAATTTGATAGTCTGAATCCAGTCACTGAAGAACATATCCCCACATCTTGAATTGGCGCTACTCTGCATTCCTGTAAGCAGCTTTGCTAGAGGCATTAAAGATGGACATAGACTTTAGAAACAGAGGTCATGGTTGAGTCACATTAACATGATATTGGGGGAGAAGCATACACTGCTAATCTCTTTAGTGTACCTGCTAGGTGCATAGTGGATTTCAGGTGTAGTTAATCTTGCACTTATACAGATACTTCTTTTGCTTTAAAACAAATACTGAATTTAATTTTTCAGGTACACCTTTACATGATAGATTGTCAGAAGCTCTTAATTCAGATTTTGGGTTTATGTCCTTTAGAACTCATCCTTTTATGTCTATGTGCCATAGCTGATCATAGTCCTGTTTCATGAGAACTGAGATGAGTGGGTGATGTATGCTTAGATATTATTTTAGTTCCTTTCATTCTTGAAGGATCAAGCAGCTATGTAGAGACTGTGTAGGTAAATGTCAGTCATTAAATTCTTGGCAGTAGTACACAGCCCTTGACAAACAGCCTTGGAAATGTTAACTTCTTTTATTAAGTGAGGGAATGGTGGCCAAAAGAATGGGTCTAGCCTCTCCCACTTCCAAAAAGACCAGGACAGTCTTTAAATTCAATTTGAGCTGTCACTAGGAAGAAGCAGAATTGACCTCGATTTAACCGTGGGCAGTGTTGCACTCCTCCCATGTTGCACTGCAGTATGGGATATGAGTGCAAGTTCTTGAGCCTCCCTCCTGTCTCCAGGCTCCGAGGTAAACATGCTACCAATTGGGCCATCCCTGTGTACAAAGGTGAGTTAAGGATACAGTTTTCGTATTAATTCTGGATGTCTGGCTTGTCTTAGTTTGAGAGACTCTTTATTTTAGTGGGGTTTGTGAGAGTTTTTAATAGAAATAAACTTTTTTTTTTGAGAGAGAGAGAGGCGTCAGTTGAATTGGTGGACAGATTGAAAGGAGAACAGTACATTTTTCAATTTCTTCTGACATGTATTTATTAATAAAAAAGGGAATATGATGACTAGATTTCCATCAGAGACACTCCTCACAAAAAACCATTGTGCACATAGTTCTTTTAAATAAATTGTAAGAAATCTAACAAACATACTTTGTTTTCTTCCTGATTGTGACAAAAATAAAGAAGATAAAAACCTTCTGACAATTTTTATTTATTTAATGAATTACATCAATAAATTTACAAAAGATGGTAGTCTGTTTAGCCAGGCCTATTAAAAGCATTAAGATTTGAACACTGGCTGTTAAAATGAGTAAATGGCAACATTGCAAAGTTAAAAAAAAATGCCAAAAAACATTTTCCAGAGTACTAGGATTGTAACAATACCATTAATGAGGGCAAAGAGGTTTTAATGCAATTTGCACATTCTAAAGTTTCAAAAAGAGGTTTTGAGTTAGTACATTATTAATGTGCTGAACATCTGGAACTGTGTAAGAGCCATAGACATTGAGCAAGTGCAGGGTTTCCCTACTAGGTCTGATGCTGACTGATTTCCTCCCTAGTGAAATGCTTGTTTTAAGAAGTTTGAGACAGTAAAATGACAATATCCAGATAAAAGATAAACATTCCACAGTATCTCTTTGTGAGATGTAAGGAAATAAATTAAAATCTATTAAGTTTGTGGAGTCAGAAGGTGAATTTAGAAAATTAAATATGAAAATCAGATTAATTCACACCTTAAGTTATAGTACTGTCATACTGGAGCTTTCAGATTTAGTTTTGGGATCTGATATTTACCTACTGTAATTATGGGTAATTTACGTTGGATTACATGCTGGAGTTTTTTTTTCCTTTTGCACTTTAAAAGAAAGCACTTACATTTTTTTCCTGTTCCTATGTAAACATCTCTGTTTGCTGATGTTTTCTCAAACACTTTTGGAGACAATCATGCAAACTCTTAAGCATGCAAGTGACTCAATTCATTTTTGTAGTGCCATTAACTTAAATGGGAGTATTTGTTTGAGTAACTTTATTCTCATGCTTAAGTGTTTGAAGGTTCAGATACTTTTGTATGCACCCGCCATGTTTTATTACAGAATATTTTTCCCTTTTAGGTGACGTATGAAAATGCTGGGGAAAAGTCAAGGTTATATAGTTATATGTATAATTTTCACTTATCTGTATAGTCCGTTACCACCTCTAATGAGCTAGGCAATGAAATGTGATTGTTTTAAGTATCATAATTATGGCTAATATCCAAGACGGAAGAATATCAAGCAGTGGGACAGAAAACTATCAAGTGGAACATGAGCTAGCTTGGCTTCTAAATAGGCTGGTAAACTAGAGCTATGTTTGTAAATTAATGGCTGGTGCTCACTTTTTATAAAGCATTTGCTCATTATTCTTGAGGGTACAGAGTTTTCTTCCTTTGGAAGTATAGCCTTAATTTGCTTAAGCCAAACAGCTGCAATTACATTCAGTACAAATGAAACCTTTTAAAAAAAAAAAAAAAAAAAAAAAAAAAGGCTATTGGGAACATTTTGCTGTCATACCTGCTAACCCCAATTCTGTATAAATATCTAAACAAAAGCAGAGAGAAATGATAGATGAGTAACTAAACATGTGGGTAGTGCCATGTGTCTCCTGGCTGGCACTAAGGACCTGATCCAATGCCCACTGGAGTCTTTCCAGTGACTTCAGAGTGCTTGGTTAGGTTCTGTGATACCAAGGTGTGACCCCTTTCTGGCCATGCTGATTGAAAACGAGCGCTGATTGCCAATTTCTAAAGCTGTGTTTTTTGCCTTATTCTATTTAGAAACATCATAAAGCTAGGAAAGTGATTTTAGTTTGATACTTAATGCCTGGCAGGAGGCATAGTTTTGAGGACAAAAAAGGGGACCAAAGAAGCCAGATTTTTAGTGACTTTAAAAAAAAAAAATCCACATTTGTGCTTAATGTAGAGATGGAATTTGTTACTAGTTATCAATTCTTTTTCAAGATTCTTCTTTAATGGATTTCTCTCTGATTTTTATCTCAGCTTCTATTTGTTCTATGCATGGTTTCAGGTCCATAAATCATGTATAACATCTTTATTTTCACTCTTTTTAGCCTCAATTTTTTTCTAACAGTTTCAGGCTCTGCAATACAACTACCTTGCTTCAGGGCATTGCACCCATTTCACAGAACAATTTTCAGACTTACTGTGCAATACTGGCTAACATAACTCCAAGATAACGTAACACAAGATAAGGGAGCCTTTACACTTCTTATTGTGATTCCTGAAACTTAAAGATATCTGCAGTTCAGCATTTTTCGTTCACTTTGACATAATTGAAGAATATGGTGAAAAATTAAATTATTTTAGTTAGCCATCTGCAGTGTCTAAAATCAGTTTGTGTGATAGGAGTTGGGGGGGAAGGGAGGAGAAAGGGACGGGCAAGTCTGAGTGATATTAAATCCAGGATGGAGGACTGGAGATAGGAAATAGTGAACATGTATGTTACTTGCACACACACAGCTGAATTAGACAACAAGGCTTCTGTAACTAGAAATACAATCTCTGTCCTCAAATTGTCTGTTGTAAGCCACCTACTTTAATGCCATCAGCTCATTCATGTCACTTCACCAATCTTCAATTTAGGAAGGAACTGACAGTTCACATCTTTGCAAAATCAATTTTTGTGCCATCCAAGAGGCCCGCAGCAACCATATTTCCTTTGGCTCAGAAAGGCAAAACAAGTTCAGAATAGCACTTCAGATGAATAACTGACATGCTGTTAAGTACACAACCGTAAGAAATAACTTAAATTTTTTAAAGCTGATACCTGTTTTGTTGTAAAGAATAGTTATTATTTTTTCACTTGCCTCAGATCATTTTTTAATCTGTCAAGTTGGTTTCTTTGCTTGGTTGGTTACTACTAATGGCTAGTGTAGGTATTGACCATCCAGGTTTCATACTGAGAAAGCAGTTGCAAAAAAGTGACCGTAATCCATTGGTTGATATCAGGTATTTTATTTAACTCTTTTCCTGTCAATCCCTTACAAAAACATCTCTTGAAACGTGACTGAGTTTCAGCAGAATACTTGTATTTATTATGATATGACTGTAATGGGTAGGCCTTGATCTAAACCTTTTCTTTACTAGCAGAAGTTTATAAGGAGAGAATTCCAAAAAGCTTCAGAGGATTCCAAAGGATAGGAAAATCTTTTGAGGGAATGGTAAACTAAAATGCTTAAGGAGAAAGGAGTGGGGTTAACTTCCTCTTCCCTTTTTGGGAATACTGAAGCAGAAATAGAAACCTGAAACTCTGCGGGCATGCAAACTTGCTTATATGGAGGAGCGGTATAGACTCCGGGACTAGTTTAGAAAAGGCTATACAATTTGGGTTGGAGGATCAATTGCTCATCAGGAGATTGTACACTCTGTTTGTATTTCCTCATTCCTACCAAAACCTGAGTGGTGGTGGTGTTTATGGGAGAAGAGGTGAAGCTCAAATGTCTTGGACTGGGGAAGAGGTCAGTCACAGAAAGAAAATAATCAGGTAGCAAACGTTCCATTTCTCTCAGTGGAGTATAGCAACAGAAGCCATATTAGGTAAGAAGCTGCCCAACAGCGCTGCTTCCTTCTGTGAGAAGAGAGGGTAAGACTCTTTCTCATTTGTTCACCATATCAGAACACACAGCATTTTTCATCACTTATGATGAAACTAGTCACTGGATTAAAAAGCCAACATGCCTCATGAACTTTTGTCCTTATTAAGATTACACGAGCTACCATTTTTGTAGGAAATACTCTTTGTCTTGCTGTGACCACTTCTATGTCTGTCTGTCTCTTTATATTTACCTTGATGTTATCTCTCAGGCTCCATGTAATTTAAGTTTTATTCATTATTTGTGACTGCAATGAAAGTAAAACAGTCTATAACATTTGTCAGTTTTTTGGTTCTTTATGCAATCTATCATCAACATGATACCTAAGCATTATATAAAAAAAATTCTATTTATCTGAAGATACTCATTACCCTCCTCCCTACCTAACGCCACCATCTTAAGTGAATTTGATACATCTTTTAATGAGAAATGTTGTTACCATATTACTTTTTCTGGGGAAGATCATCTTGAAAACATGAGTCTTGCACTGGATCTTATAAGTGCCAAGAGATGAACTCATCCTGATCTTCAGTAGTAGCATATTCTGTAGCCAAGGATTCTGAACCCTGAGAACTGTCAGTTGAAACACCCTCAGCCACTGCAGTGGAGTATGGAAGAAGAGGTGATCTTTGAATTGCCTATTAAAGGCTTCCCTGGCTTTTCAGAGATAATTACCAGGACCTTGAAATGGGTATGGAGTGCAATACCTGCATACGCTTTTAGTAATAATCAGTATGGTATTGGTCATATAAAGCAACATAGAGATGGAGTAATGAAGGATTTTCAATCTAATCTCTCTGCTATTTCCAGAATTAAATCTGGATTCTTGATGATGAGACATTGCTTACCATCACTTACCTTATAACTCTGAATCCTTGAATGGAACTTCTTTTAAAAATAGGTAGAGTGAGGTACTGCATCACTACTGCGAGATCCTGTAATAATGGTAGTGGGTGAAGTTAATAATTAATTCATAGGAGAGATTTTTCTTGAGCATATTTAGACTCAAACATTGCAAGCTTTTAAGTGATCTGAAAAGGTATTATTGGACCAAATATTTTGCCTTCATTGCAGTCTTAACTTGGGTTCAAACGCTGTTCTGGATAACGCGCTCTGGTTTCATACATCTACCTGCCTCTATTTGTGATATATGGCAAGGCAGACACCACACCCCACAGGGCAGACTCTGCTAACCCTATTGCTAACCCAAGGTAACTATAGTGAAAACATCCAGTCATGGCCAGGCACAACAATCAGTACATGATGATCCTCCAATTCCTTCCCACAAACCCTCGGAAATCCATGTCTGAGTATGTCTTGCCATCTGTCTGTGCTCTGACCCCTGACCAGAAGTGTTTTACCAACATATGCCACTGCTCAGGATCCTCAGTCCCACCCAGCTGCTTACCTGTTTGTAGTTTCTCCAGCCTCACTCATCTCCTGTGTTTGATACAGCAGAAAAATGCCCAATAAGAAGCCTGTGTATCAGCATGTAGCCACCTTGCTGAAGGATGACACCAGAATTGTGGTGTATTTTTGAGCCAAAGTCGTCATTTTAACTCTTCAAAGAATGCCATTGAACTGTACAATGGCATGTCTCAGCAGCGGTGGACTGATCACAGGATCAAGTGGGGGTCTGAGCAGCAGTGCAGGGAGAGGATATGGGGACTCGACCCCTAGTGCCCACCCCCGCTCCCCCTGCACAAAAAACCTAAAAAAAAAACAAAAAAACCCACTAAGAGGACAGACAGCTCAAAAAGGAAGAGGACCTCATCCTGGGAAGGGATCTTTGGCCCCATATTGCAAGATCTCTTACTTGATCCAGGCCACGCAGAGCTCAGCAGCATGGAGAGGCCCCACACAGAAGCAGGATGGACACATCTCAGCTGGGTAAGATGTGCATAGCCATCTTTGTTATCATTATGAAGAATATTACAGAATACCTGAGTTTTAACTTGCTTCTTCCGTTGTGAGCTGATGCTGTGACATTGCACTCAGTTAGTATCCTTACCCTCACTTCTCCCACATGTGCTGCTTAAAATGACAGATGAGCAGAGAAAAAAAATTGGAAAGTGGCACCTGACAGTGTCTGAATGCAGTAGCATTTTTTAAATGAGAAAGCATTAATACAAAAATAAAAAGCTTTATGGCCATAGCCCAGTCAAAATGTAACTTGCCATAAGAATTCTTAAGGGCACTACTATCCAAATACCCTCCAGGATGTTAAGGTACCCTCCCACTAGTGCAGAATCCAGTTTACTAATGATTTTATTTTGCCCCATTCCTGGAGGGTGTTTGTTTTGTTTTGTTTTTGTTTTTGTTCAGTGAAAATCCCAAGCAGTCTCTGAGATCGGTAAGGCAAGCGTCCTTCTACCTCTGTAACTGGCAAGCCATCTCCAGTCATGTATTAATTCATCTGTCACAAGGTGCAGAAAGATTTCATTTGCGTAGCTGGAAGGTCTCCTTCTTGAGTCCTGGAATAAGTGGTCCTTTTTCTATTTTGGTACCTGAAGAAGCATGACATCTTGTAAAGTTTCAGTAGCCTGAAAAGGGCTTAACATAATCACAAGTGCTGTTCTGTCCCAGGACCTGGATACTCCCCACCCTCCCATGCCCATCTTCCTTGCCCCAAAATAAATCTTTGGTAGACTTGGAAGTTAAAATTAACTCAGTGTTTCCTTTTTCTTAAAGGAATACTCCTTTACTCAGCTTCAGATCAGGCAGAAGTTTGCTGGGGAAGAGCATCAGGAAAGAGAACAGCTTTCTTTTAAGATAAAAGTTATTTATTATTCGTGGCTGTGTATGTGGATTATAAAATTATAGGATACTCACAAACTTTTCTTCCATGTGTCAGGACCAAGCGTAGAAGTATTAGACTTGTTGAGGGGTGTGACAGAAGCCTAGAAAATCTGAGTGTCAGTAGTAAAAGGTTTCAGAATTTGAGGTCAAAGTGATGGAAGTCCAGGGATGACCTGCTCATGGAGTTGCATAAGGACTACTCCAGGCAATTGGAAAAGCACTATCAAGAGGATATAGGCCAAGCCGAAAAGCAAAGGAAGGAAGACATGGAGTCTAAGAAGCTGCTGGCAAAGTATCTCTGCTATAAATGGGAGATGAGGATGTTTTTCAGAGGAATATGTTTGAAAGACTATTCAGGCTCATGAGCCCTGTGGCTTCACTTCAGTATTACCGTGTCCTACAACCTATAGACAACAATGCCTGGAGTAGCCAGCCTATAAGCCATGGAACCAGTGCACTCTACACCTGAAGGGAAAAGAGGACAGATAAACTGATAATGTGAAATTTTCTTATTTTGTAATAAGGTTTTATGTTATATCTTACATTTGCATACCTTTGAGCCATGTTAGGGCTGGTCTTCCCATATTTTTAGCACCAATCAAGTTCAGTAAAGGTAAAAAGAGTAATTTAAAAAAAAAAATTCATGCATAAACACTACATCTGATTTCAGGTCAAGAACCCCAGTGTGGGTACAACATCCTTAATCAGCTCCAGTGTACTCTCCTTGCAGCTCAAGAACGTGAGCACATAAGGCCTTCCTCATAGGCTTTGCTGTTACAGACACTGTGCCAGTGTGAGGTGTATTTGGTGGTTGTCTGTAAGTAATCCCCAAGGCATTGTTGCTGGCAATCCCCATTCCATCCCCAAAACTCCTCCAAATCCTCACATGTATTCTGAGGTACACAACATACCCCAATCACTTGGATGGCATTAAACACACCACAGCCCAAACAAGTCAGTAAGCAGCACCATCTTGCTTTCAGACTGCTAACAGCATACTCCACCACTATCTTGCATCAGTACTGAGCATGTAGCTAAACTGCCTCTTGTCTGATTGGCACAGGATAAGTCTTCATTAACCAGGACAGCAGAAGGTAGGCTGTGTCACCTAAAATCACAATTGGCTCATTGCTGACTGTGATGTTCGAGGAGAGCAGCATACCAGCTTGCCCATATTGAAATAGGCAGACCTCTGGAACACGCTGACATCATGCTCCTTGCCAGTGTATCTGATGTAGATGTTCGTGAATATGCCTCAGTGGTCCACAAGGGCCTGAATAATGTTGGAATAGCATACTTTCCTGTTAATGTACTCACTTGCTTCAAATGGCAGGAATAGGGAGGTTATGTGTGTACCATCAGTCACACTAGCACAAGTTGGGAAACCCATCCATTCAAACCCACAATTATTTCAGAGATATTTCCAATTTTTATAACTCTGGGAGACAGCACAGCATTAATTGCTTTGCAAATCTCCATGACCACTCTGCCAGCTGTTCTCCACTATTTGCTCAAGCCCTCCCTGCTACCTCCTTTCTTGATCATTGGATGCCACCACCATCCTGCCTGAGCCATCTGGCCCATAACCTCGGTGTCATTTTTGACTTGGACCTCTCTCTAAATCCTTGCATCCATGCTATGCAGAAAGAATCAGCAAAATTTAGACATAACATCTCTTGGATACAGCCTTTCTTGTCTATCTACACAGCAAAAACTGTTGTCCAGGCTCTCAACATCTTGCATCTTGATTATGGCATTATCCTTTTCTCTGGGTTTGACATATGCAGCCTTACCCTGCTAATATCCATTGAGTGCTGCTGCAAAGATCATTTTCCTAGCTTTGACCATGCCACTCCTCTCTTTGCATCACTAGTCTGGTTCTCCTTTCTCTACCACGTCAAACATAAGTCACTTGTCTTCACTTTCAAGGCCCTTCACTTCCTTTGCTCTCCCTAGCTATCATCTCTCATTCAGTATTGAGAGGTCGACTCCTGTTTCTGATTGGCCCATGATGTCAGCCTCCATTGTCCACATGCTAAATTTCTAAACAAATGCCTTTGTTTTTAATCCCATGATGTTCCTCACATGTCAGGGGAGCTCCCCATAAACAACTGTAAAGCTACCTCATTAACCTCCTTCAGATTCTTCCTTAAAACTCTCCTTTGCCATGATGCGTAAGAAAAACTTGGCAACGATTAGACCATTGTGTACTGAGAGTCCTGCATAATATGCTGACCAATATTGTCTCATCCTTTCCTGGTACTCCCCCATCAATTTGTCTTTATCCATCTGTTGTCTCTTGTCTTATACTTAGATGGTAACTTCTCCAGGGCAGGGACCTTTTTATTCTGTTTGCACAGAACCTAGCACATGGGACTTTTTGTCCACCGCTAGGACTGCAGGAGCTACGGTAATGTAAAAAATAAAAGAAACCCGACATCTGGTCTTAAGAGATGAAAAAGTAACCACTGAAAAGTCAGTATTAGACAACAGTTGCTATGTAACAATAAGAGCATCTGAAACACCACTGGAATAACTGTAGTGGCTGTGTGATAACTGTTACATAACTCGAAGCTGGTATAAAGGAGATCTCTACATTTCCCTCTCTCTACATTAAAGATTGATCTAAAATGTGTTCATTTGTAGTTTAAATCTAATCATATTCTGTTAAGAATTTGGCTTTGTAAACTATTTTAAAAAGAATTTTAAGTTAACTTTTAACTCTCATCTTCCTCATTATTAGCAGAGTATCTAATAGTGTAGGATATCTGCATGTGAGCACCAGTCTCCTTATACAACTGTCTGTTGCAACAGTTCTTGTCATATATATCTACTTTACTGTAGTTGGGAACCCAGCGCACCTCCATTTTGAACATTCAAGAGCACATTTTTGTAATACCCTAAATGCTTACCTTTCCAGAGTGGCGCCACAATGGAAGTTGAGTCTATTTAGATTATATATAATTTATATATGACTTACTAACTGTCTATAAAGATGATTTTATCATTTACATTATTTAGTGTTTGAGGACAGGATGAGTTTGTTTAGTGTTGCTGTATTGTTGGTGGAAAAATATTTTTACAGTGTACTGTCATCCATTATAAAACGGTAGCGTGCAGCTGCTCCCAAGGATGTGAAAATGAGAGCAGAGCCCTGGGTGTTGAAGAGCCATGGTAGTCCTGACAAAATGAATACCTACTGTGATTGGGCAGTTTATATGTGGGCCAGCTGCTAGAATTCCCTGGGGCAGCCACTGACAGCAGTTAAAATTTGTGTTTAATTTGCATAATACTAATATGGTGCTCTCAGGAGACTTCAGGGTATGGTTTGAGTGCTGCGCTATCTTCATGCCATAGATGGTGAAGAATGAGGGGTACCTTTTACAGCCTATTGAACAGTCACAGTGATCAGCAGGGTCTTGTAATTTCTAAAGTGTCCTGTGGACTTGCTTTTTACATGGGGCAGATACTTTTTAACAACATCTGCACAGCACATAAAAGAGAATCTGCAGCGACAGTCAGTGGCAGGTTATTAGACATAATGTCCAAAAAATTACATGCCATGCTGGTCGATGAGCTTTTTTCCCCCTGAATTTCACACCCTGCATAGCAGTCTAGTTTAATATTTTATTATGCTGTTAGTTTAAATATCTTGAACGTACTGCATCAGGAAAATAAAGTAAAATCCATTATTGTTTCTCACTTCTTGGTTCTGGCTTGTTAAATTGCAGCATGCTGAATTGGAGTGTCTTGCTTAACACATGGTCTGATTAACACATTTTACTTGCACATTGTTCTCATCATTTAAGCAGCAATTGCATGGGAAATGAGGTTTGTCACAGTTAAGAAGTGTGCTGCACTCGGCTTTTTAATGTAAGAGTTCAATTAGTAAATAATAAACATTTGCAATCATTAAATTTTTCTCCTCACATGCTCTCTACTGAAAAGAAAGCAGGAGTAAAAACAAGAGTCACTAATAAATAGCAGTGCAACCTAGAAACATTTCTTTGTTAAATAAAACTGCTGTATACGTCTTGCCTGGGTCGCTTTGACCTTACCATTGTTCTGTACCACTGCAGCCTACAGAGTTCCCGCTCCCTTTGGCATTTCTTAAAGGTTCACTGCCTGATGTGATTGAGATGTGAAAAATCAATGTACCAGTAGACTGATCACAATCTTATGATGTTTATATTCAAACTCCTATCTTTGAGGTTTATTATTAATGCATTCATGAACAAAGGTAAGATGTCAGCTAAAGCAGATAAATTTGCAATGTTAAACAATTTATTGCAGTATTGATAGCTTTCCATGACCTTCTAAATTTATATAGGTTGCATTGTGTCAACATTCATACAGCCCAGTTGTCAGATGTCGCACACCACAAATGCAATTAATATTAATTTTCATCCTATAGACTGTCTCTAGTTTCTTATAACAGAACACATCACTATCTGAGAGCCTAGGACAGAGGCAAAGGATTGCATTGGCATGTTGTCTAGACTGATTTTTCACCTCTTAGTATTCTATCCAGGTCATGTTTGAGACAGAATGAAAAGATCTGCACTGTTTCAGCCCATGCTGTGCTGTTCTGTGGGGGGAAAAAAACCGAAAACCTTCAGTTTTATCTTCCACTATCACTAAATTCAGATATGTATATCCTAATTTGTGTGTGTCTGTGTAGTAAACACTAACAACCTTAAGCAAGAGTCTAAAGGGGGTTATCACCTTGAGGGACGTAACTTTCACACAAAAGAGAAAACAGCCCTGAATACTTAATAATACTTATTAAAGTAGCATATTATGCATCAACAAATATAACCTCACATAAAAAAATTTGAATTGTTACACATATTGAAAATCATATATTTAGGTATCTTGGTAATTTTTTTTCCTACTTTAACGTGAAGTTAATAGGCTTTTGAAATCCATGCCTGAAACTAAGCTCCTAATCAAATGGGAAGTAGTGTATATTTACATTAAAATTTAATCAGTGGTGTAGTATATTCACTGCATTCTAATGCAGATGGAAAATTCACAAAATAGTCTTTTTAAAATTGTTTAAATGTTTATACCAATATAAAGAGTTGCAAGAAAAATAATTTTTGATATTCAACACAGGATTCCTTGGTTCCATTCCTGGTGCTGCTGCTGACTTACTGAATGACCTAGACTGACTCTCAATTTCTCATGCCTCAACTTTTCCTGTTTGCAAAAAGAGTTTGTTGTGAGGCTTAATGTTTGTGAATTGCTTGAAAACTCTTGCATTAAAAGTCATGAGGACAGTTCAAAGTATTACTATATCTGTTTACTATAGGAGATGGATCTTACACCAAGATAGGGAGTGGAGGGAGTTGTTAGTATAATGTTAGTTAGATATGTTAGTATAACGTTTTGTTTAATAATTACACAATAAAGAAAAAACATCACCATTTACCCTACTTTATCAGTTCTTTATATGAATCTGTTGAAAAAAAACAAAATATCATCATTCCACACTCCACACAAAGGAAGACCCCAATTGGATTCTGATCCTGTACAGTTGGTCAGTGGCACTTTCTCTTGTGTAGATTCAGGGTCTACTAGGCTTCACCTTAATTTCTCAGATATATTGTCCAACTAAACAGTTCATGTATCCAACTTTGCTCATAGTGTTGTCTTCCTGAATTGTTTTTACCAAGCAAAAATCTGATTTAATGTCTTCAAAACAATGATTTAGGATGTCTAAATGACAATTTTGCTGGACCACTATAAAATTTCAATGTCTTGAACTTGAAACTCCTTATAATTTCGTTTACTTTCTTCTTCCTAGGTATGGTCCCTGGGTTCAAGTCTGGTCAGAGTGAAATAATTTTTCAGAATCAAATATTCTCAAAGCACTGTTAGTCCTTTTTTCAGATTTTCTACCTTGCAGGAATGTAGTAGCATCTTTTGACATAAACAGTGTAGGATCCTAGTGTATGTTAAGTATGATTGCTGAAAAAAACCCTACAAAATAGATAAGGACTGCTAATTCCTTTTCTGCTGGTATGACATATACGTTTTGGGTCCTTATAACTCTTTAAAGGCCTTGGGCCGGATTTTTAAGTGGTATAAATCAGCACAGTTTCATTGAAATCCATGGATTTACACCAGCATATACTGTCCGAGGGTCTGGCCTTCAGTTTTCTCTCCTTAACTAGGTTATTGTACATGAACATTGTGAGATGGGTAATGTGTTTTTTTCCCCCTGTTGTAATTCATGTTTTATTCTCTTAAGAAATCCTATCTGATCTCACTTTTTTAAATAGTACTGTTAGATACTTTGATCTTGTCTACATCGCCCCGCAATTTGTACTATAGGGGTGTAGATATAGTGTTTGGCAGATTGTTTTAAACTTTCCTTCTAATGAAATCTTTAAATTATGTAGTTTTCCACTGGGTAAGACTAGTTTCTTCTTGATTAATTGCTGTTGACTGAAGTGCAGGGTGCTAATTTGATGACATTGGTGAGGGATCGCCATTTGCATTGACTTAATTGTAGAAAGACTTTCTCGCTTTGCATTTCAGTATTTTAACATTGGTTTCATTCTGTAACTTGGGCCCAGAATTACCCTAAAAGATGTTATGTGATTAACCTCACCCCGACACAACAGAAGCTTTTAACCAGGTTTTAGATGCTAGATTGATATTTTCCTTTTAAATTATAATTAACTTTTCTTCAGGTTACGCACTCAGAATTAACCACTTCACAAAACTCCTGGTGATTGAGTTAAAAAGGGATTGAGAATGGGAGATTTTTACCTCCAGTTCTGTCGTTGACGTGCTGTATGACGTTAGGCAAGTTGCTTAACCTCTCTTTCTTTCCTTCTTTTCAGTGTCCCATTCTGTAAATGGAGGTGATACCCACCTTTATAAAGTGCTTTGAGATCTACAGATCAAAAGTGCTATATAAATACTTAGTTATATTATTTTCTCTGTTAACAAGGGAAGGAGACTAAAAGCCAGATCCCACTATTACCATCCTACTGTTGGAACCAGTTCCCCAGGATACACATCTAGCTGCTTCAGTTTACTGTGTGAGCTGCACAACATTCTCAGACTTGGTTGGCCCAAGGCGTAGGACCACAAGTCTGTTTTGAATTGGTTTTCCCACATGGCACTGTGCATCACTGCTAATATGCCATCAAGCCAATCCTCTCTCTCTTTCTTTCCCCCACCCCTTGTTTGTTTGTTTGTTTTGTTCTGGAAAAAGGAGGTCAAGTCTTGACTGAACTTGTTTTTTTGACAACTGGTGAGGGAGAGGACAGCAGCGTGGAGTGCTAACCTTATTACAGAACAAATATATTGTATTTAAAAGTCATGTTTGATTTGGAGCCAACTTCTAAATAGTCCTTTTTAAATTACTTTCACTGACAGAATTATTTGTAAAAGAGATTGTTGACTCATTAGTAAGCAGAACAATATAGATAGTCTTGGGTAAATGTTTATACATATAAGTAATACTGTAGCACAGGAAACTGTTGCCTTAGTAGACTTTAAAACCACAAAAGAACCAGATTGCTTAGAAATAACTGTGATAGATCTAAATGATTTAGTGTTTCAAAAGTTTCCCAAATTGTTTTGAGAAAAAATGTACAAAATTTGGATAAATGGCTACTTTAACAGAGGAAGCAACATATTAACCGTGTTATTCCAGAGTCTTTAGCATGCAAAACATTTCATTTTTCATTACTGTTGTCGCCGTTCATATTTTCCATTATTTAAGGGGGTTATTGAAAAATTGATGGTATGTTGGTACCGGAGAGACATCCTGTAGGCTGCAGTGTTGATTTATGGCACATGGAACACAGTTCAGTGGTTCAGTTTTCTGCTGGTGAGCGGCACTTTGTCATTGTCTCTAAAGAAAAATCATACCAGTGAAATCCCTTGTGTTTCCCCCAAGTTGAGTGATGCATACTCTTTCTTCAAAAACAATGATGAATTATTCACCTTTTATTGTGCTAATGTGTGCACATAGTGATCTTAACCTTGTTCATAGTACAGATTTTTTCACCATGTACAGGGTTTAGTTTAATTATGTGGTTATGTTGCTTTTTTTTTAACACACTATATGGGCCACGCCTGTGTGGCCAAGTCCAGATTTACCCCAAGTTTCCTAGCGTATGCAGATGTCTCTCATGTAGGTCTTGGTCATAATGTTGTTAGGGAAGAATATCTGATAGTGTTTGCTTACAGGAAATTGTTTCCCGAGAAATATAGATGCAGTATTTCAAAACTGAAAAGGACTGTTTCTTTTTCAAATGAATTCTTGAAGTTTACAGATACCTGTCTGCTGTGAGAAGGTTTATCTTTAAGTTGATTTTCTGTTGTTGCAATAGGGCGTGAAAGGTCTAAATGCATCAGTCTCTTGGGATAGCACTTAATAGTGTGGATTTCTTGTTGAGGGTAGCTCACTTTTGGGATGTGCTTAAAGAAAGCAGGGCAAGAGGGCAGAAGTTTCCACAATACAGAGGTCCACCTATTAAGAATATTAAAAGTTTGTGTGATCTTTCTTCAGACACTGGAAGAAATTTAAAATGTCGGAAGGAATGTGTGATTTGGATACAGGTCTATTTTCAGCTTCTTGGATCCCATCTATAGGCTGATGACATCTCACACACAAAAAATCTAACTTCCTTTTTAGAAAAGAAAAGTGTATTAAGCATTTGATAGCTACTTATTTTTTTAAATAAAAATACTTGTCTGTTAGTTGCAGCCTAAGCTCTCTTAAAATCCTTTTGCTTTTAACTATTTTCACTTTAAATATATGGACCTTCACTTTATAGGCTTGAGTTATTTTCTGTTGTTCATTAATTTAAGTGATCTTTAAATTAATTTTAATTCTCCAAATTTAAAGTAGATAGTCAGGGAAGGCAGAATTTGTCAGAGGCTAGAGCATTATACACTGAGCTCTTTTTCAGGTCCTATGTAAGCTTTGAAAGCTTATCTCTGTCATCCAGCAAAGTTGGTCCAATAAAAGATATTAACATGGAGCATTTGTGGCATTTCTGGTTGCTGCTTTTAGTTTTAAAGAATATTTTCTGCAGATACTTTGAACAGATACGTGTTTGGAAGGGAGTTAAAAACTGAAATACACCTACTTTATAAATGTTGCCTAGTGTTTTCCATAGTATTTATCTTCCTAGATATCGAAGGCTAGTGGTATCAGCAGATTGCTATTTACAATTTGAATGAATGACATAAGACACAAATTGGTCTAAATGCCTTCCATTCCTCGCCCACACAGTCCCATTTTATCAGCCTCACTCTCCCTTTCTTCATGTTCTTCTGTATGCTCCTATTCAGTGTCTTCCTTCTATTCCTACCTTTAGTCCAATTTTATTGTTCCTGTTTACTGATTACTTCTTGCAATTCCCTTCTGACCCCTCTAATAATAACAATAATAATAATTTATAATAAAAGTGGTACTAAGAGTCCTTCATCCCAATCAGAATGACTTTGTTTCTGTGTTGTTGTACTCGCCTTCCTTTGAGGTTTTTTGTCTTTTTAAAATTGTAACCTCTATGGGATGATGTGTTTCTACAGCACCTATCACAAATGGTGTGCTGACCTTGATTGGCCCTTTGGAAGCTACATCAATATTAATAACTAACAACAATTGGATTTTTTATGCTACAAAGGTTTCTAGTGATCCTGTCTGTTTTATGTAAAATCCTTTTAATAGACAAGTTTGGCAAAGCTTTTAGCATGAGTATTACTAGCATAGTGTTCTGCCATGGCTTTCTGAAGCAGTTATAATTTGAAGAAATCATATTTGGTATCAGTCTATCTCTGCCATTCTGAGATCCTTCCTGGTTAGGCTATATAGATTTCTTCTGAGGGAAAGGGCAAAGGCAGCTGATGTAGATGCAGTTATGATCCTGCTATGATATACAAGCAACCTGGACTAGTTTTTGTAGATGGTCCAAATGGTGAGAGACATTCTGTAGTAAGAGAAGAAAACTGCATTTCTTCCTGACATCCTGTCTACCCAGACCAGGAGCATGAAAGGTACTATACTAAGAAAACTCTTTTTCCCAATGGCCACTCCATTCATTTCTCTGACAAAATGAGAGTAGTGTATGAGAACAAAAACTTTACTTTTTGGAATTGCACTGAAGCAGAACCATACATCAATCAATCCTAAATGGAAGAGGGAGAGGGGAAGAAATGAAAGGGGGAGGGGGTTTGAAAAATAAAAATACTTATATGGTTATCCTGTGAAGAAAAAGATATACATTTGTATGTTAAAAAGATTGGTTGAAATGATTGTTAAAGGGCTTTGCATTTGTAGAAAGTGTAATGTTTTTGTAATTATACCAAATGGTCCTACAGGAGCTGGCCACAGTATTTTACGTACAACAAGTAGTTATAACGATCAATGTGGAAGACTTCCAAAGGTTGGTTAGTGGAATGTAGAACTCGTAGGTCAGCAGTTCAAATCCAGGCCATGTTGGCAGTTATTGAAAAATGTTCTTAGCTGTTGGTTTCTGTCTCATTCTTTGAGAACAGTTGTCTCCTCTACAAAACTCCCCACCATAGTTGGCAGTTGTGCAGTTCTATTGGTGAGGCCAAAAACTGAATCACCATGGAGACTGAAATACCTTCTCACCCAAAGCTGTGGTTTCTCAGGTTAGGGAGGAGCACGTTGGGGAAACTTTCACTGTTATAGCCCATGCTGTGCCAGTTCAGTAGATGAGAAGACGACTCCGGTTTCTTGGACTGTTAACTAGGTGTCTTTCACAAATATTAAATTCACATATGAAAGAACTAAACACAAGATGTGCACTAAGCGAAGCCTGCTTCACTTGCTGAGCTCATGGCAAACATACACCCGTACTCAGGCAAAACTAAAATGACGATTGATTTTAATTGCAGTTTTTAAATTGCCATCTCCTTTGGTGATTGCTTCCTTCTGTGGCCTAGGCAGGTGAATATATCAGTCTCCTCATGAACTGGTATTCTAGAACTTAAAGTGGAATAGAGGTTTATTACTAATATTTTGGGATCTGGACTGATGAAAACATAGCAAAGAGATCAATAAAAAAGAAAGCTGTCAGACAAATTACAGAAATGGAAACGTGTAATTGCCCAGCAGACAGAAAAAGGCAATGTACAAAATGTAGTTAAATATAACAGAGAATAAAATTTAAAGCATAGCTATTAAAAATATTTCACCTCTGGTACAATATGATTTTTGTTGTTTTTGTTAAATAACTAGTGTGTTTTAAAAAGGATTAAAGTGCTTATCACATGTTCTGGACAAAAGCAAGCAACTTTTAATGTTCTGAACGTTTGTAAAAAGCAACAAAATTATTGCAAAGTCAAGTTTCAATAATTTTGTTTTTATACAAATTCTATATCATAAAAATGATCAAAGATTTTTTTAATGAATTACTTCCAAAAATCTGTAGCAGTAGTATTGTCCGCTGTGATTTTTTAAATGATGAATCTGTTTATTATGAGTTCTTGTAATTGAAATGCTAGAATGATCTTAATTATTGTAGTATGAACTAGAACATTATAAGACCTTGTTAGATTTATGTTTGAAATTAGTATCCCCAGATATTTTTATTTTTATGTTGTGGTTATCTGGGAGAGTTTTATGTGCAACTCAGCTTAGTGTGAATACAGCACTAACTTGAGAGGTAAAAAACAAAAACAAAAAAAACCCCACAGGGTGGAATTAAACTGGTTTTATTAAGTGGACTATGGTCTGGTTTTCTTCCCTGCTCCTCAGTAAGATTTCCAGGCAACTGGAATTGCCATTGCATGCTGCATTTTCCTTGTTCTGATGCTTGTGGCTGATTTAATGAATCTGTGGAATTTATGGTCATTTTCACAATTTATAAACTATCAAAGGGCCTGAAGAGTACAAATTCAAGTTGACAGCTTCTCTTGTCTCCAAGAATTTCATAATAATTGATGAAATACTTGTGCACCTTACATGTGTACAGAGAGATGCAGCTGGATACAGTTTCCGTATATCTGCAGTTCTTTAAAATGTTTCTGGTACTGTGAGGTTAAAAGTGAATGGATCTGTAAGACTGCTCCAAAATTGTCTTGGCGTGGGAGGAAAGAAATAAGTTTTTAAAAGTCTTGAGACAGTTTGTAACTTCCCTAGTCTGGACCCAAAATTATATACCTAAACTTTCAGTAAATTAAAAGTTCACTGTGATCCTCTTCATGTGTCAGAGCCTTGAGGCATTCCTTTTTTTCCTTTGTTTGATACCCCTGATTTCCAGGTCCTTCTGTCACAGCTGAATGCAGACTGGATGTTGGGACTCTTTTGAAAACAATCAGGGTAATCAGTTGTAGGTATTCACAAGGGAGTGACATAAGTTAATCTTTATCCCACACTTCCCTGGAAACCCCAGCCCTTGCTGTCCACGACTAAAAATAGAACCCAGAACTGCAGCATAGAAGAGTAGAGCATTACCACTAGGCCACAATATTTTTAACTAAAAGATTTTTCAAATGTCTGTGAAATTTATAGTTACATTACAAACATACATTTAAGGCCCTATAATTAAAGGGAAATTTTTCAACATATGGAATTTTATTTGTTTGGAAAAGTTACTCCAAAACTTCTTCCGAACCCCTCCATTTTATATAACCTGTAAATGAAATTTATATTGATTAATTGATTCTTGAAGAAGTTATAGGATACATTATTATAAGAATGTTGTACATCATTTGTGTCTCTCTTTTGTGTTGGTGGATGGGCTAGTATGAGCCTCTTTTTCAGCAAGTGGCTGTCCCAAATACACTGTATGTATTTGAATTTCACCAAAATTGGGGGGGGTTTGAAGCTCAGCTACCAGGCCACTGGGTTGGGTGCATCTGTATTTTCCATTTCTGAAGTTTTATGCTGACTGTATGTAGAACTTCTCTTTGACCCTTCAAACACATTTCCAGCCCACTGGAGACACACTTTGATTTTGAAGCAATGCTTATTCAAAAAGAAAATTCTGGTAGCAAACACATGAAGAGCTCTGCATGGGAAAAGGCTTTTAGATCAATGTTAGTCCCTTGAGGATCCCTGACTTTTTGCACTAACAATGGTGCCGATACTGTGATTTTTATTAAGGAAAGCCTAATGGCTGCTTCTCCACACCCCATTTCCAAGTAAGAATTAAATTGATTCAGAGATACTAGACTGGGATGTTTGATCAAATGCACTTTGTAGCATTAAAAAAACCTTTCTATACAAATGAGGTGAAGAAAATGTGGAAATTCTGAAGGGTAGATCTTTTATGCATAATTGCAAGCTTTTTTCACTGGGGTACAGGATATTTGGCTAAGATTAGTTGTTACACAGGCAGTGGGAGAATAGGCTTATGGGCAGTCATTGTGTGGTTTAAAAAAAGCATCTCAAAATCCACTTGTTTTAGAAGATTATGATATAATATATACCAGGATGACAGGCCCATTAGAAATGAGAAGAAGGATACACTACTTCATTCTATAGATTGCAGCATAATAAAAGCCAGTGGTTATTTAACTGGTGAGTAGATCCAAAGCTCTTATCTGAATCCTTCCTGCGCCATCAAACATCTCTTAGGGCATAAATAAGGTTCCATCATCCCTGACTATCTTTTTGCTTTTTGCATGTCCTTGACGTTGTTAAATCTTATAAGTGTTCCCTCTCTAAATACTGCTTGATGGAGGGATTCTTTCATTTGGTCCCTGTTGGCAAAATAAGGAAGCGATCCCCATTTAAAACCGGCATTAAAGTATTTAATGCACATTCTATGTAAGGAATTTCTGAGTAATGGGTGCTTGGGGTAGGGCCACATAAAAGAGAACAGTTAACTGAGAGTTTTGTGTTGTCCTTTAGATTCTCCATCCATTCCCAAGGATCTGTTACTCAGAAACCAATCAATCAGGGGATAATGCAGAGAAAGTCACTGTCTTCCCATAGTGTTCTGCAGCAGTATGATTGCTGCAGTTTAACTTATCAACTTTCCATTGCTTAAGATGTTGGAAATTACACTCATGTAGCCATAGTAAATCTTTGGCTTTGTTGGAAGGAGTAGCAAACACCTTGCCTACCATGGAGATTGGAAAAATGAAAGAAGGAATCTGGAAAGGGAGCATATCCCTAAAGTGGAATATGAGGACCACAGCCGGAGGCGGGATTGAGAAATGGTAAAAGATGCTGAGGAAACCTCTTCTTCCATGTCTGACAAGATATTGGAAAGCTTCAGCAGCTGTCTAGAAACAAGAAACAACAGAGCTGGGAGACAAGCCTAGATACTAAAAACACAGCTCCTGGGAAAGAATTTGCAGCTGTTTTAAAGTTACAAGGGAAAAAAATCAAATAAACATCCATCAGCTTGTGGGAAGATGGCAGATTCTACTCGCTGAACAAGATTTTCTGCTTTCTTGGAGGAAAACCTCATTTCATTTATAGAACCATTAGAGAGTCCATTTTTAAAGGGTTTAATAAAACATATAGAGACTGCCTTGCTGTGCTTGAGAAAATTATTATTCCCCTGGGTAGAGAAAGTGACTGACTGTGGGCATTAATGGCCTCCTCCTGTGGTTTCTGGCATTATACCCCACTCTCATTTGTGCTTTTCCAACCCAAAGTGCTATTGTTTTTCATGATAACCCTGCACTTGAATTCCTAGTTCCCATGAAGCACGGATGTGTGTTATATTTTATTTATTTTTATTTATAGACATCTCTGTAGCACTCATCATTGTTGTCTGTGTGTATAGTGTGAGTGTGTACATGTTTATCTAAGCATGCGCATACTTTTTCTGTATATGAGAAAAATCCTTTATATGGCAAACACCATTAAAATGAAATAAATACATTTTTGTATGAAATTTTGTTTTATCCTTGCCAAATATTAATTATGTTCATAATTTGCATATTTACATACAGAAGGTAGACTTGCTGGTGTCATGGCACCTCTCTGTTAAGTTATCTGAAGTTATCAAGGGCCAGCAGAGGCTTTGAGTGTATCTTTCAAAGGGGAGAGGTAGAGAATGCTGGTTATTGTTGTTAGAGTGTGAAATTTTGAAGCAACCCAGTGAGAGATTGATTGCCTTGCTGCATATTAATGCTCCTTATCATCATATTGTTTTTGCATTAACAAGAAGTTGAATCCTTCTGTTTGTAAACCTTCTGATCCAGAGTTTCTAGTAGTTAATTTGTAAACTGGAACCAGTGTTTTACTTATTGTGAAAGCAAAACCTACCTGCTTATTACAGATGTATTTATAATTTTAATGGATAAAATGTACCCATTTTGTTCTCTAGACATGTATACATTCATGCTGTCTAGAATGGCTCATGACCAAGAGTGCCAACCTCAGGACAGAGTACTAAAAAGCAGGGCAGACACCCCATAGTGGTTGTATGTTGTATAATTAGATTTCATTAACCCAGTAACAAATGTGAACACCTAGAATACTACAGTAGTCTTATAATGGAGTCATAGACAGTTCCCTTAGACACTCCAGTCTATCTGGCCTTCCTGGCAAGCTGGATTGTGTGATAAATGGTCACTTACACCATAAATCACAAAATATTCAGGTTGCTCCCAATCCCAAGAGACCAGTTGCTTACCCCAGGTCAATTTGTACCTTAGATCTCACACCATAGACAAAGCCTGTAGCCAATCCTGTAGCCTGTAGCCAATTAACTAAAGGTTATTAGCTAGGAAAAAGAAATGAGTTATTTGCAGATTAAGGGAAGCAGGCATATATACACAAAGGAGTTTGTCTGTGACCCAAAAGGTGACAGAGTTGCAGTAATCTGTCAATTCAAAGTGTCTTTCAAAGATAACCCATGCCATGCAACATGGGAATCTCTTTGCTTATGTTTAGGAATCTTTGACCCTCAGAATCCAGACAGCATAAAAGAGATTCAGTTTCTCCTCATCAGGAATTTTTAAGCTCTACACTCCAGAGCCTAAATCTGATGGGATGAGTTCATGTGTAGGTCTCTCCTTCCCGGAGGGAGTTGAGGATTGGTGCAGGTTCCAGAGGGAGCAATTTGCACAGCCTGAGGCGAAGGACTGAGACAACCTACAATGAGTGGAGTTGAAGGGAGGAGAGGACTGACAAAAAGTCAGGGTTTGACTGTGAAAAGCACCAGCCTTATTACAGAGTTGAACTGTGAACTTAAAATCTTATGAATATATGAAACCAGGTGGCTGTACTGCAGAATTGTTGAGGAAAAATACTACTGATCATTCACCAGAAAGAGAAATTAACTTAAAATAATTATTTCTGTCCATTGAACCAGATCTACTTAATCTCAGTTCATGTCAAATGTGTGTGTTGCCATTCTGGTTTCTTGAGAGCTGTGCTATGCATCATCAGATAAAACTGTCAGGTGAAGAAAAGGATCTCTGGGTTTCTTGCTTCCTGAGTTGATAAAATTCAGACTGGGGACTGGTGAGAGAAGCGAAAGTGATGATAACTAATGGCGTAATTGCCCCCTACCCAATCAATCTACAAGAGCCTGTGTTCACTCCATACTTTTTTTGGTTTTAGATTTAATACATTTTGTCATCAAGCTTAGAGTGCAAGTTAAAGCAAGTAAACGGTTTACCTACAAAGATTCTAGCCTGTGCTGAATTGGGGTAACAAAATGCAGAGACTGGAATTTGTTAGGTACAGCAGGCTTCCTCAGCCAATATGGTCTTATTGCTCCTAATAGCAGAAGCTGTTGTTAAATGAAAAATCCATAATTTTTATTTCTAACTTTTTTCCAAGTTTATTCGAGATAATTTAAAAGTATTAAACACTGGCGCTTTTAGGATCCTGAAGATATCAGCTGAAAACAGCACGTTTGGTTTCAGCCCCAGCTGTGGGTCTCTCCTGTCTTTGATCTTTCTAGCTGGCAACCTAAGAAGCAAGTAATTTCCTACTTTTTTTTTCTTTCAGTTCCCCCTTGTATTGAGGGAGTGCCACATGGGCTCAGTAGTGATCACTCTGACTTTTAGGGTCTATTGCTTTTATGGATTCTGTGATGCTTTCCAGGGGTACCACGGTTGTGAGGCTCATTTCTACCACCTGCCCTTAGTGTGAGGGAGCCTTGTTTGCCTGCCAGGAGTCAGCTCCCTTACAATCTCAGCCACAGCCAGCACAGGTACTCCGCTCTCAGCCTACACACGCACCGCCGTCCCTCATCCAAGTTAGTAGTAGGCACACCAAGGCGTCTGAGTGTTCCCATGGAGTGTCCAGCCTGTTCCACTGAACACTCTCCGCATTCACAGATCTGCTACTCCCAAAAGAACAGTACACATCAGCTTATTAGTTTCACTTCAGGGCAATGCTCTGCTTAACACGCAGCACTTAGATTTATACTTATATATAGACAAGTATACATTTAACAAAGAACTGAGATTAAAACGATAGCAAGCGGGATTAATGGAAACAAATGGTTGCATGTAAAATAATATCATAACATGCATTATAGAGTCTAAACAGAACTAACAAGATGCCCTCTTGTCTAATAAAGTACTGTTACTCAAAGTCCTCCTCACAGCATTTTTCAACCAGGATGACTGAGGCCCTCCTTTTATGAGACCAAGCCCATTGACAGCTTGTCTCCCCAGGTGAAGGATACCAGGACATCTTTCTGTACACTTAAGTATAAGTCTTTTCTTCTTTCCCTGTAAACAGGGTTCCCTCCCCGGCTGTTTACCTCTTCCTGTTAATTTCTTCTCTCGATACCTTTCTACTAGCAATTCACTCAGTATGCAAATTGACTTCCATTGTAAGATGCACAATACACACTAGTCAGCCATGGAGATAAGTGTCTCCCACCTCCTGCCTGGTGGAACCTGTCTTAAGGCATGCTGCCTCTGGGTGATCCGACTTTAACTACAAGGCCTTAAGAACATAATTTCCAGTATATATATGTATCTCCTTACATATTATCTATACATACATTTTGCAAAGATTATGATGACCACTGTGACGCATCCTGGCATTTTTTGGTATAGTAGTATGTAAATACCAGACCCAGGGGATCCCGGAAACCCTTATGCACCCCTGTGCCCTTGGCCAGTTGGCATCTAGAAGTCCTGGGGTCCATGTGCGCCAAATGTGTAGGTGCTCAGGGGCTCAAGCACCATGGAAAGAAAAATAGTGGGTGCTCAGCACCTACTGCGCTGGCCACCAATCAGCTGCTTGCAGGAGCAGAAGGGATGGGACCCGCCATTCATTTATACTGAATTGCATCCACTGTGTTTATTACTTTAAGAATCCATCAATGCAACACCTGTCGCAAGGTATTTTGTTTCTTTTATGAGAATTACAGGACATAAGTATACAGCGTTGTAGCAATGGAGAGCATAAGTGTTTGAATTTTGAAATGCAATTGCTTACACTGAATCGCACAAATTTCCACATTGTCAAATTACAACTTATATCGACATGCTGAATAATATGTATTTCATGAAGTTGTGGTTGGTATTTTTATTGTGCATTTTATTGGGGACATGTTTAGTATGTTTTAGAGCCTTTTGAAAAATAAAGTTACTGAATATTTACTATGGCACTCTTAGATTTTTTTGTATGTTTGTTTGTTTAGTTGTTGGATAAATTAAAAGATCGCTGGATGCACACTGGTTTATGGAGAAACCTCGAACTGGTTAAGACAGTCATTGCAGAACCTAAAGGAGGAGACAAGGCTGACTTCGATGCACTGCTCCAAATATACTACGATGCAATAAAATATAAAGGAGGGAAAGGTAATTGGATGAGGGAGGATGTCTGAATGAATTTTTAACTCATGTTAAGTAGTTAACGGAGACCTTCCATGTAGAAAGTTGTGGCTGATATTTGAAACTATTTTGAAATCAAACTAAGATGATGATGGTGTTGGCACAATTTATTTTACTATGATTTGATATATTGGTAATGATTATTTATCTGTACATTAAATGAAATGTGTTGTGTACATATCCGTTCCACGACCCTCCCACCTTCCCCACTACTTCGGATATTCATTAGCTGGCAGCATAAAGGAATGGATAGGGAGACGATGCCTACACCCGTTTTATACCTTTGGCCCTGTGCACAAAGACAGCAGGGATGTATGCCTCACCTGCTGGTACTTCTAGCAAAAATCTGACTCTCGTGCATTGAGTGAATATACACCTACTGTGGAATGTATATGTACACAACACATCTCGTTTAATGTACAGCTAAATAACCATTACCCCAGCCCCCTCTATGTGCTGATCCCTTGCCTAGCCAATCCCAGTCTCCTCCTCTGGGCTCCCACCACAGATTCTGGTCTCTACCCTCAGGCTCCTTGTCTCATTTTATCTCCGAGGCTCCTAATCTGATTTCCATTTTCCCCTCTTTGAGCTCCTCATCCTGGTACCCAAGCTCCTTGTCCCATCTCCGCTAGGTTCTTGCCCAATCCTAAGTATCCTTACTGGCTCCTCATCCACTCTATCTCCCCATTTCCCCTCTCCACTCCTACTTCCAGACTCCCTGTCCCGATGTACTCCCTCCACTGTCACCTCCTCCCTCCAGATTTGGTTGCTGTCCCCTTGGCATTCAAGTAGCTTCGCCTTCCTCATTGAGAAGATTCTGCTGTCATTCCTGAAGAGTTCGTCCCCTGGAACTGACAGCAAGATTCTCCTAATTTAACTGCAGTAGTGGTCTCTCAGATAACTGGATCCTGAATTATTTTTATAGTGGACTGTCTGTCCAGCATAGACTCCAAATGTGTACAACGAATGTAATACGTTTAACAACCTGTTAATTAATATCTGAGCTAAGCCACCATTTTGTAGCAACGTAGTTAGTGCATTCTTTTACAAACTTAACTTTATATGTTTATTAAAAATTACCTTAAATATCAGTGCAGTCAATACAGCATGATAGTAAGTAAGAAAATAAGAGAAAATAAATGATAAATTTAAAGCACTAGTGTGATAGGTAAGTACAGTTTTTGCCCCTATGATGCACTTCTGTATTATATAGTGCCTCTTGCAAGCATAATATGAAAATTCCTAATTCAACACATCCATGTTATTTGTATATATTCGCTACTATAATGCTTCTGTACAAAATCATATATTTTTAATTCAGCTCACTTTTGTCCAACTGATACATACTGTATTATGCTATATTCATTTTAGTCTTGTCAAAGAATACCAAAAAACTGACTTCTGAAAATTGATGATATATCTCCAAAATGATTCCTAAATCTTCTTTGCTTTGTTCAAGATGGAGCACTTCTCATAGCAGTATGCAGAGGTAAAGTTAGTGAAGGCTTGGATTTCTCTGATGACAATGCCCGTGCTGTTATAACTATCGGTATTCCATTTCCAAATGTGAAAGACCTTCAGGTAGGACATCAATATTTAACCAAAAGATTTGTAACTTAAATTTGTTTTGTCTAAAATACTTCATGATGTACGGAATACTGTATAACTATATTTTGTTCAGAACTCTCACCTGACCTCATTTTGAATTCCTCAGCATGGTAAAATCAAAAGGCTGGATAGCTTCTATTTTTAGGTTTTAACACTTGTTAATGTCATATTACAATACATTTATTTTAAGCCATTGTTTGAACACAGCTAGTCATGGTGTTTGTGCATTCTAAGTGCCTGTTTTTACTGTATATGGTATAGTATGTTTCGCTTATTTTAAAGACTATGCCTGTTGAACAGATAAAGACTGCTCCTTGATTTATCTGATATAGCAGAATATGTGGTAGCTAAGATCTAGTGTAAATGTTGGGAGAAAGTTATTGTTTTTAAATCTATTTGAGGTTGTTTCCTAAGGAAAATAAATAACAGATACGAATTCAAGTAAGAATGTTAAGATGTTAAAATAGGTTGAGAGGCAAAAGGGGCGGGATATAACCTAGAGATGAAAGATTTTCATACATTCTTTCATAGGTGGCTTAAAATTAATTCATGGTTGGTTGCTGCATGTTCCCTCTTCAATCCCCATTGCCTCCTTCAATATTGCTATTTGTATAGCACTCTTCATCTAGTCTGGGAGTAGAATAGTAAACCTTTTCCAAAGCTAATGTTGATCCGTAGCTTGCTTCTGTAAGGTGTGAATTTATGACATGAAATAACTTCTTCCTGGTAATTTATAACATTTCTTTTTTTTTTTTTTTTTTTTTTTTTTCCCCGATGATTCAGCTTTAGCTGACTGGAGGCATAGATCTTAAAGTGACTTTTGAATGTAGCAGTATGCCTAAATTAACTAAATTTCTAGGTTGGTTCAAATCTTTCATGAGTTGACCTAAGTGTCAACCCCTTACATTGCTGAGCAGTTACTCACATACCTGTTACTCTCATACCTGTTCAATAGATTTATTCTTTCTTTGTACAGCACCTAGTAGAACGGGGACCTGGTCCAGGATAAGGGGTCCTAGGTGTTACAGAAGCACAAAACATTATAATAATTGATTAGTTAGAATTCAGAATACATCAGCTTAAACTTAGTCTTTCATAAAGATGTACAAAACCCGCCCTTGAATCATACTTTTCATTCTTTCCCTTCAGCTATTCCTCTTTGTCAACTTGCTTTATCCATGAATAACATAAAACATTCTCCAGTAAAAAATGTCACCAGTGTTACCTCATGAGCAGGATAAATCACAGATAATTACATTACTAAATGATACTAATAGATTTGTATAATCTAATTTAGGAATAAAGAAAATACAAATCAGGGTTTCCATAAGTAAACGTTCCTTAAAGTGTCTGCAGCCATTTCTTTCACTATTCAGTTAGGTAAGGACCGCTAATCTTAAAATTGAAAATCTAAGCACAGTATTTCAGTAAACAGAACATGTGATTGCTTTCTTTTTTCATTTGTGCCTTTTGTAACGAAAGGAATCAGTGTGTTTTCAGTACCTACAATATGACATCTTGCTGTTGACACTTGTTAGGTATCATAATTCAGGAGTATTTACCACTTTTCAACTCACACCATTGGAAGTATTTTCCTTTACTGCCATAATTGCCTTATGGGTGTTTGATTTACACCTTAAAGTGTAAAATTTCCATATATCCCAGTTTTACCAGGGCACTCCTGGTTTTTCATATGATATCCCAAGAACTTTTCAGAATACCCAAAATGTCGGTTTTCCTTTCATCAATCAAAACTTTTTTAATAGCAGTTTGTTTGAGACATATTGCTGCACAGAGTAGAATTTGTTTTTGGTTTACCAGTAACAAACAGTCCAGTGGAAGAAGTGTTCAGTGTGATGAAAAGTGTTTGAAATTAAGAGAGAAGTCAAGCGTGTAGGCAATAGCAAAGCTGCTGTTGTGCTTAATGTGTACATCAGTGACACACATTCACTTTCATGATAAACTTGTTTAGCACAGTTAGGGCCCCCACATGGGGGGAAAAAGGGTACACTTTACCGGGGCCCAGAGGCCCTGGGAGGCCTGGCTCAGACTGTATGTGTGTGGGAGGGGGCCTGTGTTACAAGTTTGTACTGGGCCTGAAATAATTATGCTTAGGCTCTGAGCACAGTAACTTACTGGAAAATATCCACTTGTTCCAAGAAATATGCACATTTTGCTGTTAAGTTAGAGAGTTACAGTAGCAACACCAGTCCACGTTTAAAAGTGTACTGTTGTCTTCAGTATGACTATTTCACAACCCAAAAAAATTTGCCACCAAAGTGTCCCAGTTTTTATCTTGAAAACATGGCCACCATAATAAAGTAGCAACTGTTTGGATGTAGATGCAAGTCCTCTAAAATGAGGCAGTTGTTTAACACAAAATCAATTTCATGCTCTGTCCCTTTTTCAATGAACAACCTCTTCCATAACGTAAAGACTAAGAGATACAGCAGTACAGTGGAAAAGATTAGCCTGGTTACTGACTGGGCTCATATGGATACTAATTAATGAGCTAAGAAGAAACTCTTTGTAAAAAATAAAACGTGGTCCTTACAATATATAAAGCCAGAGGTTCACCTTTATAAGAATAATCCAGAATAAACGGGGGTTTTCCTCCTTTTGGAATCCAAGTATTAACATTAAAATATATCCATGTTTACATTAAATGTTTTATGCATAAATGACTTGAATTCTTTGAGATACTAATTAGAAGTAATTTTCTCTACTAAGTGTAGAATTCCAGAGTTTCTGCCCTTATGCTAAAGGGAGGCTGACATGCCATGTGATCAGTCAGGAATATAGATGTTGCAGTACCAAATAAAGATAAGAACCCATATTGTTCATATTTATTAGTAACACTATTTGTGTTCTGTGTGTACCAAATAAACAGTCATCCAACTGTTAGTGCCTTTCTTGCCCATTGATAATAGCCACTGCCGCCACTACTACATAAATTTGAAAGGTGCTTTATAAAATAACCTCATACTGCTGTACAGAAATAACAACCCAAAAAAATCGCATAATAAACAAATAGAGCTGCCAGACACTGGTTATAAGTAAGTCAAATCAAACAAACAAGTAGAAAGTTTGGACCTGATAGCCAAAACTGACTTAGCTTCTTTAGTTTTGGGGATGTATTCTGCATTTTAAATGCATAATCAAAGAATTATTGTCTAAAATGCACATGTAGGTACTGCCTAGGTAGAAAAAAAAAACACATCCTATAGTTTAGAGGTGCCTGTGAGCGCAGTGTTCTTTCTGTGTTGCTAACTTAATCTTCTTTTGAATCGCTTATTATTCATCCATAACATTTTCCTATTACTGCAAAATAATTCTGAAGTGCAAGTATGTTATCGTACAAGAAAAAAAATAGACACCCAGTTATAATGAAATTGGCTGATGATAATGAAAGGTAGGTGCAAAAAAATTAATTCCTATTTTGGGAAGATTAAACACTTAGTATTACTGCTTGAGATGAAACAAATTTAACATAAAACAGATTCTTAGATGCTTGTACCTCCTTTTCCAGACGTGTTGAATTTACACACGCACATTATAGTAATATAAGAAAATAGTTTGCTTACAAAAATTCTGGCTAAAAGATGATGCACTGTGTTTTAAACTCAAAATGTACATACACTAAAAAGCCTAGTTCCTCGTTTTAAAGGTAGAGGGGTAATTTGAAATGTTTTGTTTTGTGGGTAATTAGAAATGTTTTGTTTGAAAGACCTTTATGTATTAAAATGAAATTTTGAAACGCTTATTCTGTAATATGGTTGGAGTCCACCCACGTTGTCCCTGCAGTAAGTGATCTCTAAAAGTGAGCAATTTTTATATTCTAAATGGTATGTGATGCTACACTAAACTCAAAAGGGTAAGTCAAGGATAACTTATGATCCTTAAGGTTACAGTAATATATATATTTTTGGTTTAATACATCATCCAGATCTGAAATAAAATCTAGAGCCAGACAATACAAACCATTACTGTTCACTAAATAAAAAAAACCCTGTATTATATTGATATATTTTCTAGTTTAAAAAATTAGATTCAAGAAAACTAAATTTTTAAGCAAGGATTAAAACACTAGCTGCCAACTGCAAGTAGGTTGAAGCTTTGAGTGTGTATATTTAGATATGCCACTACACAAAGCCCCATAGTGATCAATTCTAGATGAGGGTAGGGCATGCTCCAGTCTCTCAGCATCAGATTTGAGGAGCTGGTTGGTGCATGGCAATGCTCCTAGGATAATACTGGAAAAGCTAGTTATTATTGTAGACATGTTGAGCAAAAGGCAACCTACGTTCAACGTGACATCTAGTTAGCACTTCTTTTATGTAAATTCAACTGAGGAACGCTTTACTTTGTCCATAGCTTTAAGTTTGTGAAATATTTCAGAAAGTTCTTGATCAGCCTCAGGTATCTTACTCCTTTTGTCAGTAGAGCTCAGTTTGTCACTTTTATATAGTGGCAATTCTCACTGAAGATTTGTTTTGGCCTTATGGGAGTGCATGCATAGCTGCAAAATAAGTCTGAAGTGAAAGTATGCTATAGTACAGGAAAAAAATTAGAAACCCCAGTTATTATAATGAAATTGGCTGATGATGATGAAGGGCGGGTGTCAAAATTAATTCCTATTTTGGGAAGATTAAACACTTGATGAGATGAAACAAATTTAACCTAAAACAGATACTTAGATGCATGTATCCAGACCTATTGAATTTACACACACAATATAGTAATATAAGAGAGAAGTTAGTTTGCTTTCAAAAATTTTGACTGCTTTTGATTTGGATTAACAGATGCGAACTGTTGTTTGCTACCACCGGCTTTGTGGATCAATATACATAACCCCAAAACTACAAAGGATGTTTTTATTTTCATACTTTCTTTTAATGCTTTTAAATTCTGTTGTGTTAATCTTAAATGATCAAAACGCTGGAGTCTCTAGGACCTACAGGATCATAAAACATGTATATATCAAAATGTATATGAAAATTGGAATGCCAAGCAATGCTGATCTCTATAATACACCCATGACTTTAAGCAGCATTATGTATGATATAGGTTCCTAAGTAATTGCAATGAGAATTGGACTAAACTGAGCCTTAACCCATTGCCCTAAGTGATTGAGCTTTGCTGGCTATGTTACTGCATTTTACATGAGCAATTACCATCCAAAAATCACACAAGTCCTGTTGCCAAGGGGTTAAATCATACTTGGTCTGCAGAAAAATTGCCATTCTGCTTATGATGCAGATTCATTTTATGCTTGTACTCCTTTAATCAGGCTTAAGTCTTAAAAATCCTGGATTCTCTTCTCCTCTAAGTGTTTGTCACAAGTAATAAATACATTGCAATGGCTTTCCTTTAGGCCAGTTTACCTAAATCTTTGTGATCAGTTTGCAACAGAATTGGATTAAAGCACTGTTTGCTTTGGATACTGCTAATTTAAGAATAAGAATTTATTTTTTAGGCAGGTGAATGCATTACTTACTTGAGTCAGAAGTTAATTTACTTTCTCTAACTCTGGCCCCACTGTGAATTTAAGGAGCAAGAAGCTTTGAAACTAGATCAGAATGCTCAAATTCCAGATCTTTTTGTTGAGATTATGAATTGAGAAAGGAAATTCTCTAATAGCTGGTTTATATGATGCACTGAATCATGAAAACTTGAGTCTCATGCAGATCAGTCTCTGATATTTAGTCCAATTGATTGGAGGGAAGTAGAAGGCATGTGGAAATATTCTATCCTCTAAAAGAGATTGATAATACATTCCACTCTCACGTGGTTATTCTTATGTCATTTAAATATTTTGTGTGTCATTTAAAAACTCAGAGCTAAAATTACAGAATGTTTTAAAGCAGTTGGGTTCTAGAAGAAGATGCTTTATATTAGAAATTGGTATAGCGGGTATGTTTGTAAGTATATAGAAAATCTATGATTGCTCAGATAGACAACCTATGTGTGCTGACATAGAGCCAGACTTTGCCATCCTTCTCTGTATTGAATAGTATTTTATTATGCAAGAACCCTACTCAGAGTTGTTTTGGCTACCAATAAGTTTCTGGGTAAAATTAAAGGTACTGGTTTTAACTTGTAATGCCCTAACTTGTTTGGGCCTTGGTTACCTGAGAGGTCACCATGTTATTTGATATTGGGGAAGCCTTCAAGCTGGAGCTCCTGCATAGCAAATGAGAGATTGCTTCTGGAAAGTTATTCTCCTTAACAGATCCTCTACTATGGAATTCATTTCTCTCCTTAGTCCAGCAGAACCCAGATTTTTTTTTTTTTTTTTTTTTTTGTGTGTGACATTCAGGTATTTAGGGAAGTTCAAGGTTCACAAGTGGATTGACTGGAGGAGTTTACAGAATAGTTTAGGAATGGTCCTGTGAGATAGTTGGTTACCATTTCTGTGGATTCTGTGGTGGAGTCTATGAATTGGAAAACTGATGAACTAAAATGTATTGGAAATTTTAACTTTCTAAATGTGATTCAAACTTTAGGAGGTGCTTTGAATAGGCAGCAGATAAGTCACAATAAATAGAATAAAATAAATAATAAAGACATAGGTCACAAAAGTATATTAATATTAACAATCTGTGGTGTTAGAACAGAGACTTTAGACAATAAGAAACATGCTGAAGACAAAGATGATACTGAAAGTAATTCTGACTTCCTTTTTTAAATAGGAAAGGCAAGTGCTGGACGTTTGTTAGGCAAATTCCTAAAGTATATCACCCAACGATTTTCTCAGCCAACAAAAAATGTCACTGATGCTTCATAGAAATACAACTGCAAGTCAGGTTATTAGACAGTTAATAAAAGGCCTCTTCAGGCTCAATCCTACAAACTCCTGCACTTGTACAATCATCTTACTTTCCTGAGTGATCCCATTAGTTTCATTACGACTACGTGCAAGCATAAGGGTTTGTCGGATTGACTCCTTAGAGACCAATGTTTTAAACTGGCAGTTTGATGTTGGCTCATCTCCACTGCTAATATAACTTGTCTCTGATCAGCCTGCTTTCCAAACATGGTTTATGATTTGTAATTTGTTGCTAATGTTACATTATTAAAGAATATAAATAATGGGACTGAAAATGATGCGTCATCCCAAATACATGTTGTCTGATGCTAAAAGAATTTTCATTAACCTTTGTTGTATGTTTGGAATTGTAATGTTTGGATCCAATCCTACAGTCTCTGCTCAGCTAAAAGTCACATTGTCAAGTATGCTGTATAATGCTAAATGTAATTTTCTCTATATCGTTGTGCTAAATATAAGATGCTACTTCAGGTAGCAAAGGGTGAGAGGAAGAAAGTTTTCAAAAACATGTTCAGTCCACTTAAATAATAATAAATATTATAAATTGTAATTCATATTATGTACTTAATCTATTTGTTGAAAATAGTCCCTTTTAGGATATTATTTATTTATTTATTTTGACCTTCTTTTTTTTTTTTGCCATTTGCACCAATCCAAAGTTCTAATGTATTTAAAACAATATCTACCTTTTTCATATTATGGAAATGAAGATAATTAAGACTTGGAAGTATACTGGACTGCAATAAAAGAAAAATAAGATATTTAGAAACAGGAGATCATATGAACAATTCTGTATTGAAAATGGCTTCATACTGTTTAAGATCAGGTTGCTAAAGCAAATATAAAGAGAAATGTTAAAGTACTGTGTAAAGCTATGGTACTTTCAATGGTACAAGCCAGTTTGGCTCTAAAGAAGCAGGAAAATATATTTCAGAGCCAAAAATGACTTTTTTTGGCTGTGACCAGAATTTCCTCTGCCCACCTCAGGGACATGAAAATAGAGGTAGGAAAATTTGATTTTGGAGCCAAGTGTGACTTGTTTAGTTCAAGTCATAATTTACTGTTCTTACTTTGGGGACCTGAAAATAAAGAAACTTGCTATGAAATGTTGATAATGGGCAACTCTGAAAGCATTAAGGTAACTTTCCCAGAGAGGATTTCTTGTCTTCCACCTTCCCAGATGCTTTTGATCGTACTATAGTGGAGTATACTTATAATTGTATAACAGCGAAGTGAGACCTTTACTCAATCAAAATATATAGGACAAAAACATTAAAGCCCTTTTATGTGAATAGATGTAAAAAGAAAGTAAACTTTATGAGACTAGACTTTCTGTGCTTTGATATTATTCAAGAACTATAAGAAGGTTTGCCTTTTAATGAGAATCTTTTACATATTTCTTGTAGTCAGCTGCTATGGTTTGACTATAAACTGTGAAGGCAAATATCTTTATTGTTTCCAGGAGTGTAATTTGTGAGCCATGATGGAACACATCACTTCAACTGCATTTTTCATTACTATGTGTTCAGCATTTTAATGATGTAAAAAAAAAAAAATTTCAGTCACACAACTGGAGTTTCTTCACTTCTGTGAAGAAGAATCAACAAATCAAAACAGATGACTGAAATTTTCAATGAATAAAGAGCAACTTTTCTTAATATTTAAACGTATTTCCAACTGTCAATGGTTTTAGCTTGTATTTTTCTCCCTGTTGTGGCTTGTAGAGGGAAAAAGAAATTGACACTAGTTACATGGTGACTGAAATAAATTTTTATTCTGAATGAAAATGAAACATTTGTTCTACATGACACTGCTGGTTCATTTTTCTTGCACTAGTGTACACTATTTACCGCTTAATGGAAGCTGTTTTGGTCCTTATTTATCTATTAGTTTCACACTTGAATCAATTTTAATAATTAAATCAATTAATAATAAGCAGATATTGGCAAATACTAATATTAAACAGCTAATTCCTAGAATAAAGATATTTTAATTTTTAATCCTGTCATGTTTGGGGGAAAGTAAATAGTCATTTTAAAATACAGGAGAATTGATTCATGGTTCGGAATTTTATTGGAAGCCATTGTTGCAATAAGTTTTGGCATTATTTGAATACCATACTATGCAGTTTAAAGCATCTCTTTAAAATGAAACTGGATGTTTCATTATTGATCTACTGTTTTGATAGTCCTAAATAGTTTGAATGTTTCTGAACAATTTTGCCTTAAAAGGGAAACTATCAACTTGGAAATTATGTTACTGCCTTAAAATAGTATATCTAGTATAATTACAAGAAACACCTAATGTTTCTTTAACATTCTTTAGTGTTTCTGGAAAAAAATGGAAAAAAAGTCATTTTTTTGCTTACATTGTGCTATCAAATGCAGAAGTGTAGTCAGTTTCGTTGTTTCTTTTGTACGGTCAGTTTCTCCCTTGCTGAAAAAGGGCAAACATCAACAGGGAGTCAGAAAAGCTCTTATAAAAATTTTAAAGGAAAAACAAACATGAGGTACTATTCAAAGGGTGCTCTTACAGAAACTGGATTTTTTTTTTTTAAATTAGTCATTTGAGCTAAAGGAAGAGTTAGTGAATAAGGATATGAGTGCTGTCCATCTAGGTATTTATTTGTCCCTCTCACTTCATCATCATACAAGTATATTTAGTAATAAATTGAATAAAAACCTTCAAATAGTAAAGGATATGATGAATTGATTTGATTGTTTGTAGAGGATTGCAATGTACAACATTATATTAGCAAGCCCCCAAATTTAAAACAATAGTGACTCGGGGACATAACTGAAATTTCAAGAGGCATGTGTTCAAATTGTGAGTATTAAAAGTTACTGTCCCTAATTATGAGTGTGTTACATTTTCAAGATGAAATAAAAAGGTGATTGGTGGTATGTGAATGTCTTGCAACCAGGCACCATAAATTATTTCAGCTGTTTATTGTAAAGTATAGTAACAATGGCAGTGGTTACTGAGAACTGTGGTATGCAAAATCACATCTTGTCAAGGTGGTTGAGAGGATATTGCCTTTGTGTCTCAATTTTTTTTCTCCTTGGAAGAAAAGAAATTAGGGTTTAGCCCACTTAGAATACCAAATAGTCACAAAATTTTAGGGTTGGCATTCGAGCTACTTTTTGTGGAGAACGTGGGCCAAAAACGGCTGTTGAAAATAAATTCAAAATGCTTTTTGTTTTCATGACTCTAACATTTTAAAAGCCATTCAAAACTGTATGCTGTGCTTGCTGACAATCTTGCATATCAGCCTGAAGCAGAAAGAAATTTTAGAGAGAGACTATACACCATTTTCCTTAAATAAGAATTTTTTGTAAATACTAAAAAGTAACTCCTCTTCCACCACTATTCCCAGTGCTAATTATGCTGTAAAGAGTTTTTATGTAAATAAAAAATTATGGATAGCTACCAAAACTCAGTCTCTACTATCTACAAAACCTTGTAAAATACAGAATTCCTGTAGTTTAGAAAGATAACATTTAAGTTCAGCTTATCAGTCAAGGCTAGTGGATGGCATTTCTCTTCTATCAGTGCGACACTAATGTCAGTATGTTGGCACAGATTAAGAAAGTCATCCCTAAATATATCCCTCAGTTAAGCCTTTGGATAAATAATACAGCAAATCAAAACTTTTCTTTTACCTTTAATAGTTTACTTTTCTGATCCATGAAAAATTCCAAAGTGATTTTCTTGTGTTTATCTTGTCCTTAGCAAGTAGTGCTGACCTTTAAGTTTTTACTTTACTGTCAAAGAATGTTGAAGGCTTTAAAAGTGAAGCTATCACCTTGGGGATTTGTAAGGATGACTGACACTTACCACTTCACCTTAGACACAGTGGCACTGAGCGTATGCAGCAGCGTTGTACCTCAAGGGAAGCTGTTTGATTTTTTTCACTTCTGCTTCACTGGAAATGGATTGAATTTTCTCTTCAGAGGAGAGTTTTGGTTGCATTAGATTTTAATCAAGTCACTTGTTCACAGTCCCTCAAAGCCTACAAGACTGAGATGAGTAGATGGGCCTGGGGTGAATGTGCTAGATGATTTGTCAAACCATAAAACTTCAAGATCTCTCAGATGCCACATGCTGTAGTTGACAATACAAAAAGTGTTCAATGGCTGCAATATAATATAAGCCTTTCCTACCATCTTTGTCACTGGGATTAAGAGTGAGAATGCTTGGGAATGAATGAAGTGCTTCCAGTGAAAAGGTTAGGGTTAGGATTAGGGTTCTTTGTGGATCAAAAACAAGAGAAATGTGTCTTCACATGTAGTTAATGATACTGTTCCGCCTGGAAAGATACCTAGAGACATAGGCGTGCTCAGCACATTTCATTAGGGTGTGCACCCAGGGAATGTACATTAGGGTGTGCACCCAGGGAATTAACATTAGGGGGTGTCAAAGTCAATTTCACCAGCGGGCCATATTTAAATTACCCGCTGGTGTACTCGTCTCTGCCGAGAAATCTCATGAATGACGGGATTTCGCTGGCATAGCGCGGCGTCTTCCATCTGCTGCACCATCGCGCGACTCCTTCCTTTTCGGTGGCAGCTCGCTTTCTCTCGTCTGCAGAAAAATCACACGCGCTCTCTGCTCTTTCGGTGGCAGCTCTGCCGGCCCACATCAACAAGGTTCGCAGGCTGGATAAAAGAGGTTAGATTTCCCTGCATTAGGGTGTGCCTAGGCACACCTGGCACATCCCGTGCGCACGCCTATGCGTAGAGAAATTATAAAATGCAGGATAATAGTAGTTGTCTACAGGCGCTCCCTCATATGTGGAGTTTTGAATTATGGGAAAATAAATGGAGTTAGTCTGTCAAATTGCCTCAGTGATTTTTTTCTGTACAGCCTCTTTTCCCTGTGACTATCTCATTCATCTCCATTCTGCCAATTTCCTTGATTTTTATCTAGCTTTGATTCCATCTCCATTACTGCTCCATTCAGATCCCATGAACTCCAGCATCCAGTCATTTTGAGTTGTGCTGTATGGAAGAAGCAATTTGCAAAGTGCAAGTTATTTGAATGATGTGATGCTGTGATCTGGAGCTGCACATATAAGCACAGCAATGAGACCCATCACTTTCTTCTCGATTGTTGTTATAGAAAGAAAACTTTTTAAATGTGTGTGCTGAAGGGGTTGAGGTTTGCATGGTGGGAAGGTCCCTCAAGGGCTGGGACTTGATTACTTCAATTATTTTGGAGCTCAGATAGCTTTGCACCATTCATGCTGCCTTTTATTTCACATTATGCCCATACTTAAGCAGGATAATTTTTGTGGACCTTTAAAACATTTAAAAGTAAATGAAATTTAAAAACTACTAGTGTCAACTTGTGAAACATTCAAGCTGTTGTAGTAAGATTAGTTTATATTCTCAGTAAGCTGCCACCACTAGAAGGCGATATGATTACACATAGTTCAGCCTGTCTAATTTATACAGCACAAAGCAGTGCTACAGCATATTGTGGGTGGTGACAGAGAAAGACAGCACAACATTTTATAGATAACCAAGCAATACAAAGACTTGACTGCATAGATAGTTAACATTGACTGTTAGCATATCTTTTAATGCTATATGTATATAGCATTATATATATATATTGCAGAAAAATATATAGCAGAATAATGTGGATCCTGTGTGTGAAAGTGAAGTAGAATGATCTGTATTAAGTAATCTGGATTTTATCTTGAGCTCCACAAGGTGTTCATTGGTATGATTATAAAATAAGCTGTTCTCCAGCAGACACAGAAACTGGTTTGGCCTGTCAGGATACAGGTGACGTGCATTTGCATATTTCAAACCTTTTTATATATATTAACACTATTTGCACATGAAATGACTGCACCACTTTGAAAGTAGTGTCCTCCTGCTAATATCTCAGTTTCTGTAGGCTACTAAATTAAGTGTGTGTGTTTTAGGTACAGCTTTTAGTGAGCCTACTGAGAAGTGAAATGCGTTCTGTGACTTACCCTGGTCTTTACACGTTCACTATTCAGTCTTAATTCTCACAGATGTTGTTACTTCTTTTGAAGGAAAAAATGTTTAATGCTTCACTGTTTAATGCTACTTCTGATTAAAATATTTTCAAACAAAAAAAAATATTAGGGGATTTGGTATCTTTCACTTTCCCACACTTGCAAACTATTATGGTTACTTGGCAATCATCGAGAGGGTGACTAGATGGCAAGTATGTTCTGAATGAGTATTATTCTTGCTATTTCCAGGTGGAAGAGAGAGACCCTAACTGGACACATGAAATTTTAAAAAGAAAGATTTAAGACCGTATATTTTTTAAATATTTTTTAATATTTTTTTGTTTTGCTTTTTAAATTTGAGGTGGGTGGATGTAGGACAGGGAGGTATGTAAGTGTGTACACATAAACACAAATATATTGGTAGAGTGTCGATATTTCTTTAGCTTTATCCAGTCTGGAATCATCCTATCGTGTCTCTTTATCAGTGACTCTCAACAACACTATCAAGTGCTGCTTTTGGTGCTTACATTAGTGCCATTACAATGCTGAGCTGTTGCCTTGTCTTCAGTGTTCCTTCTGTTGTGTATCAGTTTGTAATTTAAAAGGGGAGATAGAGAACAATGGGGAAAAAATAGTTTCTGAAGAGCTGTTCTATCTAAGAGGGAGCCTGACTTTTTAAGTTTTGGCAGAAGCCCAGTTTAGTTTTTTTTTCCATTTTAGCAAAATATAGCACTGTATTTAGTTAAATAAAGTACTGCCTCTAAAAATCTTGAAAATATGCCAGATAAAATAAAACACAGCCATACTCATTTTGTCTATTGAAGTTACTCAGCATACAAGACCTCAGACTGCATGTTAGCCATTGAAATTTATATTGTGATACTTATACTGATACATATGTTTATGGTATGCTGATATTGAACAGTAAATGCTCCTAATGCACATTCTCTCTCTTCCAGTTTGGTTTTGCTATAAACAGTTTAGGTCTAAGGCCCTATCCTTTGGCTGAAGATAAAACCATTTTGCATGAGTGTCTGGTGGACAATGTGTTTATTTTTACTGAACTAAAGTTTTCTTAATAGTTTTAATCAGTAGTTTTAACAGATTAGGTCTTATTCTTATTTATGGGTTCAACTCATAGTCCTAAAAAGCTTATCATGAATGAATAAGACAATGTAATATTTCTCATATATATTGTTTATGTGATGGTATCTGAAGTTTCTAGTGTCATATGCACTTATATTCACCTCGTTTTATGTGAAACTGCCATAAAGGGAAACCTTTGTATTTAACAAACTAACATTAAACTGAAAGAACACTATTTAAAGGATAAAATGTTGCTGCAGCTTTATCAGCTCACTGTTTTTTCTCCAGAAGCTATTAATTCATAATAAGCTGCTATTTGCATGCCTTAATGCTATGTATTAAAATGTTTTGTTTTTTGTTAAATTAAATAGATCTGCTACTGCTCTGACAGTGCAAGTTAAGGCACTATTCAAGCTTCTGCATGTAATTCTGTAAATAAACCTCCACCCTGACCTGCCACACCCCAGCTATTCTCCTAAGCATCACCTCAGCACATAACCAATAATGTAGTATTTTAATGCTGTTTTCACCATGGGCTGGACTGGCTATTATACTCATTTCTTGTATTACCTGAATCAAAAATGAATCCAGGTCTTCATAAATGAAGCATTGTCACTTCACCTAACCAATTCTCCCTCACCCTTCAACACCACCCCCAAAAGAGCTCATCTAATAAAATGCATTTTAGCCTTCTATAATAAGCCTTCCGCTTTAGGAAAGCATTGTAAAATGCATTTGAATTGTAATATAAGCAGTCTCAAAATCTCTCCAAATCACAGTAAGCAAAGTTTTTGTTTATGGCATTTAGTTTTTGTTGAAACTCAGGGAATTTCCCAGTTACCTTTCCATAATGGCGGAATGTCTGTCTAATTAAGCATTAAAAGAAAGAGTGGTTAACAGGTATAATGTTGTTAGACCTCAGCTAATGTGAATGTGACCATGACCTCCCAGATAGATCAAAGACTAATCTCTGTGACAGCTGCAAGATGGCAGAGCTTGCCACAGGCCTTCTGCTGCTGCTTGCTGAAGCTATTTGTCTGTAAAGCATGCCTGATAGCTAAGAGTATATTTTTAAGGATGAACAGGTAAAAGTAAAAGGCTGTCTTTTGACATTTTAACTAATCCCTTGTAGCCTGTGGTTTACTGCACATTTAGGATATTTGCTAGCAGGAGAGACTGGCTTTTTCACATATGCAACATGTCATTTCGAATTGGGTGTTGATTTGATGCCTGATAATGCAGAGTTATACAATGAAATAGATTCTGATTGGATTAAAATGACGTGCACTGGCCTTTTACCTTTATCAGACTTATAATGAATGCTTAACCCTCAGCAATCTAAATAGTCACCTCATGCTGAAACATGATCTTTAGAATGAGAGAAACAGAATACTTTGTTTTTGTCATCCCATTATTCATGTAATTGAGAGGTTAATATTTCTTACATTAATATATAGGCCTTAGTATATGTCTGATCTGATAGTGTTTTTGCTTTCTCTAGTTATTTTTATGAATATACCTCTATGTGTAGTTGTGACATTTCCTGCAATAATTGTAATTGCTGTAAAACAGAATGACAAGTTATTCTAATACTGCTTTACTAAGTCTATTCAAGTAGCAAGAAATAATAGAAATGATACATTTATTAATATTGGCAAAAGGCTTAGAAGAAACCCTATTGAGAAATTTATCATGACATTAAGTTATGAAATACTTTCAGAAAAAAATTGTGACTACTTCATATTTTAAAATATTAAGTGAGATTTTTCCAGTTTTTAGAATTGTTTCCTAAATTTTATTCTCCACTTCAACTCCTTAGAAAGTACTCTCTTTGGTTATTCTAGCTGCAGTTATATTTATGGTAATACACAGATAAGTGTAATTGCAGTTTAAAGTTTTTTGTGAAGAATTGTATTAATGTTTACAAACTATTTAGGGGGAAAAAAAGCTTCTATAGGCTTCAAACTTAACAAAGGAAAACTTATGCACCAGTCAATAAATTCTGAGTGACTGGAACAAATATTAAATCTGTGAAATCAAACTGAATTTACTTTCTGGCTGTAAAGATTGAATTTGTAAATTTGACAGGCTGTTTCAAAGGGCATAAGTACACAAAATAAAATTTCTTACCCAAATTCAAGTTGAAAGTTACCTGTCAGATGTGGTTAGAAGTCTACTGTTTTCTCTCCTGAAGCGTGTCCTTTCAGTTGTCAGTTTAAAAAGGTTAATACTGTGCAAAAGAGCAGTGAAAAGAACCTTTCTTATGTAGCTTTATGCCTTTTTTTAAACCAGTATATTTTGAAAATACATGTTGGAGCTGGATATATTTTCTGAATAAGAGATCATTCTTTACCTTCTCAGAATGGGCCTTTAACAAGCACTATCCTCTTGTTTGAAATGGGACGGCAAGGGGTTTCTTTTGCAATTGATATCCTCACTGCTCCTTGGCTATCTAGGAGAGGTTCCATTTATGTGGAGGAGCTGTCGTCTTCCTCCAGAAAGCTCACCCTCCTTACTGCTAAAGGCCTAGAGACCCCAGCCCTCTTCTCTAGCTGCCAGTATAATACACTGCTTCTCCAGCAGTCCATGGTTTATGTGAAGAAATGCCTGTGAATTCAGGTTATGGAGCAGACATTTATTATTTATTTACTTTTTCCTTTTCTGTTTTTTAAAAAACAGCTTAGTACTTCAGAAGTGCTGTGCCAAAATATTACATTTACTTTCCATAGTATGCAGTGGAGATATAGCGAAGTTGATTCCAGGATATTAGAAAGTCAAGGGAAGGGGAGGGTAGTATCTTTTACTGGACCAACTTTCGTTGGTGAGTGAATAAGCCTTCGAGCTTACACAGAGCTCTTCTTCAAGTCAGTTCTCTCAAAAGCTTGTCTCTCTCACCAACAGAAGTTGGTCCAATAAAAGATATTACCTCACCCTTTTGTCTGTCTAATGTCCTGGGACAGCTACAACTACGCTACAACAGGTACTTTTTCTGCAGTTCTGACAGGTGTTGAGAGAATTGCTCCCAATATTAAACCATTGCAAATGTTTGTCAATTGACAGAAACTAGCTGTGTTTGATACAAGTATGCATGTTCAGATAGCCGGGTAAGCTTGTGGTTTTAGCAGCTGGAGTTCTCTGCTGCCTGCTGCGAGGGATGAAATGAGGATGGTGTTGTATAGCGTGGCAGGAGTATAGTGCCTTTCAGTCTTAGGCTACTACTAGAAAATGATGGGAATGACCAAAATAGTGATTATCCATCCTTTGCCAGCAGGCCGCTGAGGTTTGGAAAAACGTTTGATTACTGTGTTGTGAATGATAAGCTATTACTGAATGAACCACGTACTATGGATGAGTAAAATGAGTAGACTGAAGGAGGATGTGAAATGTACCTGAAGAACAGAAATATTATTTAGAATTTTAATAGAGAACAATACATCAAGTAAGTTTTGGATACTGTAGTGTTTTAGATCATTCATGGTTAAGTAGATCCAATTTCTATTTGTGGATATAAAAACTCAAGAGTGATTACACAAAGCCTTTGCAATGTTCAACTGAAACAATGTTCAGCATTGTAAACTTTATCTAGAATATATAAAAATTCTTATTGCTTTGTATTAGAACTATTGATAGGCTAGTCTGTAATTTCTCCTCCTTGAATTTATCATGCTAACACCTTTAGTCCAATTGGAAGGGGGTGTGAATATTAATGTGTTTGCCTTTTGAACGTTGGTTCTTATGCAAATGACACTATTAGCTATTACCAGGCAATCAGCTCTGCCAGTTCTCCTTTAGTCTGAGACAGTGCTAGTCTAATCGTAAGCAAATAATGGCCATTATCCTTAATTGGTTAGTAGTGGTGTGATGTGAACAAATGAGGTCTGAGATGGGACCACCAAACGCATTTTCATTTGTGGTTTAAGCAGGGCTTGAATGAAGGCTTTTCTGGAAAGGAAGAGATGTTTTTAACCCAATGTTCTACCTTACAGCCTCCCCTGTCACTCTCTCTCACCCAATTGGTTAACCAATTTGTTCTGTTTTTCATTTTATTATAACATTTTGCAAAAGGAAATATTTTAAAATAATATTTTTTTACTTTATTTTTAGGTTGAGTTAAAGAGAAAATACAATGACCAGCACTCCAAGACAAGAGGCCTTTTACCAGGTAGCCAGTGGTATGAAATTCAAGCTTACAGGGCTCTCAACCAGGCACTGGGCAGGTGAGAGGAACTGAATATCATTTAAATGTTTTAATTTGGACTCCTTTCTCTTGCACGGTCAATCCCTCATTCTTAGCACTGGAGGTATTTTTTCATGTCACCTTCATGTTATCCTTGGAATTGTTTTAAAATACAGATATTCAGATATTTGCTTTCTTAAAATAGGCACCAGTAAACTCTAACCGTAAGAGGTTGCCATAAACACTTAAAAAATCAAAAAAATACTAATTAGGAAACTGTATTGCCCTTTTAAATCCAGGAACTCTTTCATATTTTATAGAGCAATTAGGGCCATGGAAGTATCAAATGCAAAGATTTCCGACTGACACTTAAATCAGTGGGTATCCTTCATTTCAAAGTAAATAACTCTGTGAACTGTAATCCCTGTCTTGTAAACATTTCTGCCCTAAGTACTCTATGGACCAAATGTCTTGTAACACTAACACGGTTAACACTGGAGTGACGTGCTGCAAATCAAGTGGCAAGATATTTGGCAATCTGATGTTTGTGCTGAACAAGAATGGGGGAATTAGAATGTAATCAAGCTGTTGTACTCAGTGCTGTTTTAAAGAGATGACATGGTAACTGGGTTCATTTTGGCATGTCCCTGAGGCCTTCTGAAAGAATAGTGTGTATTGCTACTAAATTGAGGTCAAATTTGAGAGGAGGTCTACACTTTGAGTGGCATGTAGAGTACAGACACTATAAGGTATAAATAGCAGTGTAGACAGTGAGGCATTGTTTAGGTGAGTAGAGGCATGCTAGAATCCTAGGGTTTATGTTGGTTTTCTACATGCCCAAGCTGCGCTTCCCACATCTACAGTGTCTTCCTCGATCGCAGTGAAAGGCTCTGGCAGGGGGAGGTAGCAGGGAAAGGCTGGCAGAGCCTTTCCCCAATGGGGCAGTCTTTTCCTGCAGAGGGAAAAGGCTCCAGCAGCAGGGAAGCACCGGGACACCAGGCTGCCAAAATTAGCAGTGTGGACAGGGAGGGACAGCTTGGGCAAATAGAGAGCCTGTATAGTATTGTACTCACATATGTACTTCCACTCTTCAGACGAGTCTTTACTCTACTTGTCTAAGCCATGCCTCACTGACTACGCTGCTGTTTGTATCTGTGCTGTGGGGCTCTGTGGTATGTATTCTACACATCGCTGAAAGAAGTGTGCAGTGCAGAAGAACCCTTAAGAAGACTTAATGTAGCGCATGAGGGATATATAATGGGTGGGGAAGGGATATGGGAGAATAGTAAAAGATACTGATACATATTCATTTTGTTAGATACACATCTTGTTAATTTTCTTTTGGGGAGCGAGAGGGTTAATTAAAATTTTAAAAGTGGTGATCAGTGAAGGAAGACTTACTCAAAGAAGTGAGTTTGAGGAAGAGAGCTAGGTTGTGTGGTATACAGGATATTTTGTCTGTCTAAAAATATAGAAAACTTTCACTTAAAATCTGTTGCTAATGAAAGGTCTTCATTGTATGACTGACCATTTTAATGGATGTGGGTGCGCTTTAACCTGAGCTGAAAGGAAAAGACAGACTCCCCTACTGGTGTATTTGGAAAAGGCTTAGTTGCATAAGAGAATAATTCTGGTTTCTGTTATAATTTGACCTAGATTTTATTATATTGAGCTTTGGGAAAGGGAAGCCAGCACATTTCTGTGCATTTATAACAAGAGAATCCTTTGCAGAGTTATTGTAAATCAAAATATTGTATATGCTGACAGTCATAGAAAGTGGTGCCACAGATAGGCAAGCTTCTTTCTGTAAAAGATGCCTGCATGGATTGAAGTGAGCAGAAGCATGTTAGTCTTGATTCTGGCACTTTTCTCTTTGTACAGTGCTGTTACAGGGTATGAAATAACATAAGTCCATGAAATATAATAACAACCTTTGGGAACATACCAAATGGTGTGCATAACCACGTGACAACTGTGCGATGAATTCCTTGCATTGCTGCTTTACTACAAGTGTGGGATACATCTCCAGTGGATATAATTCATTTAAACTGCATTTTAAAAGAGCACTTATTAAATCACTAAAAATGAAAAGTTTGGCAGGAATCTTTTGCCTTGAATTATTTTGTTAGTTTTTCCTTTCATGGGGAGGCTTTACCATAATCAAGAAAAATTTATTTGGCAAGCCAGTCATGATACTGGGAATCAGAAGATCTTGGTATTAATCCCATCTGTGACACAATGGTTTTGTATAGCCAATCAGTAGACTTCTTTGTGCCTCAGTTTTCCTTAATTTGTAAAATGAGGATAATAATGGTTATGTACCTCTCATGCAGTTGTATGGCCCAGTTTATTTTTGTATAGTGCTTTGAAAATCTTGTCCAAAAGACACTGTAGGTCAATGTACTATAAAAATAAAGATTGATTCATATAAAGTGGCACTTCAGGATTTTTACTGAAAGCCACTCTTTAACAAATGCTTAATTACAAACTCAACACCATCATTACCTTGAATCTTGGTTTTTCTTTGTATAGAACCTTGCTTTATTAAAACCTAGCCAGAAAATACTAAAACAAGTATATAGTTTTATAAATCTGAGTACAACCACACTCAGTGCATATCCATATCTTCCCCTCTACACTCTCCTTTATTCTCCTTTCAGTATTTATCCTATCTTTCCCATAACAGTAGATTGCCAAACAAATAACATGTTTGTTGTAATTATTTGACATAAGGTGCTCAGTTTGTGAAATATGTGGCCTCCGAGTTTGTATGTCATCGAGTGGTCACTCTTGTGATTCTATGAATTGTGTGAAAATGCATTTTCTATGCTTAACTATCTTCTGGTATAGTTTTTCATTCCTTCTCTAACAGATATCCCTTTTGTGGGAGCTCAGGAAAGCACATCTGACACATCTTTGCATCTTTTGTACTTCCAACTGAATGCAAAAAGGAAACACAGTTTTCCGTTTTAGATGTTATTTTATTGAATTATATTTCTTTTTCACTGTTATCCTGTAGGTGTATTCGTCACAAAAATGATTGGGGTGCTCTTATGTTAGTTGATGACCGCTTCAGGAGTAATCCTAATAAATACATAACTGGTAAGATATTCAGATGCTCCTGGGAAAGTTCATAGCATTACAATGGTGTGTTGGGAAATCCAGGCTTCAAGAGGGTGATTTCCCAAAGAAAATTGTTGTGTTGGGGCGGGGCGGGGCGGGGCCTATAATAAACTATATCCATTAAATTCAGTGGTCTGTGATTGTGCAGCTAGAATTCTGCAGAACTCTAAAACACTGATTCTTGAGTGTCAACTGTCTTAAAATGCACCGAAACACACAAATTAGTCATTCTGTTATTTTAATTTAATTCCCATTCAGAACATGCTGGTTGTAAGATTTGTTGAGAAAATTTCCATTTACAGAATTTAACTGACATTTTTCAAAATGAAATTTATAACATATGTAAGAACTATTATCCATTGAATGATAAATATAAAAATAAAGTAGTGACTTTCATTTCATTTCATTTTCATTCTTTTGTATGAGTAGTTTTGCACCCATAGCAAACAGCAGGGGCTAAAGTTAGTAGTAAGAGGTTTAGCCAGCTGGTTTGTAGACATGAACAGGTAGAGGCACCACCATTCCTTTCATAGCATCACTGAACATTGGTTTGTGCTGTCATGATCTATACAGTTTCTTCATGTTTAGGAAGGGTTAGAAATTAATGCAGCTAAAAGAAAAATAGGACTTACGTGATACTTTAAAAGTCAAGGAGAAATTTCTTAGGAATAGATTGCATAGCTTTGTTTTCCCTTCTCCATTTATAAACAATCACAGTAAAGGGATAATGTAAACGAGATAATGCTGGTGTCTAGTCAGTAGGTGGAGCTCAGATTCTGTCTTCTAAGCAGTTTTCTGACATGTCTTTTTGCATTAGGCAAATGCTTAAATAACTGAAGAGAGGAAACAAAAGGGAAAAAGCACAATATTGTAATTTACACAGTCACAGTAAGAGTTTATGAATTGGATGAAAAATATTTTTTTCAGAGACTAAAAGCTAATTAAAAAAACCTTTTCTAATATAGATTATTTTTAAGGAATTAAAAGGTATATTAATGTTTATTAAAATTAATTTTCATAATCTTCAAGTTTCAGAGTCATCAAAACTTTTATTTGTTTAAGGTTTCTGATATATAAGAATTAAGAAAAATTAATATTGGTTCATGTGAGCATCTTGTACGATATTTTTGGAAGTATTAAATGGTTGTGATTCTTCCGAAAAGATCTGAGACACGTTTTCGAATCTGCAAAACCCGCAAACTATTTGTCATGCAATGAATCAGCAGTATTAAACAGATAGTCTATACATAAATTCCTCTTGTAATCATTCATGATCTATAAATTAATAGCACAGGAAGGAAAGCAAGAGAAACATTACATAGATATCAGAGGACAACAGTAGTAACATTTTGGAAGGTTGCAGTGTTGCTGATGTCCTGAACAGTAAGATATCAGGTTAAATTTACTTTAATAGAACTTTAAGTGAAAAATGAGAAGATGGTTTAGAGAATTATTTAATCCAAATGATAACACCATCTGTACTCTAGTTTTTAAAAACTGTTCATAGAAACACAACAGGAACATAAACAAATCAAGGCTTCAGTTCTGTAAAGAATCACATGCTTAACTTTACTCACAAGAGTAGTTCCACTGAAGTCAATCTGACCATTCTCATGAGCAAACCTAAAGGTGTGTTTGCAGGACCAGGGCCCGATTTAGTAACTTGAAATAGCTATTGTGTATAATCTAGATAACGTAAGTTTTGTTGTAGTGTGCCAATATATTTTTTTTACATTAGGATTATCCAAATGGATTCGTCAACAAATCCAGCACCATGAAAACTTTGGTAATGCACTTGATTCCTTGAATGCCTTTGCTAAAAAAAATCAGGTGGGCACTGGTTCTTCAACCCAGCGTAGTAGTGAATCTCTGCTCCTACATTCAAGTCCAAAAGATCTGTCATCAACTTCATTATTGGAGGCATCTATTCATCTATTACCAGATGTTCCTGTTGAAAGTAAGGTGCAAAATTTGGTTCTGGAAACTCATTCACATACAGCAATCAACGCAGTTAATTCTACAGCATCCAGTCAATCAAGTAACATCCTGGCAACAAAGAAAAGTATGCTTATTTCCCATGTTAAAACTTCATTAACAATTCTCAGAACTGATATCTTTGTGTAGCCTGTGAAATCTTGCATCTTTTTTTGAAAGAAACAGACATTAAAAAAATAATTTATGAAGTGCTGTGCTGTAAAATGGCCACTTCTCACAAATGTATATGAATTAGCTCAGGAAATTATACAATTAGTTGTCATCCCATCTGGTTATCTTAAAACTAACAACTTTGATAAGTTTATAGTGCAATTTAGAAAATGTTTAACTCTGACATTATTTTGGTTCTGTAATGAAAAAATGTGAGGATAATCTGAAGATAATTCATGTTTACATCTACCAATATTGACATTGTAGCCCAAAAAAAAAAAAAAAGTTGAATTCATATATTGTTGTTTTAACTTTACTTACTTGCATCTTAATTGGAGTTGAGTCTGAGCCACAATTGTGGCTCCAGATTATTTCCAAAGTTTAGAGAATTGTACTTCCCATATACTCCCTACCTCTAATAGCTTGGCTGAATCAATAATACGCATGCAAATAACATCAAAATTTTGAGAAGTTGAATCCAAATCTGAATTTAGTGACTCAAGCTCATCTTCAGTCTTAACCATTTAGGACGGATAAGAAAATTTGCAAGTAGAGAACATAGTAATTTAAAGTGAAAAATACTGACTTGTGGCCCCAATCCTACAAGCCCATACACAGGCGCTTTAACTTTGTGCGTGTGAGTTGTCCCACTGAAGTCAATGCATAATTATTTGATGGTCTGTCCCATTATACTAGATTTTAAATTACATAATAACAATAACTCTGTAAACCTAATAAAATTATGTGCTAAGTATATTGTAAAATAATGGCAACAACTAAATCAATTACTATTGTGAACTTTTGTGATTTTCACAGATGGTCAGAATTTTGGTGTAGAAAGTCAATCTCGCCAAATAGTGCAGAGAGAAGAACATATGGATTCCAAACCAGAAAGGTCTGCCACCAAAAAAGAAAGAGAAAAAAGGAATAGCTGGACTAATGCTGACCTAATGAAACAGTATTTCAGCAATAAGCCACTGACTTCAACACCTCTGCCTGTAAATGAAAAGAAATACATCTCCAAAGCTACGTGCAAACAAAAAAGGAGTACTACTGAAATTAGTCAGCCTGTTGTTAATGGATGCCAGTGCCCGTCGTCATTACTTACAGAATGTACACCAAGTGGACAGGCATTACAACTGGAAACAACTAGTTCCTCAATAAAAAAGAGTGAGGTTGCAGCTACTAAAGAATATTCTGCTGAACAGCAGCTCTGCACTAATGGAGTCATAGATCCATGCGTTGAGTTTTCTCCAGTAAGAGGAAAAATGGAATTTTCAATGTTAAATGTAGACACAGAAGCAGAAGCTGAGGATGACAGTATCTATTTCACACCTGAACTTTATGATGATACAGAATCAGAGGAACAGCAAATTGAACCATTAATTCAAACTTGTAATAATACTGAGAATCAGCATGAATATGGAACTTGCATTGTAGCCGAAGATCTTTTTGAAATCAGTACTTCAAAAGCTGTAAGCTCAATTGGAGAAATGAAAAGGAATGATAACTTGAACACAGAGTTAGATATAATAATGCAAAATGACAAGTTTAAGGGTAATACAGTTGGTGATGCTGCAAGTATTATTAGAGTAGGAGAAGTGGAACAGATAATATATCAGGAAATGGACCCCAGAAAAAAGAAAAGTAAACTTTCCAAATCACAAAACAAAGGTGTGTCTTCCTTCCCATTGAGCAATGCTAGCCCATAGCTACCATGTTTTTACAGAAACTTTAGAAATGAACATCTTGAATCATTTATATTCCTGGTAGGCGTTTTTATTGAATACATAGCCTCATTATTAGAGAAATTGTGGAATTACACTTTTATTTTATCTCTTATCAGATTTGATTTTTTTTATTTGCTTTTTTTGTTTTGCATATGCAAATAATGCTGCTTTGCTGTTTTCTTCTTACTTCATTAAGATTCTTCTTCACAATATATGGCCAAAGAGCCAAACAAGACCGGTGGAATCATTAATTGTAAACCCAATAGTACTCTACCTGAAACTATAGGGTGAGGACAAAATTGATCAATTGTAGATTGAATTCACCTGCAAGCAATTGCTGTTTAGCTCCCAAGGAAAACAGAAGTTGAAGCAGATATAGTTCTATGCCTTTGTTAGATTTAAAAAAATTGTTAATATGCTGAATAGGTACATTCCATGAGCACAGGTTAATTTACTAGAACCAACCCTAGATTCCCAAATTGCGGGAGCCATGTTCCATTTCTCAAATTCTTTGTCTTTTTCAAGTCTTTCCTGTCAAAAAGAACATATCAGAAGATGAGTAGTAGTGAGCAGGCTGCTGGAAATATGATGGTAGTGATATTCTTCCTTTGTTTCATGTGTAAATAGAAAGTTGAAAGTAAGCTAATATCACTGACATCTCTTCAAAGCTTGCTGCTTTGATGATCTCTTTCCTTTATAGTCAGGTTCTGAGGTATAACAACAGTTAAACAAGAGTGCACTTTCTATCTTATAAATGCATTTCTGAGGCTGCATTTGACCGAGTAAAATAGCACATGAACTTTGAAACTTTTCTGTGTATTTTTTATTTTGAAGTATTTAAAAAAATTTGTGTTGATTTCATTGGGCTAGATTTTGATCCTACTGACTTCAGTGGGATCCTAGTTTAGGCTCTTATTACATACTGAAAATCAGAGCAAAGCGAGCACATGCTACAAAATAAAGCAATGACTTCTATTAGACATTTAAAGAACGCAACATTTAGAATAATTATTTTACATATATTCCAAATTAACATGGTGAATTAACAATTTGACACTGAAGATCAATGCAGAAGGAAGGATTTTGCTATGACAAAACGTGTGACGTATGGTTGAGAAAAACTGATTTTTGTTTCTATCATTGTTATATTAATGAAGTACATTGTCCCTGGATTTCCCCTCCTCAATGTAAGGTCTTTATGTGGACATTTATATACTTGGCATGTGAGTTGAGTTGGAATTGAAAATGTGATGTTTTCTTTAGAAGTCAGACTAAATAATGCTATGATGTCCACTTTTCAAAACTGTAAATTTGCTTGCATCAAGTATTGTGAATTAAAGAGCTTCTTTTCTTTCTACATTAAATATTGCTTTAAAAAGATGAGATCTTATATTTGCAATTATGATAAAAGATGGGTAGAATATTAAATCTCTTTTCCATATATTGCATTAGATTATTTAGCACTGACCTGGAATTCATTACATGACCTTTGGCTCAAATTCTTGTTTCCTCTACTATATCAGATAAAGAAAACAATTACATAAAGTAAAAATAGTCTCCTATCACATAAGAGCATAGTCGCTGCACTAAATTTAGTGTGGCTCATAATTGCTCCCCAAAATTCTAATGCTTCAGGTTAATATTTACTTTTTGAACCTTTACTTTATTGACCCCATTTTCAGCCAGTAGTAACTTTTGCTGTGGGATTGGTAGATCAAATGGCTACTGATGGGTCAGAAGCTTTAGAGAGGCTGAATCTTTGCGTTTGATTTTCTTTCTCCTTCTCCTCATGCCAGCAGCTAACACAGGAACCCCTATGTCAGATTTATATACTGGTGACTGAGCTTCTTTTCAGAACTCCTGCAGGAAACCTAACAGTTGTGGAGGGAAACTTCTTGTTCGGGCGTACTGCAATGCTTACATTTTTCTGATCTAAATGCTACTAATTTTATGGTTCATACAAAATGCCTAGTTCTCCATGATTTTCCAGGCTCCTACTCCCTGTGGAGATTTGAGCGCTGCTCTTAAAGGCCTCATGTAATCTTCTCCAGAAGGTCACATGGAAAATGTCTTTTTATATTTTTGTGTTTAAATCTAAACAGATAATAAAAATCTCTCGCTCTTGGCTTTGTGCCTTAAACCACAAGTTCCTTCTCTATCCTCTTTCAAGTACTTCATAGGAAATCTCTCTTCCCATTTTTTATTGTTAGGAGTCTCTAGACCCTTCCTCTCTTGAACTTTTGTCTTGTCATGTGTATGTTTGTCATGTCTTGTTTTTTATTATAAACTCTTTGAGGCATGGAACTGGTCTTATCTATGTTCAAGTATTGTGTTGATTTACAGTTACTATATCAATATATAATATCACAATATATAATAACATTGACTCAGGACAAGGGCCACCTATTCAATTACCACTTTCTCTCCCATTAGATATTGGGTTTTCCTTGGAGTTCCCCATCCAAATATTCACCAGACCCATCTTAATCCTGACCGTTACTCAGTTGCTTGGGAGAACTGATGGGATCATAGTCCTAGATAGTATTGTTGACTTTTTTTAAATGCAAAAACTATAAATTCAATCCTACATACGTGTGTATCTACACAAGCTTTTTGTTCTCATATATATATACCTCAATGGTGAAAAGCATTTTATTTTTAAATTTATCAGAGAGATTTGTGGTCACTCAAAACAACAAAAGTAAATTGGATATTTCACTGTCTATTTTGCACATAAAAAAAATTGTCAAATGAAAACTAACCTAAGACTGTGTTTGGACTTCTCAAATCAGTGAAATCTAAATGATAGAAAGTATCCTATTATTTTGAAAGAATAATTAATATTAATTTATTTTGTGCATAAAATAATAATCAAATCCTGAATTTATTAAAGGACTGAATGTGCAAAGAGCATGCAAACGAAGAACCAAGAAAGCTTCTAGTAGGGGAAATGGCTTCATCTGTGAAAGAAAGGTACACTGTAAAGAGTAGACAGAATTAAGTTACTGAACTAGGTAGTGGCAACTGTTAGCTGACAACATATAGGAAAATATATATATACACCCTTTTTCCTGTGAAGTGAAATAATGTACAATGTTTATGGTTCTGTATGGTTTATTAATTGATTAATATAATTATTGTAACGTAAACTTTCAATAAGGAATATATAGATACTTATTTCTGGCTTGAAAAATTGCCCAAGAAATCTAAATTTGTAGTAATAAGAGCTGAGTGCCTAATTAACATCAATGGGGCTTGAGGGTACTCAGCACTTTGCAGAATCAAGCCCCTAGTTTGTAATAGATGTCTCCTTTCTACATAAACACTCTTTACTATTTTTAATTAGTGTGTAATTTTTAAGACAGGGTTTTTCAAAAGAGCCTAAGACCCTAATTCCTTTGAAACTCAATGGGAGTTCAGCATGTAACTGCCTGAGGATCCTTTGAAAAATTCCAGACTACCTGTTTTGTAGCCTGTACTCATCTTGCCTCTGATTGAGATCTTATGTGATTTTGCAAGTTGAGAATGGTCAGTACTTGGGTGGAAAGCCTCCAAGGAAACCCCACATGCTACAGGATGTTGCATTGGTGATTAAGCAGACAATTTTCTTCCCTTATAATTCTCTCCAGCAGCATGGTGCAAGGGGGCATTTTGACGCAGCAAAGTCCCTTTTTTGTATGAGACTTAAAACCAAGTCACTAAGGCCTTGTCTACAGGTGCTTGTGGTCATTGAAAATCACTGGCCGTTTACTTGAGAGAGGGTATTAGTCCAAATGTCCTAGCCTGGCACCTGCTCAGATGAAGGAACTCATGTAAACTGTAAATATCAATAATTTGTAAAGTATTTCTCCGCTCTTCTGGAACAAATGCTATTTAAATGTATTATCAACTAGCAGTTTTGTTAATGGCTTGGATTATAAGACACACACACACACACATTGCACCTGACATGCCAGAAGCCAATAAAGGAGCAGTGTGATGAGCAATAGCATGGGACCCTAGGGTTTGGTCTAGAACAACATACAGAGTTCTACCTGTAAAAATTAATTTTTAGTTATATTTTCTTCATAAGTTATAGTCTGCTGTTTGTTAAAATGAATGGTTTACCCATGACTGGTAAGTTAATCATTTTACAGTGCTAATTGAAGGGCATTTATTCATATTTCGCTTTTTGCCTAGCAAGTCTGAAGGCTGTAATATTTGTCTATTGACTAATTGTCAATTATTAGTCAAAAATTGACTAATTTTGAGCCTTAAAATTAACTTGTGCTCTCATTCTACTGATGTTCTATAAGTACTCCATGACTAATTTTTTAAAATTCCAGGGCTACAGCCTGAACCCCTTATCAAATGAATATGGGTGATCAAGTCTATCACTAGACCTATATAAGTAAGAGGTGCAGGATTGGGCCCTCAATTCTTTTCAAAACCAATTTTATGGTGTGCTCTAATTTCAGGAAATATGTTGAAATTAACCTATTCAAATACATTGAGTTGTTCAGATTAAACTATAACATAGAACTTGTATATACAAGAAAACCACCATGCCTGATGCTTTACATTTCACTATAATTTAGAGAGAAACATCTGAACCACAAAATGTTGGTTAATTTCTTTGAATAATAAATATTAAAATCTGAGCTTATACTTTTGTTTGCAGAATACGATGTCTAGTCTATTCTTTTATCTTAATTGGTCTGCTGCTTAACCTCTTTTTGGAGACTATAGTATTATATAATATCTCATACATAATGTATGTAAATTAGGCTAGTGATTTTTGTTATTTTAGTATGATACATATTTTACCAATGAACGTAAATTTTAAAGCGATTAAATATTGATTCCAATGGATTTGTGCTTCTGATATATGACTAATTTATTTATATTTGAAGCAATAATTTTCATTACTATATTACTTTACAGTAATTTTTTAAAAAAAATTATTGACCTACATATTTAGACATGAAATGTTGAATATATTAATTTATGTATTGTCTTATTATATTGTGGAAGGAAACACAGTCAACCTTGCAAATCAGGAGTGTATTGTATTGTCTGTGGAGCTGAAATATTACCAAAAGCAGAGGGTAAGACTTGTTACAGCTCATTTTCACTTTGCTTTTTGGGTTGAGGGAGTTGTACAATTTTATTTTTTTACCTTGCACCCCTGAATACTAAAAGTACATTTTAGAATAATAATTAGTTAACCCACTGGATAAGGTCATTAGTAAATTAATTATTTCTTTAAAATGGATTTTAGATTTACAGCATTTCTTTTCACTGAAGTTGTTACTGTAAAGCAGCTTCTTCGTTTTTACCTGAAGCCTCATTGCAGGTAACTGACCCTCTCAGAATGAGTTGAACTGTGGTCTTTGAATGGCAAATAGCATTTCTATTGTCCATCCTACAGGCCTTTTCCTAAATGTAGAGACTGGCTGGTGAATTACCAGGTGCTGTCCTTAAAAGTGGTGCCTACTGGAAGCGGTCTTACTGTTGCTCTGCCTGTTTATGATAGTGTTTTAAAACCTCAGCATACTCTCCCTGCTAGCACTACAACTGGCATCTATTTAAGTGGAGTATGCCAGCTAATTGGATAGCAGAAGCTGTGTCAGTTGGTCCTGGCAGCATACCCAAATTAGAGATCAAGGGAGTGGGGTGTATTTTAGTTCCCTGCCGTAGTTGGGAGATATGTCCTTCCCCTCAATGAGGTGTTGTCATTAATGGCTGCGTGTGTGGGAGTGCCCAATCTTTGTGTATGAGATGTGGTGGTATCTTGGCAGAGTAATTTGACAAAGACCAAAAATAAATTTTTGATGGAAATATCAAAGTTCATACATGCCTTCTTGCATTATATGATCTTATTGTCATTATTCCTCCTCCTCAATGCCCCACTGCTTAATTTAAGCCTACTTTTTAACCCTTACTCGTTGTGTCATGTCAAACATGGATTATAAAGTCTTTGTTTGCCTGTGACGTTTTGTTCTTGTGAGACAGCTAATCCCCACTTTTGGACTCCCAACCTTTTATGGTAATAAGAATGGTCTTGCTCACTATCTGTAGACATTGTAGAGTCATGCTACTAGACCACATATACAAATGGCATAACTAAGGATGTTATCTTCAATATTCATTGATGCAGACATGGAAACAATGAGACATGTATGCCATAGTAAGGTTAAATGTAGAGGGTGCAACTTTATTAAAACTCTTAACCAACAGGGCCCATTCCTCTCAACTGCATGTTTAGGCTGTTCCAATGCAGATTTCAACTTGGAACCAGTGGCCCGCAGTTTTGCAAACCTGAGGGTAGGTGTGAGGGCCATGCCCCTTAACAACACCCTCAGACCTGCTCAGGGACCCTGGCTGGAGGCCAGAGTACCAATCCACTCCCCATCTACACACAGGAGGTAGAAATTAGATGAAGGGAGCTACATGCAGCATGACACGTGCATGTCAAACTCTGGGCCCAGGCCCAAGAAGCCCCTTGGGTTACAGTCTGTCCATCAGACTCTTACCAACTCGCCAGCTGCTTCGGAACTCACTAAAGTTGCAACAATGTAATTTAATCCTCAAAAATAGACTACAGAGATTCCAGTTGGAGGTGAAGAAAACCTGCACAGCAGTTTGCCAATTTCTCAATACAAGAAAAATACCTTCCAGACCTTCAAACGAAGTCTGTCAATGAGCCTCTACCCCTGCATCTAGCTTAATTACCACTAGTGACTCCAGCTGTGAAAGGGTTGGGAAGGACTGCATAGAGAGAGAGGAGCAAGGGGAGCTCCCTCTTCCCGCGTAGGGCCTGGAGAAGGTAGCCTGGAGAGAACCACGGGCTCCACAGATTAGGCTTCTGTGGGAGGCACTGACATAGGATCTGTAAGATACAGGAAGGTCCCTAGGAGAAGCTGCCACCATCCCCAGGCAGGGGAGGCAGTGAAGAAACCTGCTAAGAAGGACGTCCAGGGAAAAAATCTTGGAAAGAGAACGAACTCTGTAGTCTCCAGGAACAGTGGTCAAGCATGGGGAACTTCATGACAGACTGACAGGGGTGGAAGAATCTTTTGTTTACATGTTGGCATGGATTCTTTAGTTGGACTTATGTTACCCTGGAAGGGGACAGAACTGAAAAGGAGGGTTGAGCCATGGAAGACTTAGCCAGAGATAGGCCATCACAGGGCCAAAGAAGTGGCTAACTGGGATGGAGATGCCAATTCTGACACCAGTGGCAAGTGGAACACTTAAGGCGGCTACATAGCCTAATTTCATCAATACATTCCAGACCTTTCATCTGTTTCTTAAACATGAAATTGTCTGTTCTTGTGCCTTTGGTAATTGATATACAGTGAAGAGGTGGCTTGTCGCAGGAAATAAAACCATTCTGAAGCTCTGGGATGCTTTAGCACTGGTGGGCACCAAGGTGTCTGTTGGAAACACTAGGTTTTATACTATTTAGACTAGACTCCCGATGTCAACTGATTGATGGAAGTATAAAGTATGTCATACTGTGGTGAAAATTTAACATAAATGCAGAAAATAGATTCAGACTCACTTGGCAGATTAGTATTTATAATAGAAAAAACACTCATTGACAAGTAGATTTGGGACACATTAGAAAAATAAAATAAGGCCACAGTCCAAAACCCATTTAAATCAATGGAGGTCTTTTCATTGACTTAGAGATATTGGATCAAGGCCTAAATTACCATCTTGTAACTGTGGAAAGTTTGCAATGCATTCAAACTGCACTGTATTCAACACTATGTGTATAAAAAGAAAATCTTAACCTCTACTTTTTTAATTTTAGGAACTTTGAAAAAAGCTTTCTGCAGTAACGCAGAACTGAAAATAGTCCAGAAACTTTTCAAAAATACAAATGTAAGAGCTACAGAATCTCTTAGCAGTTGCATGTGTGAATTCGGTGCCATTTCAGAAGACAATAATGTGGTATTGATCATCACAGATGATGCAAGCGTTAGTCATCTTAAAGAAACTTTGAAGGTTTATCAGACTCAAGTGAAGTGTGAAGGTAAAACTTTCTGATGGCCAATGAATACCTCATATATGTTGCCAAATCTTTAAGAGCTCAGTTCATGTCAGACCTATCACGTGAGAACCCCATCACATTCATGGAATTTGAATTAAGTGCTTTGAGCTCACTGGCAAGTGAACCTTTTAACATTTGTTTCTCCCAGGCTGTATTTCTAGTAACCATTAAATGAGCCAGGAGTGAGTGAAATACGGGTACTTACAACTGATACACCTTTCATAGTGTTCCAAAAAGATAAGGTCCTCACATTGTAATGGCATCTGAATTCCATCTCAACCAGTCCATCAGCTCTTCATTCTTCTTCACCCGGAGTTGTAATTGACCAGGAAAAGCAAGGCTACATAAATTAGATGTCAGAAAGGTGGTATTGCAAAGTTATTACTTGGATAATAAATAACTTTTTTGCAAATTTCTAAAGTTATTTTGGCATTTGGGGACAAGACCAATGAATCAATCTTTGCTTTAATATAATCTTAATTGGCTAGACTTTATTCAACAATGTTGACCAAGCAGATATTCCAGTCCTGCAGACCACTTCTGCTACATCCAGGCCAGTTTCCATGATGTTCTTGAGGAATGTCGTCTCCTCTGAAATCTGTGTAGCTGCCACACCAGTACTACTCTCTTGACTTGGCAGTTAAGACTGATATATTTTTTTTACAGCAGTGCAGTTATTTAACAAAGGATTTCTCAGACCTCTTCTAGGATGTTAATGCTCTTCTGTTGTTAATGTGAGTCAACGTCCCAGGATTGGGGAATCTGCAGAAACAATTCTGTGTGGTAAAAGGAAGGTAGATATAGATGGAGTTCCACACTTAATTAATTGTCCGCTGTAAGCAAGCATAATTCCATTGACTTCTGTTGAGATGCATCTGTTTACATCAGCAGTGAATTTGGCCTGTTGCCTTCTGATCCACATCAACCAATCTTCTCTTTCTCAATTCTTCATGTCATTCCATGGTATTCTGAATTGGTGGAAAGGAACTGAAGGCAATTAGAGGCATAATCCCTTATGCCCTTACAGTGAATATTCAGATCCATGAGTTGTCATATGCATGGCCCCAGGGGTCAAGAGGGGATCTGCAGAGGCAATACACTTGGCGAGATTGAGTTTCAGATAACTAACCTTCCTTTTACTGCACATTTAGCTGACATAGATCAAAAGCAAAGAAAAAGGATTTTGTTAATGTGTAGACTGCTTTTTTACTACACTGCATAGTTATTATATATGTCAGACAATTCTAATTATTAAATATTACAAAGCTTTCCTCTTCATTACTTTACCCTCTCTCATTTATTGACATACTAAAAACTGAATTTCCATTTGGATTTTTCACATGTGAAACATTTCACAAATCAAACTAGTAATATTACTTTATTTTAAGATGTCTCTGGATGTATAGATGAAAGTATTTTTTCTTTCTTTTTGGAAGACTTGGACACAGGTTTATCTTTAAATGCTATCTGGAATGTGAAGGAATGTTCTCTGACCAGCTATTTGCAATGCAGGAACTGTGTCATCCGGTCTATTTCTCCGTGTCCTTTGATAGGAGCTGAAATTATTGATCTCAGTAACAATGTACAATCATGGGTAAGTTAAGCTGGTTTATATTGTGTATCAAATGTAGTAAAGGAGTTGTGTTGATCAAACATATCTGAGTGCCAATTTTAAAGAGAGTGAAAATATGATTTTAAATAGGGAAAATATAAGGCATGCTTCTATCAGATAGGTTTTAAATTATTTACACTACAATGTTTAGTAACTGAGATTAGGTCACCTTAAATCAAGAAATTTTTCACTGTAGCTAATTTGATGGAATGTTTATAGTTTTAAATTATTATTGAAAGGGGATCTGAAAATATACAGCATTTAACAATATTTCATATAAAGGGAGCACTGACTGATCTGGGAACAAAACATAAGAGCCAAAAGTTCATATGCCAGTTTTTAAACTTCAAACATGAAATTTGATCTTATTCTGCAAAATTATATTTAGACAGATGTCCACAATATTTTATTTTTATATAAATATATATAAAAAAGACAGGTGGATTGAGACCCATCCTCCACCTGAACTATGCCTTCATTCTTATCCCGCTGCTTCCTTGAGTACTGTGCAAGATTCTACAGGATAGAGCATGAGGCATCCTCATCACACCCAAATGGCCCAGGAAGTTTTGGTTCCCAGGTCTCCAGCATATGTCAGTCTGGCTGTCCATCAGCTTTCATCCTTTCCTGGACCTGTTGACTCAAGGGAATGGTAAGGTCATACATCCCAACCCAGAAGCTCTTCACCTCCTGGTATTTGGATGGGCACTGGATCAAGAACGTTCCTGTTCCAAAACTCTGCAAGCCATTCTTACTAATAGCAGAAAAGACTCCTCGAGAAAATGTTCTCTAGTCAAGTGGAAGCATTTGTCTGTCTGGGCCCAGCATCTCTGTGTGTCTCCTGAGGCTCTGGGCATTCCTGATATTTTGGATTACTTCCTCATCTTCAACATGATGGGTCTTTCCCTTAGCTTGATATGGATTCACCTGGCGGCAATCAGTGCTTGTCACTCTCCATCATGGCTACTCTGTCTTTACTCAGCCAGTCACCTCCAGGTTCTTAAAGGGCTTAATTAGAACTTTCCCTCTGGTAATAAAACCAACTCCTCAAAAGGCCCTTAATTTCGAACTTTCACCAATTACCAAACCTCTTTTTAATCCCCCTGCTTACGTAGTCAGTGCTTCACCTATCTATGTAGGTTGCTCTCCTCGTTGCCATCACCTCAGCCAGCCAGACAGGCAGGTGAACTGGAGCCCTAACAGCAGACCTTCCTTATGCTACATTTCATAAAGACACTGTCTCGCTATGACTACATTGAAACTCACCCGTAAAGTAGTTTTGGAATTTTACATAAATGAGATTATCCATTTAACTGTGTTTTTCCCAAAGCCGCAGAACTCTGGCTTAGAAAAGAGATTTCATTCCTTGAAATGAGGTGAGCAGAGAATCTCCAAGTGGATGTCTGAGCGTTTCCTACTTTATAAACTTACGCACCTTCCTCCCCACATAGGGTAAGGGCTCACTCTGTGAGAGCACAGGCTGCATCAGTAGCATCACTTCAAGACATACCTCTGCTTGAGGCAGCAACATGGAGTTCCATCCACACATTCCCATTATACCTTGGTCCAAGTCTCCTCCACTGACACATCCTTTGGGACAGCGGTTCTACAAGCAGCCACGCCACCTGCATCCTTGCACCCCCCTCCTATTTGAGTTCTGCTTGTCAGTGACCAGCAGTGGAATACATGTAGGGACGAGCACTTAAAGAAGAAAGGGAAGATATTTACCTTTTATAACTAGAGTTTTTTGATGTGTGGTTCCTATCTGTATTCCACTACTGGTCCTCTCTTCTGCTTTGGTTCTTCTCTAATTCATGGTTAGAGAAGGAACTGGTGAGGTGTCGGTCCGTATCGCCCCTCATATCCTCAGCGTGGAGCAAAAGAAGAGCGAAGGTGCAGGCGCAGACCAACAGACACTACTTGCTAGAATTCTCCAATTTCAGGCGTGTGGAGCACATGCACACCCCACAGTGCAATACAGATAAGGAACAATCCGTCTTAAAGAACTAACTCTATGTAGGATAGGTTTTATTTGTGGCTAGGACATAGCTTTATTTTCTGAAATATTACAATTTCTCTTTCTAATCACTCATAATTCTGAAATAGCTGCAAGGCAATAGTTTTTAGATATAACATTTATTCTTGGCATTGGTAAATGTGGTAAGGAATGATTTGGTAGGCTATAAAAAAGCAACTTAGTTTCCCAAAAAATGACCGCATCTGTTTTTTGATGGAGCATTTTGAAAGCTATGGGCATTCAACAAAGAGGCATTTAATCTCTTAATGCATGTGTTTGTTTCGGAGAGCGACTCAGGAAGGAACATTATCATGTTTGATAGACTTGCAAAACAACTATTAGAACTCCAGTATCAGTTCTTTGGGTTTTGCAAGCTTTACATCTCACATGAATATTTTAATGTTGTATGACAGTACCTATATTTCTATACGTTTAAGCAGTTGACCTGCATGATGATGATGTTGGGTATGGGGGAAAGAGCTGATATTTTTTTCTTTATAAGATTAATATTATTTGTTCAGAAACAAAAATGGACTGAGGACAAATGATAATTAAGGTAAATGTAGTTTTAATTTTAGCATCATTTTACTTTAACCAAATATTTATTATTTTTGAATTGGGAATTCATATATTTGTATTTATAGAAAGATTCAAAAGAAATTGAAATGAGTATTCCATGCTGTTTAAAGGAAAACCAGAGCAAACCCAAATGTGTTAGTGTGAAGAAGCTGGGACTCAGTTATTTTCAACTTGCATTTGCATATTCTTGAATACAAAATTCTTACTGTTGTTGAGCAATGTGATTGAAGAGATAAAAATCAACACTGAAGTTTAACACTGCAGCCTATTCTATGGTTTTCACGTTTATTGTCACTTTGAGATATCGGATGTCATCTTAAATTATATCATGTCCTCCTCTCTTTATAAATTGGGGGAAGTTGGTCCTTGGAACCAAATGATTTTTCATTTAATAAAAAGTGCATTACTATGGCAAAACAAGTTTATAATGTACTGAATTAGAATCTGGAGTTCAGTTATCCTATAATAAATAGCCTTGTAATGAGGGACTACTGTATCTTTTTTCATGAACTAGCTTGAATTTAAGTCTTAATTGAACGGTTACTGTAATTTAATTTATTTTTTTTAAATGTATTGTTTAAACTAGACTTTAAAAAAGCATCCATTTATATTCAAAATGCAGTATGCTAATTCAGTGCCAGATTTCTTTGCACTTGGTTAAGTTGTGCTTGCTATTGATCTAGAAACCTCCATTGGCTTATATAGTCTACAGAGTGCTTTACATGGTATCAACACATATGAATGATCACAGTAAACATTTTTATTCGTGAATGGTCTCCAAAGAATTTTACATTCGTCTGTGCTCTCTTCTGTGTTAAAATGGCAGAATGCTTATAGTTGAGAGCACTTTTAAACATAGGAAATACATCACTATTATAAATCTAAAGTACTCATGATGCTTTGAGATCTAGCCCAGCTAATGTAATAAATCTTCTTTCACCTATTTAAAGTTAAACCAAGCTTTTTTAATGATAAAGATTTTTTAACTTATTAAGCAGTTGTTACCGTAACTGATTAGACAGTCAGTTATTGAGACAGTAGCTTTTATATAACAGGATATTGTTTTGTTCATCATGTTACCACATTTGGCAAACTTTTATCTTAATGCGCCTTTCGGGAATACCAGTCTGACCTCAATCTCAGTAAAGCCTTAATAGTCGACGTGAGGGATGCTTGCAGGAGGTGGCGCGGTCATTTTCGCAGACTGTATTTTTGTTATCGCATGTTAATCAGATTCATCATTCTGTTTAATAAAGATTTCATCTGCCACGCGAATGCATAATCGGCTGCGTCTGAGTGACTGCCTTTTGTCTTGAGCAGATTGCTAAAACTGTATTAAGCATCATTAGACAAAAATGGCGACCTTATTAATTTGTCCTTTATATGTTTTCTGGCAGATTGGACCTCATTATTATGCAAACACAGTACACAGAGCAGCACCAGAAGTAGCTCATTAATGTTTCTTTCCCTTAGTTCATAACAGATTTTTATTGTGAAGTGTCCATGAAATAATTGCTAATTATATTCATTAAATTGTACAGTGCCTGTCTTGATTATGATTTTTTAAATTGTTTTGAGCATATTGTAGAACACCATGAAGAAGCCACAGGGTAGCAGTACTGAGGCAAGTAAGTCATAGAAACTGAATTATTATACACACACATTTTATTGCCCCTTTTCCTGCTTGCAATTGTATGAAAAACAATTAGGACAGCTACGGGACTGTTTTGCAATTGACTAATTCATCTATAGCTTCTTAGTTTAAAAAGCAGGGACAAATAGTTGTCAAAAATTAATATTCATCAACAAGTAAACACAGGCAACATTAAAATGTTGACTTCTAGAAGAAATTAAAGCTTGTAGCTAGCAGACGTTTGATTCTTAACTTGTGTTTATTGAATTAAAAAGACTTCATTATTTACACACAGTCATATTCCCATAATAGCTTTAAATATTTTTTTGCGTTCTCTTTACCCACCTGTCTTTTGTGCTTCCTATTGCCTCTATTTACAGTATAATTCTCCTTTAAATATGTAAGTACTGAGGAAATTAAATGTTCGGATTTGGCATTCATCTGTGATTTGACAACTTTGTCCTAAGTGCGTAATTGGTTTAAGCTGGTAGTGCTTCATACTTATCCATAGCACATCTTCTGTAATCTGTCTGCCACCGTAGCTGATAAGACTTGGCCACAACTGAAGTTTTTGCAGCACTAGAGATGAAATCCTGATCCATTAAGGGTTTGCATGGATTTAGCCTTATAATCTGGTTGAGAAATTGTGAGTAGACAGATCTAGAAGGAGACTAACATTGTTTTCAAAAAGATGCAATGAAAATCAGTAGATCAGCTTAAAGTTTCTTAGTAAAGTCTGGTTGACAGCATAACCTAAATAATATAATGCCTTTATTTCTCAAATAGGGAAAAATAATGTTGTTTGTTGGCCATTATTTTATCATTTCTAACATTAATTCCAGTCAGAAACGGACATGTATAGCAGAGTTATTTGTATGGCAATTCTACTCTTGTTGTACTTCCTATAAATTATGTTAGGTTATTGGTTGTACTGGTTAGTGTTATCTAGCTGCTTATACCAAAGTAAGTCTGCATAAGTAATTTAAATATTGGATGTCTGACACTTGTTTACTGATAAAAGTTGAAATGCACATAGTGCAGTGAGCTAATTGGAAACACATTTATCCATCAAAGTGTACTTTTGTATTTTTATTAACAGGGTGATTTTTGACTATTCTAATGGACAGATTTATTCTGTAATTGCAGCTTTTCCATAATGCCATAGTGAGCAAATGTCTCTTTATTGTACCAACATCTCAGACATATTGATGATATCTACATAATTAATCCTCTGATTGATATAATACATATACATTTATTTGAATGGAATGCTGTTGCAAAATTAATGATTCTTTATTTGTATTAAAATGCTTTACTGTTAACAAGGTTTTGATAAATGCCTTGGAAGTGTTCAACAAGAACACTCTATAGTGCTGACTCGCTTGTTTAATTTTTAAAAATTATTTAAGAATTGTGCTGCAAAATTGAGAGCACTTTTGAATCAGACCTACAATTTTAAATGCAGTATGAGGCATATGTATGTAGTATGAATTTTAGCACATAGAAACCATAGGGACTTTATACGTATGAAATATGTAAGTGTGTGTGTGTATGCATGCACACATTAGAACAATACAAACAACACATATAATAACAAACCATTTTGTATAAACAAATATGCATTGGTAAGCAATACTGTGGTGGAGTAAGGCTAAATAGGATGTAGATCCACTAAAATTTCAGACACACTGCAAAAATGATGGTACTCTGTCCAGATAGATTTTTTTTCCCACTCCAGTATCCTTGCTTTTCTTCTCCTATGAGGCAGTTCAGCCATTCAGCAACAATCAGCTATGCCCTACGCCTGGCTCTGCTTGCTTTGCCTCTCATTCCTGATCCTGCCATTCCTGTTTATTCCAAGGTACTGAATTATACTGAAATGGTATCATTCAACCCCGGGATTATATATCCGTCCCCCATGCCTCTTCCCTCTTTGCTGCTGCCAAAACAGGTCATCTTTTAGGAGTAATTCTGTCTAAATTATCTTGCGTATGTCTGCGGCTGAATAAAGTTGTGGTCACTTGGCCAAAAATTCCAGAGCTCTGTCCCCATCCTCACTGCTGCTTTACCATTAGCAATTGGAGTTTCAGCTGAAGTGGAATGGAGAAAGAAACTTGTAGTCCATCTCTATCTAGTCAATAAAATATGTTTGTAGCCTGTAAAAGATTATTTTTAAAGTGTTCTACCAGTGTGACCAGTGGGGGAAAAGAGACAAGAAGAAAGCATGCGCCTGAAACTAAAACGTGGAGAAGAGTGAAGACGACAAATTTGTATCAAGGTATCAGTAGGCACAATAAAGCTTCACTTTTGTTTATCATCATAACTCTGTTCATGTTTTGGTTTTGCTAAGAGTGCAAGGCCTAGGTATCAGAATCTGAAGGTTTTACTTTTAAATGAATTTTTATGAGCTGTATTAAGTTGAAAATAGATCACAACAGATAAGAAATATATGCCAGCTTCTCTGAGTATATCCTGTTGTCAATAGAGCTTCATGTTCTCCTCTACCGCAAGGCATCGAAGGGAGAAAATCTGAGTAGAGGAGGACACGGAGCATCTTAACTTCCTCTCTGGAAGGTGGAGACAATATAACATGATTCCTTCTCTTCAGGAGTCTGCGGCTGTCCATCTGCACTGGAACCATTGGGTTAGAGGTGAAAAATCACTGGGGAGAAGCCTGAGAGCAAATGCTTTTTGACCATTCAGGACCAGTAACAATATAAAATGAATACTGCTTCTTTCACTCCATACTTTAACATTTCCATGTACCTCTTATGTATATAACTCTCAATGTGTCTCATGTTTTTCAGCCATTTTGCAGAAAGATACAAATATTATTAAAATCTTTTATATGTGGAAAACACCAAAATATAGGAGCTTTTTTGATAGTAACACATTACTTACTTTTTTTCAGTTCTTAGTAATCAAACAATATATGAGTGTAATTTGGGTTCCGTTGGTTTCTGATGTTTTATGCAGATATGAAACTTTGTATACTCATAAAAACAAGCAGCAGCAGCAGAATATCAATTGTTTTTGTAAATATTTTATTAACTTAACATTAGAACAGTTGCACTGGGTCAGACCAATGGTCCATCTAGCCTAGTCTCTGACAGTGGCCAGTGCCAGATGTTTCAGAGGGAATGAATAAAACGGTAATTTTGAGTGATCCATCCCCCTGTCATCCAATCCCAGCTTCTGGCAGTTGGAGGTTTAGGGATATCCAAAGTAGTTGTCAAAACTTCTGGGCTATGTTGTTGTTGTTGTTACTTTCCTGGAGTCATAGAGCCAGACTGTGAATGCCTAACTCACATAAGTGAGCACTAACTTGACCATTGAAATCAATGAAACCACTGTGAGTAACTGCTAAGCAGAGTAAGTAAAGGGCTTACAATATAAAATCTAGAGAAGGAAAATGACCTAGAGGTCAGCTAGTCCATCTCCTCTGGCCAACGCATTCCCATCTTGCATTTTCTAGTGCTTTTCCCATTCTGATTTTAAATGTTCTAAGGATAGGTCTTCCATTCTTTCTATATCTCTTAGATCATCGTTTCTTAACCTGTGGTACACGTACCCCTGGGGGTACACGTGACACAGGCAGGGGGTACACGGCAAAAAATCCAGTGAAGGGAGATGGGCGGCAGCCACCGACTTCTGGGGGAGGCAGGTGGCAGCTGCCGGTTTCCGGCCAGGTCCCACCTCCTAGCTGGGAGGTAGGTGGCAGCTGCCTCAGTCCTGGGAAGCTGGGCGGCAGCTGCCAGCTTATTGGGACTCTGGGTGGCAGCCGCTGGCTTGCGCAGCAACCGCTGGCATTTTGGGAATCCAGGCGGCAGCCGCCTGCGTCCTGCCCGGTCCCAGCTCCCAGGTGGGAGCATGGCGGCAGTCTTCTGCGCCCTGCGAGCAGGGCTCACAGCTGGGTGGCTGCCACTCGCACCCCAGCTCTGAGCCGAGAGACAGCCTCCTGTACCCTGGCTTGAAGATGGGCAGCAGCTGCCTGCCTCCTGCCCACATCCCCGGGTCCCAGCCTGTGTGGAAGCCTCCTCCGCCCCAGCTTGGAGCAGGTGGCAGTTGCCCACCTCCCAGACTGGCAGCCGGGCAGCAGCTGCCTGCAACTTGCCCAGGTGGAAGCTCCGCTCCCAGGCTCAAAGCCTGGTGCCCAGAAAGTCAGGCGGAGAGCAGCTTGAGCTGCTCCTGGAGCTGGGCTCTAACTGCAGGCTTACTTGTCAATTACACTGCTTTAGTCCAGCAGTGAAATTGACAACTATGACAGCCCCAGATTTACCAGTATAAAAATGTTAAGAGGGCCCACACAGTGTGATTTGCCCCAGGCCTGCACCCCCTTGCTATCCACTCTGGTGGGCCGCTACTGCCTGCTTGTACCTCACAAGTTCCCGCCTGGGTGAGGAGAACACCAGGTGACAATGGCATCAGGCCATAGTAATTGGCTGGCGTTGACTTTTGCTCCTCTATGGAGGGAAGGGGAGGAGGAAGGAGGGGAGAAACAGCAGGGGGGTTTGTGATCTGCCACAGTCACACAGCACTGCAGAACTCTCCTGCTGTATGAGAAATACAGTCGTCCAGCAGTAAAGGGGGAAAAGGTGGTATTTCTCAGAGTGGAAAATTGGGTGTTGGGGTACTTATTAAAATTTTCAGAAGTTAGTGGGTACTTGCTACTTAAAAGGTTGAGAAACACTGTCTTACATCTCAGTGACAGGAAATCTTGTTTGATAGTAATCTTAAGTGTTCCATATGTATCAAATATGGAAGTGAAGTGTGTATGTTTGGGACTGTTAATGAGAAGATACAGGCTGCAGTGTTTTCAATGTGTTGATAACACTCAGCTTTATATCTCTCTCTTGATACAGACAGTTCTGTTGATCATTTAGTCCAGTGTCTAAGGGAGGTTTGGACCATGTATGAAAGCTAGCTGACTGAGGCTCAATCCAGAGAACAGATGATGATGGTAGGTTGTGGTAGACTACCAGATGTTATGGAAAGGCTATCTCCCCCTTTGATTGAGGAGGTTTTCCTCTCATTTATTACCTCTGTTGGAATTCTGGCATTATACCTGCTCCTCAGCTACTGTTGGATGATCATTTAGCAGTAGTATACAGGAGTTATGGCCATTTATGTCAGATATGGACAACGCTGCAGTGATCCATGCCTTTGTCCCCTCAGTACTCAATTATAGCAATGCAATAATCTGGAACAGGTTTACCTGCTCCCTGTTGGAAGGAGCCCAAGTCTGTTGACCTGCAGCGCATGCTACAAGGCACATCCATTTACACAGGCTGCTGCAGAGTTACACCTTTGAGAGAAATCAGATGTGTTGGGAAGTGAGCAGTTTGGTGTTCTGCAGGTGATCTCATTTTGTCTTGGGAATTTATGGCACTGGGCATCGATGGCCTTGTTGGACAACCATTTTTTATTTTATAATATCCAATTAATTAATCTTTCCTCAAAAATCCATTCCTCATTTTTGTTGCCAAGCCACTTTGAATTCCACCGCAGTGGAATATTACTGTTTTAAAACATCTGTCAGAATTCCTCTAAATTTCCTCTAAACTTTGATTTATGTTTTAAACAGAGTTGTGCTCAATGGTCAAGATTTTAAAATATAGGCGCCTAAGGCTCCAAAAGCCACAGTCTGATTTTCAAAAATGTTGAGCAAGCAACAGCTCCCAAAGGCTGCAGTGGGGGCTGTTGGCTGCATATCAAACCACCTTGGGCCTTGTCCAAAGCCCAAAGTCAATGGGAGTCTTTTTGTTGATTTCAGTGGACCTGATTTTAGCCTCTTATTTTGGAAAATCCTAGCCAATGCATTTAGCTACTGCTCTGGTCATCCCTGCAAATTTAGGAATCCCAGTAGTTATTACTTCCCTGTGTAGAAGAAGATTGCTATGTAATTACAAGACCCCATATGTATCCATGCATAACATGGAGAGATTTTAATTCATAAAAAAGAACATTATAAAGAAACAACATTGTCCTGAAGAAAATTTCAGACTATGATGTGAAATACTACCTTGAGAACAAACTGATGTCAGATTTTAAATAGACTGAGACTTTATAGACTTTTAATGTCATTTTGATTCAGTGACATAAATGTACATTACAAGAAAATTGATAAAAGCATCAGTGTTTTTAAAACAGGTACCATTTAAAGCCCCAGTCCTGCAATCACATCAGAGTGGGTTGGGCTCTGTGCCCATTTGGATCCAACTGCTGACTGGGGACTGTGTTTGCATGTTATCTTTTAGCACAAAGATAACCCATTTGACTGTAAGCTTTCTTTACATTAGTGGTCTAAGAACATGGTAGCACAGTGAAGATTTAGCTAGATTAATTCAATGCAGAAAATGGATGTTTATATGCAGTAAAGCAGAGCAAGTAATTCACATTGATAAATTTATTCATTTTTTCCTGTGTGCTAACAACTCACTGTAAGCAAATTTTAAAATCCTCAAATTTAGACCCTGATCCTGCAATGAGCTCTCTGCAGATGCAGCAGTCTGTAAATTACTGGAATTGAATATAACATTAAAAATCTGTGCTGTGTTGATTACATGATATTTTTTCTAATCAACACCGTGCAAATTGCAAATTCTACAACTCAACATACCATTCCAAATTCCCTTTCTGTGAATATACAGGTCTAAAATTACCATCACTTTGTTTTTCCCCCTAACATTTTATATATTATCTGATGTTCACGGTACTCAAGAAGTCGTCATATTTGTACCATAAGGCTTCATAGTAATTTTGTTTCAATATCAGTATCTCTAGCAGTAGTTAGTTTGCTTCCTAGTAATTCCTAGTTAAATCTTTGATATATATGATGCATGACAGTCGTTTAGAGAAAAAAAAAATTCATTTGTTTTACAATTTGACTGCTGTGGTCTGAAAAGCCAAATGCATATTTCCAAGAGTGCAGTCCAAATTAGTTATACCTGCCACCATTTAAATTAATCTTTCATTATGATTTTGAATTGAAAGAGGCAGAAAGTAAGAGCAAATAATGCATAACAAGTTGCATTTAAAATGTACAGGAACAGCTGCTGAGATTACAAATGCAACATACTAATTGTTTTATATTCTAATGAACAGTCATTGTTACAAGCCAGTATTTTATACTGATTATATTGCACACATAGTGCAGCTGCCACTGACCCCTCAATCAGCGCTAACAAAAAACCTCTTTGTTATCAGTATGGGAAATATCTGCTGTTGTGGGTGTGAATTCAAAACAGAGTAACATTCATCAACAGAAAAAAAATTAAAAGGACCATTTATAGGAGACATTTGGGCTTCTATAAATGAATCCACTGAGCTTTTGAAAGCTTTAAAAAAATAACTTTGGTGTGTTTTTGCATAATTGAATTGTAAATAAAAACATAGTTCAAGGCATCTAAATCCCATGGAACATTTTTTTCCATAGAAATATCTATGACTTCTAATCATTTTTTAAAGTATTTTGAACTCATAAGTTTCTGTTCTGTTACAATGAAAATAAGATCATTTGTAGTTTGAGGTTTTTAATTAATAAATTGAGTTTACTTTCAAGTAATTTTATATTGTTTACTAAGTAATAGACATTTTTCCCACCTGAGGAGCCAAATGACAGTATAGGAATAAAAGAACGAGTTAGATTTGTTGAGATGTTTCCTACATCAAATTTCTCTGGGTTCTGTCAGCCATTTCCTTTTGAGGAAATTAGAATACAGTCGATTTGTATAACATAAATACAGTACCAAGCACTTATATAATTAAAGTCACTGTTTAAGATTCAACAGTCAGGCCATACTGCATCAAATATGTCTGACTAAAATACTGTAGAAATACTGGTTATTTGGGATTTTCCTATCCCTTAAATAACTTCCATGCTACACACATTTATAAGGCCGTGTAGAGAAAACGTATCACCTCTACAAACAGGTAATTCTTATGTGGTATTTATCATCATTATTTTTCATGTCTTCACAAAACACAGAAATATTTGGCAAATTCTTTGACTGAAGTCAGTGGAACCACAGATACATGTTGCCCTTTCTAAAGGGCTTGCAGTACAGTATTTGGGTAAGATGTTAAAGATTTAGAATGGTGTGTGGATACCAACTGAATGCTGTGCAGAAATTTAGCCACATACCTGTCTTAAGGGAAGGAAGAAAGGCCATCAGTTAAAGCAATGGCTTAAAAAATCTGGATTCTATTCCTGGCTTTGCCATATATTTCTGATGGGACCTTGGGCATGTCACTTGATCTCTCTCTCTAGCTCAGTTCCCCATCTGTAAAACTGGGATTCTCACAGGAAAGTTCATATCTCATTCTGATCTGTAAAGAACTTTGAGATTGTCAGCTGGAAGGTTCTGAAGAATTCCATATTGTTGTTGTTAATGGGAGTCCATCAAAAGCTGCCACCATAGTGATATATGATTCTACATAGTTTATTTTCGAAGATTTCAGAATTTTCAAATTCAGTAATGAAGATATCTGTTATAAATAACTGTTGAAAAAGTAAGTATAAAACCATTCATAGATCTTTTTATTACTTCTTTTGTGTTAATACAACTGTTACTTTAACTTTAGATTAAAAAGGAAGGCACAAAATTTGTGCAGTTTTGACATCTAAATTTTATCCATTAAACCTCAGCAGCAATTCATGCTTGTGGAAAATATCTTTTTATTTTTGTAACAGCAGCCAAGTGTATGGTTGAAAGAAGCAAATTTCTATTTTGGCTTTTGTTTGAGCAGCTTCCTAAGCATCATCCTACAGTTTTGGGAAACTTTGCCAAGTCTTGCTCAGAGTAAGTTTCTTTGCTAGACTTACTCTTTTAAACATCTGGATCAGAAATAATATCCCCTTACTATGTAGTAATGAAACATTTGGAAATCATCTGAAAAATGGTAATACACCACAATAGTCCTGAACTTTATTTCTCAGTGTAAGAAATATATAGGATGCAGAGGAATTTTTTTTAAAGCTAACTTCACTTTGTTTAAAACATCTTCAGTCTACTCACAGGTTACAGTTTGTCCTTCAAGAACACTAACTACTAGGTATTTTTATTCCTAAAGCTGTTGCTTAGTCATCCATTTTAGCCATGTGAAATGCTTTTTTGATTAATATACATATTTATATTTCAAGCCAAATTTTTCAGCATTCTGTGGTAATCCTACAACACACAGGTTATGACTAACTAAGTTTTAGATAAAAATTGGCAAAGGTGATGAATGCTAACCCTGGGTTTTCTTGTCTGATTAACATATGTTAATTATGCTGAGTAAATGTGGAGAATTTGCTTATAAAATGAAGGAAAGTGAAATTGAATGATAGAGTCCACATTAATCTGAAGAGGTTTAAAATAAAATACATTTATATCATTTTATTCATTTAAAATAATATTAGAACATATAATAAATGAAAATATTTGTCATGTTTCATAAACTTATTTATGAATGTGATAATTATAATGTAAAATCAGTTTGTTCTCAGCAGACTTTCAATGGACAGTTAGGTTGTATTGATGGATATGATAGGAAAGAAGCAAGCAGCAGAATTCTAGTGGTAAAGAACTACTTGTAGGCATTTCATTAGAAAGAACCATGTTTGATGCTAGTGTGCATTAAAGTCAATAGACTCTCATCCTTTTACACCAATGGTAAATTTCACAGAGTCCAAGAGATTGAAGAAAACTTTGTCTGTTCACTACAGTATTGTAAAAAGGATATAGGTGGAGAGAACATGGTGTAAGAAATTGGGAAAGGATATATATGTTTTGTAATTACTTTGCAAACAAACTGATTTCTTACACACTTAGTAGAGGTAGAGCTGTAGCAATGATATCTCCATGATTCCTCTACATTCCTTTACCCTAAACAGTCCACACTATTGATTGGGATTAAGACCACAGTTTAATTTTGGTTGTCCTTGATGACACTTGTCAAAGTGCTAAATGTTGATGTCTGGTTGGTGATTGTATTTGCAGTTTTGTATACTTATCCCTTTAATTTTTTCTCATCTGCTTCCTCAACTTTTGTCTGACTTCCTGTGAAGGAACAAGAAAATGATGCCTTTCTAATAGCTGCTATGTCAACTGTCAGCTGGTGAAACACACAAAATCTGTAATCCATGCATTGGACTATGGTGCCAATGTTGCCCTTGGAGACAGTCTCAGTGTCAAGTGTGTCTTCAAGAGATACTGGTTCCATCTTCATTTCTGTTTGACCCTTGTGTTATCTAGATTTTTTCTGATCCTCATGTGTTTTCTCCTTTTGAGGCAGAAATTCCAGCAGTTATTTTAGAGACCTAACCTCTCCAGAAAATCCATTAAGGCTGCCTTGAAGTGGATGTATATATTGTTAAAAGAAAACTACTCTTCAACAGTATTTCTTCCAGAAGGACAAAGTCACTTTGAGACCTTATCCAAAATTTATACCAAAAATCACCTCAGCTTTTCACATAAATAAGCCAATCCACTTACCTATATTCTAGATGCAATATTACATACATTAGATGTCAGATGTGCAATATCTTTCTATCTGGACAGAACAAAATCCTTTGGAAAGTCCTCTAAACTCTTTGTATCCATCACAGAATGATCCAAAGGCACAGCCATCTCCACATAGAGATTATCAAAATGGATCTCAGAATGCATTCATTTATGCTACCAACAAAAGAATGTGCAGGCTCCCCCTCAGGGGTCAAAACACATTTCATCAGAACAATGTCTACATCTGTAGCATTCCTCAATAATGTAACAGTCATAGACATGTGTAGAGCAGCTGCTTGGGCCTCAGCACACACTTTCACAAAACATTATGCCATTGATCAGGCTTCTGGATTGGATGCATCGATAGGCTTAACAGTATGTCAACTATTCATCCAAGTAACTCTGTCCAATGAGAGGCACTGCTCTAGAGTCACCTGAAGTGGGGCACCCACACGGACACCACTCAAAGAAGAGAAGGTTACTCAGTAACAGGTTTGTTGAGATGTGTCCCCCTGTGGGTGCTCCACTACCCACCCTCCTCCCCTCTACTTCAGAGTTCAAAGTAAGAACTCTATGGTAGAGAAGGAAGAGATGAAGAAAAAGCAGATGGCTGCTCTGTTAATGGGGCTTCTCCACTTGATCCCACAGGGAGAGAGACCTTTCATTGTCAAAAGTTCTCTAAGCTCATTGATTTTTCATTCTAGCAGAATTTGTTTGCTCTTTGAATTACTGCTGTGCTGTTCTCAGTATATGTTTGCCTTTCACCAGGCTACACATTTCACTGGTTTCTGGAGGCTGTCTCTTTCTCTTCCTTCCTATTTCTCTGTTTAGCAGAATCTTAATAAACAGGAGACAGTTATGGAATTCTCCTTGTACACTGTTAAAACAAAACAAAACAAAAAAATCTCCTGGATGAAAGTCTTCAGAGCCCAGACCAACTAATTTGGGTTTGTATGGCTAAAAATAGTAGTGTAAACATTCCCTCTCAGGGTGAAGCCCACTCTCACGGTGAAACCCAGTGAAGGGGGGAGGGTCTCTGAGCCCAAGCTGACCAGGAATGTTGACGCTGCTGATTTTAGCCACATGCCGCAAGCCTGAATCAGTTGACGCGGCCTCTGAGACTTTCTGCTGCATTTTGTTTTTTTGCAGTGTGACACCACCCTCCAAACAGTTTCAATTCAGTATGGTGATATTCACTTTCTCTCTTCAGATAGCTGTTCTGTTCTTGTCAAGAGGTAGCTGAATTTCAGTGATGGCTGAACGAGGTAAATATTCATCTTATATACAGGTTGAAAAGTGGTACTGGGGTCCTTTGGACTGGAAGGCTGCATGTGAAATGTAAGATACTGTATGTAGATTTCTGTGGCATTTGGGCCTTAAGCCCTTGTAAGAATCTCACCTTTAAATTGTTATAGTTAATTTGAATTTATGGTATGACACTGAATGAGTTTGTTTCAAAGAGAAGGTTTATTGTAGCTCCTTCTCCAAAAGGATGAAAGCAAAAAAAATTGCTTCAGAGCATAGTACTGAAAGAAGTTGAAGAGCACTTGTAAACAAAATTCATATCCTGCCTATTTAGACAAGTTACATATAAGGCATTTGATGACTTTAGTGGTGTGAAGGTCCATGGGGTGGGGGGGTTACAAAGAAATCTTTATTGCTGAGAGAAAAAAACCCAAATCCTCTAGATTACATGAAATCGTAATTCTTGAATTGGGGGTGAGATTTCTAAACTAGATAGCATATCCATTATTAACATGCTGAAATGGATAACTTTCTGGCCTCCAGAGGGATTGTCAAAGGAGTCTAAGGGGGTTGAGCACTCACAATAGCACTCACAATAGGCTCCTATGAAAATCCCAGGCAGAGATCATAAGAAAGTGATCAACCAAACAGAGTTGTCAGATCATGCCCTGGATTTCCCTTTTCTGACTTTCACAGCCCAAAACCAATAAGGTAAACTCTGGAAATGAGAAATAACTAAACTAGAAAACAATTATGTTAAAAATCTTATTAAGTGGTGAATTAAAGGTTGCATAAAAATAATTCCTCATAAAAGATCCCCTCATCAGGACTCTTCCTATAGGTAAGATCTAATTATGCTCATTTAACAAAATAAACAAACAAAAACCACCAAGAGAAATACTTAAAAATTAGAGGTGGGAGCAGTTTCACAGAGAGGCAGGATGGTCCCTGATAAAGTAAATCACAGTATGCTTGGTTGGCAGCTAATAGAGCCATGGATAGTATAATTGTGACAAAGTCTAACATCTGATGCAGTGTTAACATGAGAGTAGTAAAAGTGGTGGATTTCAAACTGAAAACAATGTAGGCCTGGCTTGGCATGAGCAATTTGATGTGGATGCGGCCTCATTTCTTGGGAGACAGAATTAGGGAGGTGAATGGGTCAGCAGGCAGGAAACAGAACGTCTGTCCTAGCTAAGATAAGGGGGAACACCCAGGGATCCCTTTACAATGGATAAGCTAAATCAGGAATGTAAAAATGAGGGAAAGAGTAAATCATACATGGACAAAGTGTGGACACAGCATGCTGTACAGGGATTGGTTCTTACAAAGTAAACAAGCCAATCCCAAAATGTGTAATGTAATGTGTTAGTGTATATAAAGGAAGAGGTTTGCTGTATAACTTTGGATGTGCAGTACGCCCTGTACCAGAGGTTTCAAAGTTTTTAGGCAGCGTACCCCTTTCCCAATAACGTAATCTACCATGTACCATCATCTGAGATAGGGTTATAATATATCTATGTGATTAGATTGCCAAATCTTATTACATAAAATGTGTTGTCCGCTATTACAGGATTTTTCTCGCATACTGACTGATGAGAGCTCATGCACCTGTAGGGAGATGTGTACCCCAGTTTGAAAACCACTGCTCTATACTTACCCTTATGCTTGAATCTGATCAACTTTGCTGTATGCCAAATAAAAGAACCTGAGTGACAAGACTGGAGTCAAACTGAGTTCTGGAGACAAACAGTAGGTAGATAAAATATATCTAAAATTACTTGGAATTTTGCAAAATTTTATCAAAACTGATAGAAAATTAAAACTCCCAGAAAACTGAGAGAGACTAGCCAGATTAATTCATTGAAATGGCTGCCTGTATGGAAAATTCATAATCATTTTCAGAGCTAATAGAAGTTAGTGAAAAATATAGCCCATGTGTTAAAGTAGTGTCTTAATCAGCAATACAATCTTTTTTATAGATGTGCATCTTTTATTGGTTAAAAAAGTAATTTATATGAAAAACAGAATTGACAGTTTATAATTAGACTCATGTACTTGAAAAAGAAACTCAGAAAGCAAAATAAAATTCACATATGTTTCATATTTTCATTTTGTCTGTCATGAATTTGATGTGGTTTTGTATTTTGCATCAACTTTGTAAATTATATAATAGTCTTTTACACAAGCATCATTTTGGCTTACCTCTGGCCTTTTAAAGCTGTCAAATTAAATTAATTAAATATGAATATTTTAATCATAAGTACTGCGCACATATTTATATTTAAGATATTGCTAAGAATATTCGTATTTTGTCTACTTTGTGGTTTGTATATTTTTCTGGAGTTTTTATATGTATATTATAAATAACATTTTGTGACCAATTTAATGGAAATGCATAGCACGGAAACCATTATTTTCCCTTAAAATGGTTAGGTTTAACAAAAAATGGTATTTCAGTTAATTCTAGTGTGCTCATGCAGTCTGAAGCTTTTAGAAGAGTTAATTTTCTAAATTGGGACAATGTGAAGGGGTTTAAATCTAGTACTTTATAAGTTAAATTTTTCTGGCTTCAGAACAATAAAAAAAAAAAGTTATTATGATATTAAATCTAAAAGTTAAGTTGTGAATCTTGTATCAACATATAAACCTGATGTATCATTATCATTAACACAATATGCAAGTGGCTAATGATGTACAAGAAAAATTTTTCCGAACCAATAATTCCAAGTATGAGCATATGATATTGAAAAATGACTGTACCTCTTTGAGAGGGGACTATACCACTCTCTCTCCTCCAGTTTCCTCTCACCACAGGGACTTCTGAGCTACTGAGTCACTTGGCTTAAGAGACAATGCTGTGGGAAGTTCTACCTGTCCCTACTCCCTCATGTAGAACATGAAAAGGAATCAGAGCATCTCCAACTGTTCGTGACTTATGAGTTCCATATGTCCATAAGGTGAGGGGCGGAAGGGGCCATGGCTTTGTTTCAAGGGTCTGCTACATGACTGGCCAACCTGGGGTGGCATACCTAGTGGTTGCTTGGATGGCCCGTGGTTGGGGAAGAGTATATAAGGGGTTTAACTGGCTGGGACAGGGGATGTTGTGAGCTGTACATGTGGTTAATCAGGAGGTTCTCCCTTGCCCCTTGAACATGTTTTTCAGCTCAGTGCCTTAGCCGTGTCAAATAGCATATGGTTATCAAGGGCATGTCTACATTAGAAATGAGGGTTGACCAATAATATAATTCATATCTACACTACCCTCCTTGGGTTGGTTACCAGGAGCGCATCCGTCAGCCTAGGAGGGACAGTGTGAGAGACCGGGCACTCAGCTCCACTGGCAGCTCCCTGCCAGGCCTGGCTGCCCCACAGGCTCTCAGGCTTCTGACAGGCTGCCCCATCCCTGCCCTTCCCCCTCCCCCCCCCGATTCCCCATTCCACTTGGGGAGCAGAGGAAACCACTGGGGCTTCTGCCCTCCCCATTCCACACCAGGAGCCAGGGGAAACTACTTGGGGCTTCTCACCCCCAGGGAGCAGGATCCAGGTGTCATCCCTGCTTCTTGGTGCCAGGAGCCAGGGAGGTGGAGTTATGTGGTGTTATAGGGCCCAACCAGCCTTGAAACTGACAAGGCTGCCCTGTTCCTGGCAGGGGAGAGAGAGTAGGCAGGGAGGGGAGCCGTTTGGGCTTGTCGCCCCAGCTCCCAGCCTGGAGCAGGGTCCGAAGTTGCCCACCTCTCCAGAGGAGCGGGGACAGCAAGGCTCTAGCTGCTCATCTTTCTTATCGATTTCATGGCTACTGCTAACAGCAAATGGAAGGGATGTAGTTTCTACATAGACACTGCATCGCCTTAACTACACCGACATAAGGCTTTTGCCTTTTGTGGGGGTGGAGTTATGTCGGTGTAATAGGGCACTTACATCAGCGGGAGGAAGGTTGTAATGTAGACACTGTCATAAACTGCTTTATTGGACTGAGCTGTGTAGTGTAGATCAGCCCCAAGAAGGGCTAGTGGCTGACCTTTTGGTTCAGGTCCTGGGGTCTCCACAACAATCACTATATTTGGGGTCAGGGAGGAATTTTTCATCAGCATATTGGCCCCTAGTCCCCTCTTTGTTGCAATAGTGATAATCCCTTCTGGAGTTAATTTAGTTGCTTAGGAATCTGATCTTTCAGAAAAGATGTGGGTTGGTCTGGAGGTTAGCAGGTAGCAGCAACAAAGATGAGTGAGAGAAAATTGCAAGATGGTTGGGATGAAAAGATGGCCTTATAGCCAGGCTCAGAGTACAGAATTACAATGGGCCACAATTGGTGGTAGTGGCAGACAGCGACCTCAGTATTGTTCACAGGTGAAGTGTGGCATGCTCTTTAAGAGGACCTGATTCCTTTCAAAAGAGCCAGGTGAGATCTGTGTCTTCGGCAAAACTGCAGCTTTTCTGCATGGTAAGGGATATAGAGGCAAAGTGGCTACTTTTGTGGTATATTATGTTTTTCCTTAAAGCTTCAGTTCCTGGAAGTGTGTGGATAGGTGAGAATCTGTTTTCATTTTTTAAAAAATGGGGAAAATGAGACCCAAATGCACCCTAACGTCTCAAACCAAAGGGCAAATAAAAAGTACCCAAAGTGTGTTGTTTGTTTTTTTTAATCTCATGATTTTTATGGCAATCTCACAATTTTTGGGGCCTGACTCATGATTTTTTAATAGCATTGGCAATACTGTGGTGATGCCTGGGACCTTCAAGACTCACCTCTAGATTGGTGGATCACAAGACTTGCCTGGTTGATGTACACCCATTGAACCTTATTTTGGTTTGCAGTTTGAGTTAATATTTAAATTCAAGTTACAAGCAGAGGCCTTTAACCTATTTAATGTGTCTGGAGTTTTATTTTGAGGATGGAGCCAGGAGTGGCACTTAGCAATGTATCAATGTGATAGGCTTTAATTTTTATTAAATATGCACTCAGTGGTATATATGAAACACTAAACATGAAAGAAGAGAGTTAACCACATATATGACACAATAGTATTTCAAACTTTAATCTCTGTCTGAATTTTATGTCAAGTTGCTTAATATTTATTTATATGCTTTGAAGAAAAATGTGGAGATGCAAGCTGAAAAATATCAGGAAATGAGATGTGTCCATTCTTGGTGTTCAGGGCATATAGAAAATAAGTGTATTGAAATAAAATTTATATCCAAACATGCTAATCTTCTGCTCTGTTTACCATAAATAACTGTGGCTCTATTGTGCTAGTTACATTTATTTAATTCTGTGTTGGTGAAAGATCCTGGCCTCAAATTATAGTAGGGACAGTTAAAGTAAACTTGGTATACTATGATGAAATGGTCTTTATGAGCTATTTCATAAAGCACAAGTGTGTGTTTGTGTGTGTGTGTCAAGTCAAATAAATATCACAGTGAAAAAAATCTTGGGCTTTTAGGTTAAGGCTTGGAGTTTATAATAAAAAATGTTTTAATCTCAAGAGGTAGCTGAGATAGCAAAGTTTTATTTTAAATTCTAAATGTGTTACATTTTCAAACTGTTTTATGTTTGTTACCCATCTTGTCTTAGATTAGTTTCAAACAGCCTAGAATTCACGTGGATCTTTGTTTCCTCTCTAATATTTTGTAGATGTAAAGGGGGTAAAATGTGCATGATGATATTAATTTGCTGATAACTAATGTAGTATAATACAACTAAATGACAGTTAATCTATCAAACCAGTGCCATGACATTTTACTTGTTGTTTTAATATGGTATAAAGAAGAGATGTATTTTTCAGATGTGTTTTACATTTGCACTAGGTAATGGAAAGTACAATATATTATGTGCTTGTGCCTTAGAGGAAACTTCTTAACAAAAATAATTGAATGTAGTAAATCTTTTTCCCTGCTTCCCCTCTTGTATGCCTTCTGCATTGTATCTCTTGTGTTAGTACTTATAGTAAACCTTGTTGGTAGTGACACAATTACAGTGTTGATGCAAGTGATACCATAGTGGAACACTGCCATTACCCACCATATGTTTGCTTTACATTGCAAGCTTAGTTTAATTCTCTCTCTCTCTCTGATTCTTCATTTTTTCAGTAAGCAACCTCATTTTTCTGAGATGTAGAGCCCTTTTAGTGTACGTTTTTGCTATTGGGAGTAAGACTACAGTTTTCAAATAATTAGAAACATCCACAAGCTAATAAATCTGTTCTGAAATTTTCATTTGCTTGTGTATATTGTGTATGTTTATATTCAACTGTATCTCTGTATGGATGATTTATCAGATGTTTATTTTAGAGAGTTTCATCATATACAATGGTGAGATGATTTGCTGCACAGTAGGCTTAATAACTTAAGTGCTCTGATTACTATTTGTGTTTGGTATATGGTGTATTTATTTCCTTATCAGACACTAATCTTAACTGCCCTGTCCTGTAAATATACAATTTGTTTTAGTTGATGTTGAGTAAATATAATCATCTGGTAAGTCACATTTTCAGGGCATCTGGAATTCCTCTTTGCTAGTAACTTCAGTCACTAACATATACATAATATATGACTATAAGTTCAGATATAATAAATGCCACCTCCTATTTTTTTCTAATTCATTATAATAGTCGATCATCTTATGGTAGCATTATCTAAAGCATTTTAATTGTGTTAAAATGTGGCAATATGTTGTGTTAAAAGGTTTTTAAAAATATTTAAATGGAATACTTTTCAAAAAGAAACAATGGCATAGATTAAAACTAATCCAATAAATATGAATGTAGCCCAGGCTTGCAATCCTGGTTCATCTAGTCATTCTCTCAACCCAGGTGTTGGTTTAGTGGGAAGTCATCTTGGGAAGTGATGAGAGATGAATTTCACCCAAAGCAAGTTGGACAAGCCCCCAATATGTAGTTTTCATGCCAAAAGCAGTTTTGTTTTGTTATAAACCATTGCCTGCAAATGCTTGAAATCACAGCTTGAGACAATTATTGGTGATCTCTCAACACAATGAACACTATACAAGACCTTAATATAAAGAATAAAGACATTTATGGTTCTGGGTGGGATTGCAACTTCCTCCACTTTTATATCTTTATTTTTAGTAAAGTTCTGTAAAAATATTTCAGAATTGACCTTTGTATGGGTTTTGAGGATAGTATAAAAATTCAAAATTGTGAAACTGTTCCCTTAATTATCAGTGGTAAATTAGAATTAAGTGATTTTTTACTTTGTACTGAACAGTATTACCTTTAAAAAAAATAAAATAAAGCTCACTTAAAGCATACTTAGCTTACTATGCAAAATATTACCAGTGAACTAAAACATAATAGCTGAAACCAATTGCAAACAGATGGGACTCTTATTCTGATTGGCCATATGTTGCCATAGTAAAAATTGAAAAATCCAGTCAAAACATAATTCATCTAAAGGAAATGACCTTGATGGTTCTTGACTGCTATATAGAATTTTTATAAAACCAACCCTTGTAATATATCAAATTTTCAACATTAATGGCAGCTAGATATTTGTAAAAGGTGCATCATAGTGTTTGTTTAGGTTGTCCAAAAGGAAAATATGGTTTTCAAAAATCTCTGTCATCTACACAGGTGTAAACAGAATGTATAGAACTGGCACAAGTCTAAGATGAATCATGCAACCCCATGCTCTTGGGTATTGCTTCACGGAAATGAATAATAGCTGTAAGTGTCTGAACAATGTAAATCACACTTGCACTTGGAAAACCTTCTTAAATACAAACATGCTTTATTTCTAGTAGACTGGGAAGTTTATGGCTTTAAAAAGTTCAGTTTTATGTGGCTTATTTTAAGTCTATATTCACCTACTTTTTTTTTTTTTACTTAAAATTCCTATGTAGTCACGCCTCTGATTATTTGTAATATTTAGTTAGAAGAAAATAGCAAGTATTGCCACAATGTTTAAATATACTTTGTGTGTGTGTGTGTGTGTGTTTGTGTGTGTGTATATATATATATATATATATATATCAGTGCGCAAATACATATACTTGCAATGCTATCCAGACCTATAAATGCCTACATTGTTTATATTATAGATTTATATCTAATATCGGTAATGTGTGTCTATACGCATGAATATGTATTAATCGCGATATGTCTTTCCATGTCTGTCTTGTCTGTTTAGATTGTAAACTCTTAAAGGTAGGGACTGTTTCTTGCTACCTGTATCTGCAGTGCCTACCACAATAGGGTTCTGGTCTCAGCTGAGTCCTCTGTCCTGCTGTATTACAAATAAGAATACAATATAAAATAACATAAATATGTATAATGTGTGTGCCTATATATATATAAACACACATGTATACACACACATTCACACACACTCAGTACATATATGATGTATATGTATAGAATTATAATATCCTACACTAACTGTCATGTTTAAAGCAGATATGTGGTACTAGAGATTTTTTTTTCAAGCTATATTCATCTAGGGTGACCAGATGTCCTGATTTTATAGAGACAGTCTCGATATTCTGGGCTTTGTCTTATATAGGTGCCTATTACCCCCACCCCGATTTTTCACATTTGCTATCTGGTCAGCCTATATTCATCATATATGTCATAGGACAAAGTCCATACCTTGGCAAATATACTTAACTTAAATTTTAAACACTCTCTTCACAACATTTGAAAAGTGATAGTACCTTAGGGGCTACCTCAACAAACCTCATATGGATTAATAATTGAATATGCAAAGTAAACTGACAGTAGAACTTTCAATTGTTTGGTTTGACCCATGTAAATATGATACTGATAAAGTTTGACTAAATTCCTAATTAAAAACTTAGAATCCTTTTGTTTGTGTGTTTAAGGTTATTAGATAAGACCATTGTGTATGCAGAATGTGACTGAAAGATTTTTTTTCTACTGGGGATTGTACGTTGTGCTATTTATTTGTGCTTTGTTATAATTCAGTACAAAAATACATTAAAATAATACTGAATATGTCATTGAAAGCAACAGGGCATTCATAGTTCATTTTACGACTTTGCTCTTAATTCACCCCATTGCGCCTATGTATTGCATTATTTTGAGGGTCTGAAAATAGCTTTTTTTTAAAAATTTATTAAGGGTGGCATTTTCAAAAGGCCTCCTAAGTCCCTTTGAAAATCCCATCACAAAGCAACTACTCCTAGCTGAACATGTTTTATTTTTCGAAATCTAAGACACTTTTGCAACAGAGTAGAATTTTTATGAATTGTACATTTTGCAGCTATCTAAATAAACAAAAAAATGAGTCAATGAAAGTTAAATTTTTAAAAATATATTGTATCTGATCAAACAACCCATGTGCCAAGTTTTAGGCTGATGTCATTTGAAACAAATTTCCATTTTAATAAGTGAACAGATAAATTGGGTTCTGTTTCAGTAACTATATTTAAAAAGATGTCTTTCTAGTTTCCTGGAGCATTTCAGCTCCTGTAGGAATAATGAATCTCTAAGGAGCATAATTCAGGGCTGATCACTTGTGAAGGAAGAATAAGGGTTTGAATTCTAAAAAAACCAAAATCTAATTGCCTTACTGTAGGAAGTGCATAAAATTTTCTTAGTCGTGTTTAGAATTTGTGTGATACTAAATTATTCAGTACTGTGCGGTACTTCCCACTGACAATAAATACATGGTGTTATGGTGTTGCAAATTTTATAGCCAAACAAATAAGCAAGCGTTGTACGGTGGAAAGAACGGGAAGATAAATGCTGGAGATAAAAATGGTTTACATTTTTAAAATTATTTGTTTATTTGTATAGTGCTCAGGAGCCAGAATTGTTGAAGGAATGAATGCACCAATGAAATGAGACTTAAATAAATGTTTGTAAATATGGGAGGAGGGGCAGAAGGAGTTCAAAGATAGGTGAGAAAAATGTTTAGGTACGTGGAAAAAGGAGAGTGAAAACATTCTACATCTTTCCATTACATGGATTCTGCCACCTGCCTCCATACCATCTGGTATTGGCCACTCTTGGTGATAGGATACTGGACTAGATTGACCAATGGTTTTTAATCCTCTGTGGCAATTCCTCTGTTCCTAAAGCTGTATATTTCCTTTCATCCTGATGGATCCCAAAACATTTTACAAACTGCTGTGTATGGTAATTTCTACAATTCTGCCCACTGGTTTTGTAGTATGTACTTAATCACATATGGCTTTCAGAATTTGACGCTATTAGTACAGTATTGAGAGAGGATTTTCTGGCCAGATTGTTTCATACATGGTCCCTCTAAAATCAATCTTGGATGGAAAAGATTAATAATGAAGGAAGAAAATAAAACCATCAGAGCAGTGCAGTAAAATAATAAATATACTATGGATTGTAAAATGTTATTAGCATACCAGTGTTGTCTGTCTGTTTTTATTTTTATTCTAACAAATATTCCCATTAACTACATTTTGTGTGTGTAGTCAGACATGCAGGGGATAATAATTTGTCTCTTGTGCTTGGGAAGAGAAAGTAGTTAATATGCTGACTTTATGGTAAAGTTTCTCTATAAAGTATTCATCTCTAGAATAAAAACAATGAGAGATCTGTAGCACTTTAAAGACTAACACATTTAATTTCAGCAGGCATAAGCTTTCATGAGCATCAGCTCACTTCCTCAGATGCAGCCGGCTGAAATTAAATGTGTTAGTCTTTAAAGTGCTACAGATCTCTTGTTGTTTTTGCTGTATACAGACTAATACGACTACCCCTCTGGAACATCTCTAGAATGAATCTTACTGTGGTAGAGACAAACTTCTTAGATGTTAATTGAAAAATATCAAATGTACCTTTAAAAATTGTGAATTGATAGATAACTTTCTGATTGTTGATCAGGACCCAATGAAATCAATGGGAATTTGCTGTTAACTTCAATAACTTGATTTGGCCTTTAACACAACCAGTATAATGATACAAAAAAACTGACTTGAGCAAGACAGTCACCTTTTCTTTGTTTAGTTAGTACTCTGCCTTGTCCTGAATTCCGTGTCATCACCATTAATCTGGTCTTTTCCCCCTTCACTTTCAGTAATTTAATCAGAATCAGACAAGACAAACTTGATCACATTTGACCTTCAAACACTATTTTTTCCTCTCCTAACTTCCACTTCAGTCATCCTAGGCATTGTAACCACATTTATTCTGTTAAGAACCTGTACTTACAGAACACACACACACACACAATTTTTCCACTTACACACATACACAGACACACACTGTTTGGATAGTTCAGATTAAATTGCAGTGAATTTCCATGAGAGGTGTGCCGTTAGCTAGAATAGTGATAAATAAAATGTAATGTTTGTTTTAGTTGTAAAATATATATAGACTGGCATTGTGCTGTCTGATGCAATGAACACCGTTGAGAACCAATAAAACGTTGACCTCAATCATGCCTTATTTCATAGGAATAATATTGTTTCTTTGTTTGGAAACAGTGGTATTTACAAGGGTTATTGAAGTTACTTCTTATGCAGAGTACTTCTTGGTTTTTAGATAACTTTGCAGTAACTTATCAGCTTCTTGTATATCAGATACATTCCTATGGTTAGTTATATTGCATGATACCTTAGATTTATGTTGTGCCTTTCTTCTCGATTATTTTACAGTTGATCTCACTTCACTTTCTAGGATGAAACAGAGCAACACTTCACAGTAGTTTAAGACCAAGAGTAAAGAATATTTTGTTCAGTTGAAACTACATGGTGGTTTCTGGATAGATTACATGTAATGATCAGTGTTTAAATTTGGCCAGGATTCTGAGGTTAAGATGTGTACTGTTGCAAAATGTCCTTAACACAGTCAAAATGGTGCACCAAAAATTTTCAGATTGGTATGCGCTGCTTATTTATACAACCCTCAATGACATTAATAGGAGCTAGGCAGCCAAACCTTTGTGTACTGCTTTGAAAATTGAGAGTCGGCTGTGTTTTTATTTATCTGCTTATGTTCTTTTCCTGTACTTTTTGTATTGTGCATGACTTGTGTGATAAGATGATGTGTCTTAATAGCATATTATGCTAGGGAAAAAAACAAAAAGCAAAAGCATGTAAAAGTATTTGGGTGAAGTGTGGTCAATTATGGCTTTGACTACAAATTCCTAATTTGCTGCCATTGATTTGCCTTTTTCAATGTGTTTTGTTTTTTGTTTGTTAGTGCATTAAGGAACTGTTCAGGTCCCTGCAGTTTGAACATCTTTGTGATCATCATAAAGAGGGAGCCTCCAATAGTACATAGTGCAGAGGAATTCAGAAATGATTGATTTTGTAGGTCAGAGGAATGGCCTAAGTGCTTGTGTGAATGTTGCTTCATCAAGCATCTTTCCAGCTGGCTTCTGTTTTGTGCTCTCACAAGTTTCTGTGTACATCCATTTGGATACTTAAATGGGCCTCTGAAATTACAAACTTCAAACATTTCAAATGTATATGTCAAGCATCCACTCCAAATAAAGATCCTCTGCTAACAGATTTCCTATGCCCCTGCAACACTAACTCCCTGCACCGTCTGCTGAACTTTCTGGAAGGTATTTTGTGGTTTGGATGGCTGCACTCGGCAAGTGGGCAGAGACTCTGCATCATTTCCCCTCCTGCCCTTTGAAGATTTGGGACAAATAAAAAAAAAAAAATCCAAAAAACCTCTCAAGCAGTCTAGGGCTGTATTATGGTTTCTACAAAGCTACTGCCCACTTGGAGCTGCTAGGGGCAGCCCTACCAAAGGGGAGAGGAGGAGTCTCTGTAGCAAGGCTTCATTGATACTGCACTGCAAAGGAGTTAGTGGGCCACCAGAAGCTATAACCAATGCATATGCCTCTTGCAGATACCCTGGGATCTGTATGACTCTGTCAGGTTCAGGGCAGGTTAACTGAACTATTCCAAGAAGGGAATACATCAGCCTCCAAGCAAAATTGTGGAGGAGGAGCTCTGCAAGGGGGTGATCCTTGTGTAGATTTCCTCCTGCAAATCCTACTCCTGCAGGGGTAACTATGATAGAGAGGGAGACAATATCTTTTCCTTAGGAATTCCTTGGAGTTTGCCTCAGTATCCAGTGTGTGAGGATGTCACCATCTGGCCTGTAATGAGTTTTCAGCATGTTAATGATACAGCCGAATAAAGTTGCTTTGGACAATGGGTACAATTTTCGAATGTGCCCAAGTCCGACTTTCAGAAATGATTTGGGAACCTACGGACGTAAATCTCATTGAAAGTCAGTGGGACTTAAGTGCTTTGGAAAAATTTCTGGAAATCTTTCCATCGTGGAGTTTTGGAAAGTTCTTTGCTTTGGTATCGCAATAGTAATCACGGTGCATAAAGCTAATAAACGTGCAAATAAATTAATTATTATGTGAGATTAAGAACAAAGTACTTCCTCCGCACTTGCAGCTCTCACGTTTTTTCTGCACACATGATTCAATACGTGCATTAAAGAAATTTCATGATTTATTTTTCTTTGCTGTATATTTCACTTGGGATGACAATTGCATTTCATAGCGTCAGTATTTCACATCTTGTTGGAAAGGATCAAGGCTAAATACATTTAATCCAGTTGCATACAATATGAGTGGCTCTGAAATGTTATTAATTTCTAATTTAAAAAAAAAATCTTCTTTGAATGCTTGTATACTTAAGTGCAGTAAAAATAGGGAGAAAATGGTAATTGTTGGTAATAAGATCCTCAGGTATTAGAACTGGTGTCATTCATTTAGAGAGGATTAGAGTTGGTATAAGCTCACAGACCAGGAGATAGTACATAATAAAAAAACAAATATAATTATTGATAGGACACACAATAGGAGGTTTAAGTATGTCTATGCTGACAACAGGAATTGGATATCCACATACCACCCTGGGAGTGGCCAGTTATCTTGTAAAAGACAGTCCTAGTTCAAATGCAGAGCAAAGCTTGTGTTCAAATGCCTCCCAAGCTTCAGATTAGCACAGGTGTTTACTTTCATCCGTCTCTTTTGACTAGGGTCATAATGAATGGCAAATTAAATGAAAAAGCATTCTGTGTATATAGAAAAACTTGCTGCTACTAATAGTCAGTTAATTCTTAGCCAAACTAAAAATACATCCATCTCTTTCACATAAATTGAATCACCACTAAGTTGTACTTAAGACAGTAAAAGGAGGAAAACATTATATATTTAAAAGCAAAACATGCCTAGGCACATAGTGTTTGAACTTAGAAGTGATGAGCTAATTATTTTATTAAACAACTGTCCAGGGAGGCAACATGGACTGGAGGCTAGAGCTGAGAACTAGCACTCAGGAGACTTGGGTTCTCTTCCTTACTCTGACAATGATGTTTGATGCAGCCTTGAGCAAGTCACTTGATATTTTTGCTTCCATTTCCCAATCTGTAAAATGGAAGTGATAATCCTTACCTACTTTTGAAATCTCTGATAAAAGTTAGAAATATTTATTATTTATTGTATTATTGCAAATTATGTTGGATTACTCATTATGATCTTATAGTTAAACATTCCATGGGAAGAAACAGTCATTCATCTTCTAATGAACTGACCCTATAGTGCTGCATATAACATAAGTGCACTTTATACTTTCAGGCTATAAACTGGCCATGAATAAATTTAGGCTGGAAATTAGAAGAAGGTTTCTAGCCATCAGAGGAAAAAGGTTCTGGAACAGCCTCCCAGTAGGAGTAGGGCGGAAACCAACCTAACTAGTTTCAAGATGGAGCTTGTTAAATTATGAATGGGATTATATAAGGGAATTGCTCACGATAGCAGGGGCCTGGATTTGATGACTCAGGAAGTCCCTCCCAGTGCTATGTTCCTAATACAACAATGAAATTAAATTTCACATGCAATTTATACACATCTTGACTGCAAGAAATTGAATTAGTAGGCATAGCTGACCGCTCCTTAGAAGAGGTTGTGTGTGAAGAAATGAGAACGCTACCCAAAAAATAAAAGAAATGTACAGACATTCTGCAATCTTCTTGATACACTTGTTAGTGGAATGTCAGTGTTAAGAATGTTCAGATATGACCTGTCAGCATGTGGGCAGGATTAAGCACGTAACGTTTGCTTATGTGGGGAAAAGCTTTATTGCTTTTGCAGTACACATGGGTGAATTTGCAGGTTTCTTATGCAAGAATATCAAGAGTCAAGGCTCTTTTATCACTCTTTGGGTACCTAGAATTGCATTATAGGAAGGTATCATGCCCAACTGTGATTGCTACCAGACATAGATTTTTATACTATCAAGGATCTGAAATAAAAAAAAGCATGACTTCATGTGCATTTTAGTGGCACTGATCCAAAATGGTTTCCCACTGAATGCCATGCCAAGTCTTTGAAGCAATAAGGATATCTGCCTGATAAGTTATTTTTCTCTCTGGAATCTGATATTCAGATTCTTCTGTCAGCCTGATTGTTCTCCAGTAGGATTCAAAATTTAGCAAATGATCTTGCAATACTTTAGGAGGAAAGTGGAAGTGAACACATGAAGTGCCAAAAGAACCTGGAAAAGAAGTCTAGATGTGGCTCAATAATAGTTCAGCAGTGCTTGATGACATTACCAGAGGTGATGAGATTCACACATATTCAGAAGAGATGCATTATTTCAGAAAATGAAAATCTGCAAAATCAATACAAATGGCTGTCAAGCCAAGTGCCATCAGAAGAGTCTCTTCATTGTCTTTCATTACCAAGAGCCACCCTGTGTGCTTTTTGTCACTAGCACAGCTATTGTTATTCATGCATTCAGGAATACAGGACATAGATCCCAGTTTGTTTCTGTCAAAGATTTACAATGACACTGATGGCAAGTGACTTATGATCACTGTAAACAGATGCCATATGGATTCCTATTGATTGATGTGCAAATCTTTGACAGCAGAAATCCAGGCCATGTCAATCACTGACTGTCAGTATGACTGTACACTCTCCTTTTTGATGGGATTAAACTACCATGATCACGAGGGGATTTCACTTCATTTCACAAGATGGCAGATGAGTAGCATTGACAGAAGAGTTAAGAAACCTCAGTATAGCTTACAACTCCAGCATTGGAAGGAGAGAATATTATGGGGGAAGAGAGTTGGCACTCACAAATTGGTGCTTAGGGTTACTACTCCAGCATGTGAGACAGGGTGTTTAGACAAGTAAGTATTAAGCAGTCCCTGATCATTTTCTGAAGATCAAATGGGGTATTTATCTTCATGCATTAATGCCACCTGTCACATTATTTGATATCTGAGTGCATTCTATATGCTAATTTTCAAACATAACGTGCTACTATCATAACCTATTTTTCAATAGGACGGTCTTTTTTTTAAAGCTCATATGTATGCCTATGTGTTAACACAGCCATCAATATTTATCTTCTTTGCCTTTTTTATATCTTTCTCCAAGCAACATTTTAATGGATAATTGTGGCTATGACCTATTAATTCCAGTTTGGTTAGTCTCTGTTCCAAAGAGGAGAAAGAATTGGATTGAATTGGTAATGCCATAAACCATGGAAAAACACTTACTATATTTAAAGTAAACTGTGTTGCTTTATTTAGCAGGTGTAGAAATGAGGTATTAATAATCTATTTTGTGGTAGACTGAATAATTGTGTGACATATCGATTGAACATGATGCTGTAATACAAGATACTTGACAGTTAAGTTAGAAGGTAGGAAATGGTCATTGTAGTCACTGAGAATGCAGCCTGCTGCCCCATGGTGTGTTCTGGGATACATTTAAGAGATACATTTAAGTTGCATAGTAATAGTTTTTGGCATTTTTTGTTTTGTTTTAAATGTCCTTACTTCCACAATATCGCAGCAAAACTAGGTAGGAAAAAAGTGGAAAAAAGAAGAAAGGAAAAAATGTGGTAATTTTCTCTACAAGTTCTTATGATGTCTCCATTTCACATTCTTAGTTGTATGAAAGAATCCATCAACTGTATCTTAAAGCATATTGTGCAAACTTTGAGTGACTTCTATCTATATAGCTAGTCTACACTAAATATCCAGTACATTCTGGAGTAAATTGAAGTAAAAATCTTGAGTAGAGCTAACCAACCTATGAGTACAAATTTTGCCCTCTTTTCTATTTGAGAATTAGTGGCAAAATTATTTAAGGAGCACTTCAGACAAACATATTTTAGCCTATTAGTGGTTTGTGAACTATTTGTGTTTGCTTCTATTATATCCTTGGTACCTTGCTGGCTGTTTGTAGTATGTAATGGGTTGACTAAATCAGATGGTCTTGTTTCTGCTCCCTGATTGGCTGACTGAATTTTTATAAGCCGGAGGTGGGAAATCAAAGATTTCAAAATTACAATGCAAACACATTCACTTGAATATCTATGAGCATTTTGCTTTCTGCATATATTCAAACTTGCAATGAATGTTTGCTGAAAAAATTAGAGGATTGCAAAATACTATTGAAGAGAATTCAGTATACATTCAAGCTATTTTTAGAAATGTGTTTTTCTGCATTATTCACTCAGTTCCGCTCTACAATACACATAACTATCCCAATAGAAAAAATTATTTCAATAATAAGGGTTTAAATAAAAACAGTGAAATGCTTACATAATAGACTGTGTTCACTCAGTATCATCCTGTATGTATGATCCTGTTTGGTTAACAGAGTTTAAGATGTTCAAAGTTGTTGGTGTGTTATGAAGAGGATTTCAGTTTAATTTGCAATCCTACAGCCTTTAGAGCCTTCCTTGGCAATTTTTTTTGTTTATTTTAAAGAGCACAGACAAATTAAGAGCCTTTTACGCACTGAAGAAAGATGAGTGAGGGGTTATAAAGAGTTCAGTAATCCTTATTAATATTTGTTTTAAATCTTACAGATTATTTCAAATACATATCTCTGTTGACTTCAGGATACTAATAGATAGATAAAAACAACATGCCTACAGAAAAGTAACAGGCGGTGGTATGATGCTGTAATATATCTTTACAAAGACTCAGAAAAATGATCTGTAGTCTCAAGAAACCATTTACATAGTTTGTGGTGACAAGTAAACCATTAGCAAGTACATTCATGATGTTAATAGAAACATTTCAAATGATTTATACCTTAAAATATAGAGACTGCAAGGCTTATAAACATTGTTCCAAGTAGCAAGTAGCTAACACTTTTTTTTTAGCATTAGTAGTTATTAAACACAATGTATTTACTCATGTTCTATTTCTATATTTACTCAATTTGTAATAGCTTAATCAGAAGAAAAGACTGTAAAACTTTGGTCAGGAAAAATTACCTACAGTATATTGTGTGCCATTGCTAATATAGAACAACAATAAATGCTGGTATTTTCTAATGTCTCCCATATATACACTGTCAAGAGACTGATAATATGCAATCTGCCTCTCGTTACCCTCTTCCAAAAACCCTTATAGATCAAGTCAGATGTGAGTAATGAATCAAAGATGCAATGCATGGTTTTTACAGAAACCATACAGGACCAAATTTATCCCTGATATAACTCTGAAATTAATTACTAAATATGGTTTCTGTGCAGTACTGATGTTACTGTGACATCATTTTCCAAAATTAAAGATGAATGGAAATAAAAATTACATTTAGGACAACAACAATAATAGTCTAATTTTCCTGGAATCTTTACTGGAAAATCCGAAGGATTTCTGTGGGAGTTTAGCTTCAAGACTGCAGAGTTTGAACAGTGAATACTGATATCACACTTCCCAGCAGCTCTGAAGTGATTAAGCATTGTTAGATCAACTATGCTGTTGATAAATTGAGGCATGGAAAGGTTACATAACTTCCCCAAGGCCACACAATGGCAGTCACTAGTGGAATCAGCTGTCCTGATTCCCCACTCCCTTCTATAGCCACTAGATCATGAATTAGGTTTGATCAATGGCCTAACAAATTGAAACTCATTAAAATTACTGTGTAGCTTTAGCATAACTGGCTATAAACCTAATGAAGGAGCCAGTCTACTGATAAACAGTGGTTGTGGATGTCTTTTGAAACTGTAAAATATTACAGATCCCCTTTCAAATTTTATTTTAGGACAAATTTGAAAAATTATTTCAAAAAATATTTAGCAGCTCACTAATATCATTTTCATATTAAAATGTTTGATACTATAATTCTGGAAGGATCTCAGCTGTTTCTCCTTTTTTCATTCTATACTTGGATTTTTCAAGTGGCAAGACCAGTTTAAATGATTTCTCATTGTTTTTCACTTCAGTATCCTGGAGGCAATGAGACCACTGTAGATTGTGACCAAAGAGTCATCCTTTAAACCCACTACCATTTTATAACTTTAAGAATGGGAAGTGGATTTTGAATTTTGTTAAAGATTATGTCAGTATTTAACTGTAGATGGCAGCATAACATTAGTCTTATTTTACCTAGCCCCAAACTATTGCTAAGTTAAATACTACACGAATGTTACAAATTGTTGATAGTCTGTTGAAAGCCGTTATGCATAAAATCGACCATATGTTACTGAAATTGTTCTTGCAAAGAAGATGTCATTTTTCTTATTTCTTTACAGTCCCATGGGAATTGCAATGCATAAAAAATTCAGGGTCTGATTGTCCTCTTTATGTGTTCTCCCCCAGTACAGTTGTATTGACTTTTTGGTGAGTTACTCTTGATTTATACCAGTGGAAGTGGCAGGAGGCTCAGATCAGTGGTTTGGAAAGTGACACAAATGCACACAGTGTGGCTCTGATTTAGAAAAATACTTAAGCACGTGTGGCTTTAAATACAGGAGCAATTGTATTGACTATGGGACAGATTTCTAAAGGCATTTAGGTGTCTAAAGATGCAAATAGGCATCTAGTTCTTACCTCCCACTGATGCTTGTATGCTGACATACTTGTAAAAATCTGTCCCAATGTGATTCATTGACTCATCATTGTTAATTATATTGGGCCAGACTTCAAAAGTTGGGTGTGTAAAATTGAATGTGTATATGTATGCAACTGACTTGTAAATACTTGTGCACCAACAGATTAGGTGTTTGCATGTGCATGTGGCCAATTTGGCACTGCTATTTATATTTGCATGCCCATATGGGTATTTGCATCTAGTTGCATAATTACATACGTTTTGGGGGTCAGAGATTATCATGATCCTGTGGTACTAGTTTTAATGCTTATTAATTGAGGGAATGTTTCATTATTCATTAACTTGAATTGTAAATGCCTGAGGACCATCTCCTGCAGGTGGTGGTTGACTGAAAATTATTACCATTGGGTTGCTGTTCAGTGGTCTATTTGAAATGAGTCTCTGTTAATTGTCTAGTGTTGACATCACAAAACAAGCACCGCAGTTAAGTATGTGGAATCTACTGCCTATGTGGTACGTGTTCTGGGGATAAACAGATGATACCAATCTTCAGTGATGTCCACCTTTCTTGAGCACTGAATTAATTGAAAAACCAAACATTATATACTTTTCAGTAACCAACCATATTGAAAGATATGGCATGAAATGCATTCACAAACGCTTAACAGATAGTGTTATAGCAAGATGTTGCAAAGCATGTTCTAAGATTTTCAGCCCCAATCCTTCAACATATATGCATGTGCTTAATTATAAGTCAACGGGACTTCATGTGCTTAAAGCTAAGAAGCAAATATTTGATTTTTGTAGGATTAAGGCCTTATTTATTGTTGAATCCAGGTATAAACAAGTTCCCAGGCATATTTATAAAGCCCTGTAAAATCTTGTAATAAAAGTATTTATAAATGGCTCCATGGTACAAAGTGTTACCAGGTTTTAAACTAACCTCTTAAGTGATCTGCTACCTTTTAAAATTAGCAAGAGTTAAATAGGAACAAATTGCATAAGAGTAATTTTGGGTTCAGAAGCCTGTGTGTGTGTGTATTATCGCTGCTTTGGGATATCCAAACAAGTAGTGGCTACTTGCACAGTGCCTTGTTGAATAAATGGCTGCCTGAATTCCAGATGTTTACCATATGACTCCCTAATATGGAGAAAATGGTTGTTACCACTGCCTGTATTTTTCTATAGAACACTGATGTGACTGTACTCTTCACATTGTTGTTTGCAGTGTTGGTGTAGCCATACTGGTCCTAGGATATTAGAGAGAGAAGGTGGGTGAGGTCATATCTTTTATTGGACCAACTTCTGATAGTGAAAGAGACAAACTTTCGAGCTATGTCAAGCTGAACTAGATAGAGCTGGTTAGGAATTTTTCTGTGAAACATTTTTGTCAGAAAATGCTGATTGGTTCAAGCCAAAATTTTGGCGGGAACATAATGGTTTTGATGGAAACGTTTCTTGAGTCCATGATAGAATTTTCTCGCCAGAGAGAGAGCACCCCACCCCAAAATAGCCCTGAGCTCAGTGGTCACCTGGGATGTGGGAGACCCAGGTTCAAGAGGGACAAGTTCCTCTTCTGTCTGATTCAGAGGGACTTGACCCAATGTCTTCAACATCCGAGCTGAGTGTCCTAACCTCCTGGCTATTGGCTGTTCTGTATTGTGGCTCTCTCAGTCTTTCCTGTTGGAGCTGTTCCACTTTGTATAAAGAATTAAACATTCATTGAGAGAGACTGACTGTCTAGCCCAATGGCTAGGGTACTTGCTAGGGAGGTCAGAGATACAGAGACTTGTCTCTGGGTGTCTCACATCCCAGGTGAGTATCCTTAAACACCAGACTACAGGGTCAGTCTCTCTCTTTAGCCCAATGAATCAAGCAGAGCAGCGACTTGCACCTGCGTCTGCTACATCCCAGATGAGTGGCCATCACACTGGACTGTAGGCTATGCTGGGCCAGTTGGCCTGTCTCTTCAAAAAAATAAAGCAAAAAAAAAAACTTTTTTTCCCCTCAAAAAATACACAGGAAAACAATTTGAAATCTTGAAAATGTTTTAAAAATCTTATGGCACTTTTCGTAAGAGATGGGTTATCATCTCTACTATCCTAGCCAAATTACAACATCTATCATTATATTTTGTCTACCTAAATTCTCCTTGAATTTTGAACTAGAAAAGGTGTTCTTTATTTCCTGTTCTAAATCATTCCACAGTATTGCTATCTGCTTTTGCTCAATTGTTGTTTCATCCCAGTGATAGATTTGAGGGTTTTTTTTGACAGAGGGTTGTGAAGTACCTGGGGTCCCTTAGGATGATTTAAAATGTTTAGCTAATCAGAGATCAGTTTGAATAAATGTGGTTTTGTAGACTTTGAAAAGTTGGCCTTAGAAACATTTACCTTTTGGATAAAGAATAATTATAACGTATATTGTATTTCATGATAACAGTATTGTGATGGAATGTCTGCACAGATGTTGAAAGGGTTAACACCCACCTGGCTGCTCCTGGGGGGTGGGTCAGGCATAATTAAAGATGAAGCCCATCCGGGGATGGAGGTAAGCACTCTGTAGTCACTCTCTTGGAGCGTGGAAAGACCTGTGGGAAACAGGGAAGCTCCTGCAGGGCGACAAGGAAGCCCAAGGAAGGAGGATACCTGCAAGATACAGGATTGGAGTGAGCTTCTGTGGCTGCCCCTGACACAAGAACAGGAACTCGCTGGAAAAGCCCTGGGTGATGTTGTGCACTACAAAGAGCCCAGAAAGAAGTTGGGGGGAAAGGTGGGTAGAAAGGAGTCCTGGGAGGCAGCATCACAGTGTCTGTGAGACCAATCCTTGGCTGTTCAGGCTCGGATCCCTGGAATGGAACCTGGTGTAGAGATTGGGCCTTGATTTTCCTATCAGTCACGAAGAAGGTGGAGTGAAGCCCCCCAAATATATGTGGATAAGGATGATTTAAAATGTTGAGAGAAAGATGTAAGGACCACTGAGCCTAGAGTCAGCAGCTGGAGAGCTGATAAAAAATCTAGGAATTATTTGTTGAACTTTTATTCATTTGACTTTGTTACCCCAGAAGGAGTGGGACTAAAATATGACCAGACTGGAAATGACTTGTGAGAAGAGGCAGATCGCTGTGGGCTCTGAGTGAGTGTCAGCAGAAGGCACTAGAGAGGAAAAACCTACTACACCAACCCTAGGCATAAGGGCTGTGCCAGTGGTGAGTGTATCTTTCTACAGTATGTATACATGGTCCAGTCTCCAGAGCTGCCAGCCGGACACTTGTCTCCAGCACTGAACTCACTTTTAAAGGAATGTCGGAAAAAAGGAGCGTGGGTATGTGTGTGGGTGCGCATGCATGCATATGGGGGGTGGGATGGGAATGAAAATAGTCTGATTGAACACATTTACGTGTTGGCCGCTGTATGTTATTTGACGGAAGTATTCGCTTACAATAGCACTGAAAGCATTGCTGTGCTTAGCAAAGGGTAACTTGTTATTTCAAGTGGGTGCTAATTCTAAGTGAACCTAAGTGAAATGTATTCATTTAACAGTGCTGGGCTCTGATCTCCAGCATGTTCAGTATGACATAGACAGTGGTTTTTCCCACCTTGATTTAACACTGACCTTGTGGGACTACATTTAGAGATAAGGGAATCTGACTCCATGCTGTCATGGGGTATATTCCTCACACTGGAGCCAAAAGGGTTAACTGTAGCTAGAGAGTTTAGTTAAGGCACTTGATTGCACCTGGAGGGTGGGCTAGGCCCAGCTGAAGATGAAACCCAGCTGAGTGGTGAGAATGAAGGGGGTTGCAGGGAGAATAGAAGAATTCTGCAATCTCAGACTGGTTGCTACAGAGTGGAGGGAGCCTAGAGAGAGGTAGATGTACAGTAAGGTTGGCAAGGAGCTGTGGGAAAGGGCCTGAAGCAGAGCCAAGGTAGGAAGAAATCAAGGGAGGCAGTGAGGCGTCTAAGGGAGCAGACCTTAACTGCTCCCCACAGGGCCCCTGGACTGGAACCCAGAGGAGAGGGAGGGCCTGTGTTCCCCTGGAAGCCATCAAGAAAGGTGATGTAGAAACGTTCTAACACAAGAGGAAAAAGGACTGTTGAATTTGGAGCCACGTCTCAAAGAAGAAAGCCCTGAGAGGCGTTGCTCTGCGCAAGATTGGGACAATTCTGCAGAGTCTAGAACAGGTGTGAAGAGTCAGTGGAAAAATGAGGCCAGGTAGGGGTAAAGAGTTATGTTTGTTTGCGTTTAGTTTATTGGATTTTTTGTTTACCCTGGACGGGATGGGGCTAAACATAACCTGGCTGGAGGGCCGTGTTATGAGAAGAAGGGGACAACTGCAGGGACAGAGCTGTAGTTTTTATTTTATGAGAGTTTATGTGCAGCACATAGGGTTTGGTTTTGTCAGAGGCCATCTGGAAAGCCTGCTTTCCCAGGATTTGCATAAACTGCCTTTAGAAACTAACCTACCATGATATAGTGGTGGTAGACACAACATCAAAGCAAACCCTTTCCCGGGAGCAGCTTCCTGGTCTCTACAAACTATTCCCAGTCCAGAGTAGTCCTCTTTCAGGAATGTTTTTCACAGCATGCTTTTCTGGGGCTGGCCCTTTAGCAGCTGCAGGTCTAAAGGGATCGGCTATTTTGCAACTGGCAACTGCTTGTTGCATTTTTCTGTCTTCCAGCTGGTAAGATCCTGATATTATCCCCCACCCCTACTGTTCCATTTATTTCTCACTCCTAACAGTAATTATCTGAGAGAGAGACACACACACACACACACACACACAAAAGGGGGGGTGGGTGAGGGAAAGTTTGCATAATAGCTTACATATAGTATTTGGGCCAAATCATGAACTCCTTACTCTGCTTTTATTCACTTCTTACTCAGGCAAACTCCAGATGAAGCTAATCTAGAGCATGTGCCTGAGAATTTTGCCCTGTATTAGCAGAATAAAAATGCCTATACAGGTAATTCCCATGTAAATTGTAGGGGTATTCAATATTGCTGAGCTTGACAAGTAGTTTATGCGTCATCTAAACATTTTGAAATGAATGAGCAGAATGTGTGCATGACCGTAAGAATTCATCCTATTGGGCTTTATATTGTGCTCCCTTTAAGTGTGGAGCCACAAACTCCTCAAGCCCTCAGAGCTTTGGGCACTCTCCGAAGTAAGAGAGCTGCAGTTGTATTCCTCTAGCTAGGTAGAGGATTTTTGCTGTTTGCTGAAGTTCCAGATAAATTCCTAAAGTAAATGTTTGGACTTGACATTAGAACCCAGCTTTCTCATAGCTGAAATGTTATTTAGGTTAATCATAATGGAACTTAGTGTCAACATGATTAATTAAAGTAAGCAGATTGACAAATTTCATGTGAAATCAATTACCAAACGAATCAAGTGTTTTCAGGACTGTCTTTGGGTTGGATTTAGCTGCCCTTAAAAATACAGTTCTTTCTAATGCTCCGGGGGCAAGGAGAAATGAGGTTTCCATGCAGTTTCAGTTTTGAAAATAAATTCTATTTACTATCCCTTAATTTCCTAATGTTCCCAACAATCATTGTTCACAGCGAAAGGAAGTTCAAAGCAAATTGAAATAGGGTTCTTTAGAATAAGACCAAACAATTCACAGCTTTCATGGAACACTTGAACTGTTCATTTTGAGCTGCCTTACTCATGCATTGCATTGTTTGGTCATTGTCATCACTTTATTGAACAGAAAATTATTTCAGCTTTATAATACCTTGAACATTAAAGGGCTTTTCATGTGTGATAAAGGTTCCATCTAGTATTTACTTACAGTATTAATGTGATGAATTCATAATACATAAGAAAATATTCACCAGTTCCTTAATTTAGGTTACACCCATTAACACAAAAGTTGTAATGTTTTCAGAGATGCTTTCATTTAAGGGCTAGTTATACTGAACTTTTCACAGGTTATATCAATACTAACTCACTAATAATAGAGACCTCTTGTATGCACAGCACAACAATAGAGAAAAACCAAGACCAGATCAACAGACAAATGCAGATAATTCAAAAGGTATTAATGAAATAACCTTTGTACGTTATAATTTTCTATAGTGCCATAGAACAAAAAAATAAAACCAGCTCCAAGTAAACATTAAAAGTAGAATAATGTTTCAGCAGGTGTGCTTATATTGCTGTTCAAACTGAAAACCACTCAGCACTTCTCAAAGCTTAGTCCTTTGAACAATTCATGGAAATGTTTTCTTTCCCAGATTTCTGTTGAAGTCTATTTTTTGGGTGAAAAGGGCATGGGGGAAAGACTGGAATATTAACCCATTCTACTAATCTGTAAATTGTAACCTTCAGAGACTTTTATTTACCCCTTCATTCACATCCAATGTTTTCCTAAACATTTTTGTTTGTTCTGCAGATAAATGTGCTGTATATGTTGTCCTCTGTATGATGATCCAATCTTAGCCATTCCTCCTTGAGCTCATGCTTTTCTTTCTAGCCTCATGAGCTCTGTTCCAGTGTTAGGGGGAGCGTTTTTTTGGAGGCCTTCTGCAGAATGACATCAGTTATACGAGTTGCTTACATATCTAGGTGATTGTCTAGGCATGACGCTAGTAATAAAATATCCAGTAAATGCACAGAATTTACTACTTAAGAAAGAATATTTTTAATGAAATAGGTCCCCTTGAAAGACTATTTCGGCATGGGGCTTTTTTTAAGCCTAAAAAATGTAATTACTTTCAGTCTCGGTTTGTATATTCTCTAGGGAGTTTGATTTTTACATTTTTATCTTTGTGGCCCACAAAAAAAAAACAACCCAAAACAAAACCCTTTCCACTAACCTTGCATGTCTGGAGGCAGATACCAAATTATTGTAACCAAAGAGGGTTACTCTAGATGAGTAAGAGTGACATGTATAGTTGGAATGTTAATGTTTGAACTATTGAACTAGGACATTGTAGAGTGACAGTTGCTGTTCCATTGTTTATTCGTGTCTTTGTGCCTTGAAAACCTGATCCAGGACCTAAAATTCCTGGCAGTTGTGAGGGCTCAGAGCCTCTTGGGTTCAAATCTTAAAGATGCAATTCTGATTGTGTTCCTAGAGGACCTATAAGAGAGATTCCTAACAGTATAAATACCAGGTTACAACAGCTAAGTAGGAAGTAGTAGGAAGTGTATTTGTAGAGTGCACCCACCCCTGCCAAAGTGCGCAGGGCACTATACCACAGAATAAACACACATACAATGTAATGAAAATACCAGATGCAGAAAACACAATTCCCTTGTTTTGTAGCTGGAAATCGGAACAAAAAAACTATTTCACTTTTCAACAGCTTTTCTTATTTAAATTCATTTGTTTAAAGGAAGCATGACCTATATGGTGATGCAGGAAGCCATAGAGGCAGAAAGAGATCGGGCAATCTGTGCAACCAATCCTTATAGAAACGCTTGTGTCAGCATGATACTGCGGTGATCTGATAAGGTGCACTGATATTTGCGTTATTGCTACCACACAGTATTTTTCTCTGCGTTGTTACTACTCTGCTTCTGTCAGGACTTGGCATTGTGTCAATGATACAAATTCAGTCTGTTGCCCAAATCCTCACAGGATAATGAATATACTTGTCATTTGAGATGCATCAGTAGCCATTTGATTCTTACAACACAATTTCTCTGTACACAATATCACACAGCATTACTGTATGTGTCTCTTACTGGGCAGAGTCCCATTTAAAGCCGTACATTTCAGTTGGCCAGTGCACAGTAAAAACAATGCATAATATTACACTGTCACTGATTTAACACCTATTCCTATTCTCTTGTGCTCTGGACTCGTCGGGGCTGGGAACATTATGTAGGGAGCCTACTCATTCCTTGAAGGCCGAGTAAGAAGTGATGTTGACAGTTTCCACGGGGAGTTACATCCAGATCCTTTTGTCAACAAGGACGGTGGCTGCAATTTCTGGGACCTCAAGAAATTGAGTGGAAATGAACTGGTGGGATCCTTTTGAGGTGTGATAAGTTTGGGAGACAGGGAGGTCCTAAAAGAAAAACAGATAAGAAATGCTCCCGCGCTATGTAGAAACATTGCTAGGGAGGAATATTTAATTCTTTTAGTGTTAAGGACCAGCTCACTCAGCTAAAAAATATTTAAAACTGAAAAAATAAAGGGTGCTGTTGACCCCTCCCAGGGCCAAGCCCATGACAGGGGGCACTGTGTAGAATGGGGTTTACCAAGGCCCAGTGAAACACATGATTTGGTGAAACTGCAGAGTATGTTTTATACACACACCCTAGACATTTGCAATTGTCAGTGTAGCAGGTTCATATAAACTAATTTTCAGAACTGCAAAGGCACCATGCCTTACTTTTTGCAGGGTCCTTTGTGATATAACATCCCAGTCTTTTCCCTCCCAAGGTGGCCTGTTCTAATGACTTGTGGCTCATCTCCTCCCATTTTGCATCAGAATGAGTAATAATTCAAAGCTACCAACATCAGAGGTGTTCATGGGGTTTCAAGGTCTGTTGAGGTCTTGTAGACAGTGGGGAGCTCTGAGGCTGGGGGGAATTGCTATATAGAAGCAGGTACATGCTGTGACTGTAGGGTCTCCGAAAGCTTATCGTATTGGGATCAGGTTTAGTTATTACTTTTGCCTCTTTGTAGGGATGGCTGCTGGGCCATGGAAGAAAAAGGATTCCCAACTCAGGGAAAGAGAAGCATCAAACCGCAAAAAGCAATCAGTCCAGTTGAGTCTGAGGTAAAAACAGACTGCTTCACACTATCCCAGTCCCTTTCTTGTATCAAAATTTGTTTTGTTTTGCTTTATTTTTAAATCTCATGTTTAAACATGTATTCTAAGGAAAATGCACTCTAACTACTTGGAGATGCCTTGCAGCATCCAGGGTTTATAATGTAATGTTTCAACAGTTTTCTTTTTTCACCAAATACTTTAAGGGACAGACCGTTCTCAATTACGTTTCATGCCATATCTCACTAGTATCTGTCTCTACTTTTGTTTATATTCCAGTTAAAATATTTGAACGCACCATTTTTTTCTGAAAATTACTGATATTTTGGCTGATTTATACCATTTTGGAGGAGGGGATGAGAAATAATTCTTATCTAGCCGACGATGTTATTCCAGGATTCAGGCTAACATATAGTTTGTTCCCACCCTTTCTAAAAACGATTTCTATTGCAAACACTGAAAATCATCCCGTGGTTGAAGCCGTAGAAAACTCTATGAACCTTTCTAATTTGATGAATATTTTGCAACAGATGCAGATTCCCTATGTAAACAAATCTATAGTTAGTGAGACACAATCTCTTATCGTGATTTAAGATTGCTAAAATCAGATTGAGGCTTTCCAGACTCAAGAGTGGTCACATTTTTCTTATCTTAACTGTAAATCATCTTTCACTTAGAAGATTTAGAGACAGACTGAGGAGCTAAATCTTTTAGTTTGCCTTCCTAACTAGCTGAAGCCACTAGATGAGCCTCATTATGGTGTTTCCTAAAGGATTAGACAAAACAGTTTGGTAATGTTCAAAGTAGGACAAATACCATTACATGTATAACGGCTTTAGCCTTCTAATGGTTTAAATGCAAAATAAGGTGTGATTACAAAACACTGGGAGGTTTTGTAGTTTGAAATTTAGAATTGACAAAACCCTTTAGTTATGAAATGCATCAGAATGATTTCTTTGCGCCTGATGTCTATTTTCAAAGGAACAAAGTTTATTGAAGAAAAGAGGAACATTTGTATGTTTCCTCTTTTCTCCAAATATTGTATCGGGCAGGATATAGATTAAGCCTTTCTGGTCTAAAATCTTGTTACCAATTTAGAATTCCATATGATCCATTTTGCAGTGCTTTCTTATGACAATTTTGCTGATCAGTTTTAATGTTTTGGACTTTCTGTGAATTGGAATACTTGTGGTGTTACTCCAGTCAATGGCCATTAAGTGTTGATTTCCATCTTTAGGATTCGATCCTGCAAGTCCTGACTCTTGTTAGTCGTGCTACTGATGTCCATAGGACTGCTTGTGTGAGTAAAGTCTACTCACATGGCTAAGGGTTTGCAGGAAATGGCCCATATTTTGAAAATTAGTTTTATCCCTATGTGTTATGTTGACCGTCTACTTAAATGTTTTGACGTGTAATGTACAAGTGAAGACTGGGACATCACACTATGAAAAAAAAATTACCAAGTTAAGACTCAACAGCAACTAATTACTGGGAGTTTTGCATATGTATAAATTATAGGATCTGACCCTAGATTTTCTCTAGATATGATGCATTTTGCTTAACTAAGATTTTTTTTCTCTTATTCTTTTTGAACCACTACTATTAGGGCAGTGTCACTCAGGTACTTTTATTACTGTCTTTCAGTGTTTGTTTATAATGGTGGTACAAGGGAGATCCACCTAACTACAGCAAAGTATTAGAATGGATTTCGAACCTTAAGATTCAGTTATAATCCTAGCCTGTTGTTTTTAAATGCCCGAGAAAGACGGTGTTTGTGTTTTCGACTTAAAGGGAGAGGACCTTCTGAAAATGCTGTTTATTTTCACTATTATGTCACCTGTTGATGCTCAATTTATGTTTATGATAGGATTAAATCAGTTTAATAAACTCTCATTTAAAGAAACAAATTTAAATATCACAGAATATCTAGAAAACAGATTGTAACATGAAGGTAGATGATATACTAGCTCTAAAGAAGAATCCAAGAAAAAACAGGTTTCTTTGATGTAAACTGGATCCTCCTCAGCCCCCCAGAACTAAAGATAACTGTGAAAATAAATAAATCTTACCTTTTTTGTATTCAGCAATGAATAAAGCTGAAAGGGATATGGAATGGGACATTGTTTCAAAATAATGCTTCATAAATTAACTTCATAAGGTGGGAAATAAACTTGATCACATTGCATTAGAATCGCATTACGCACCCTCTGTAAAGAGACAAAGATAAAGTAACTAACATATACCCTTGGTGTTAGCTTAACGTAGTTAGGGGGCATTAGTGATGTAGCTTTGACAGGCTTGTATCTTCCCAAAGAAGCATTATATTTGTTTCTATGCTGTGTAACAATTTGCACTAAAAGGACTGGACTTCTATCTATTGACTTTCTATCTGGCTACCCATTGTTTATAATAAGATAATAATGCATTTATGTGCATTATATCGTGAACTCTAGCTGTAATAATCTCTGAATTCAACCTCGCCAAGGAAATGAGCCTTTGTGAGTATGATTTAGTGTTTAGATTGTAATTACTTTTGCAGGAAAATAGCTACCAAAAGATGCATGCTCATAGATTTTTTCCCCCTGTAAAATGGTAGTGTAATTTGTTTGAAAGCTGCTTTTGTTTTATTTTTGATAGTACAGAGAAGCTCTTAGTATTATGAGCTTTGTCTGATTAAGTGCGCAAAATGACAAACAAGGTTGTCCTGTGCTCATCTTCTTCCTTCTTTAGGCAGATAATCACCTTTAGAAGCCTGGATCCTATTCAGCTACTCTGTCAGTCAGCAATACCAAGAGCCCAGTAAGCCGCATTTATCAAACTAAACACTTGATCCATATCGGCACATCAGCAAGGTCTAAGACACAAGATGAAAGTTGCAATTAGGATTTAGGAGGACATTTTATTATCTGAGATTTGAAATAGGTTTTCCTAGCTAATCCAAACATCTTTCCACTCAGATATGTTGACAGAGCCCTTCTGCACATGTACTTACTTCAGCTTAAGTGGGAACTGCAATGTATGTTGCCAAGATTTAATACCTCCAAAAGGAGAATACTGGTCAAGGGCAGGATATCTAGGCTGTGGCTAGGATAACAAATTTAATTGTGATTGAACAGACGTTATAAAAAAAAAAATCCTCAAAAGGAAAATAACACTCCCATGGCAAAATTGTACCATTCTCCTCTTACCTGACAAAATAACTGAGCCATTTGGGAGGGGAGAGCGGTTTCTATCCTAAGGAAGATCGTGATATCTCCTGACAGCTGCTGTACATATGTAACACACTCAACAGTGTGTTAGACAAGCACCCTCTGTATACAGTACTTAGGTATTACAATGATGGGGACTATCAGAAAACTGAAGGCAGAGAGCGCTTATACTTGTCAAGGTCCACCCAACTGCTTTCCTGCTTTTATACTATTACACATTTATTTTTTGTAACTATGACTTGATCATTTGTAACATCTTTAATGTTCCCCACCTGTGCATGGGGGTGAGTGTTCCAGACTCTGCATGGATACTGATAAGTATTCTCTGCTATACCTACTCTTGCTCATGTGTGTTCATGTGTGAGACCCTGGGAGCTGACTAGTACTTTTGTAACTTTCTGGAAAGCTTCACACCAGGCAGATGATGCTTGTCTTGGGAGGTGTACATGTGCTGCTAAAGCATGTCTTTTTTAATGCAGGTGGGTACAGAACCTGTCTTTGTGGCTATGCTTTGCAGTCTCTTTTTTCTAAGAGAGGCCTTGTTCTTATCTTTGCTACATTTAGCCTTTGCATTGTATTAAACCACATAAATAATTGTTATCCAAGCTTTTCTTATTGCTTAGTCTTTGTATAAAGTTGTTTCATTTAGGTTTCCTGCTTGTGACTAAGGCACTAGACTCAGACTTGGAGAACTGGGTTCTGTTCCCAGTCCTGCCACAAACCTTACTGTCTGATCTTAGGCAAATCACTTTATTTCGCTGAGAAATCTGGTAATATTTCCCTAACTCACCGGATATTGAGAGGATAACTTCATGAATGTCTGTGGTGTGTACTATTGTACTGGAGGCCATCAATACCTAAATAGACAGATTATTAATTCAAGGCTATGACTAGTTTTCACATTTTGACATCTTTACTGTGACAGAGATCAGTCCATTTGTGAATACGTTGCTATTCCAACAGGCAGATGCTTTTAGCAACTAATGCTCATGACCAATGCAGCATCTACTTCAGAGATGATTATTTTAGCTTTCATAATAAGGCATACTCAAGGCTATATAGCTATGAGCTATTAAGCGCCATATACGTTTTAATTCCAAGGAAATGGAAATCCTGTAGGGTATCTCAAGGCCTACTTTGGGTGGCATTTCGTTAATGCATTGGGGGTGGGGGACAGGAAAGTAATTTCCATCCTGGAATTAGTCTTTACAGTAACACTATACTTAGTAAGGTTGGAAATATAGAACCAGCAAATAGAGAATTGCATAATAGAAGAAGATGAATTTATATCTGTCAGTATGGAATTACTAAAAATTTTCTCTCAAAGCTCTAAATGATGTATAAAAGCAGATCAGAAGTATATAAAGGACTCCACTGTGAAGAGAAAATGTGCACAATAAAATGGTACCACAAGATCATGTTAAAAGGTTGGAGCTTCTCAGTATTATTTGCAGCGCCAAGGACTCAATGTGACAGCCTCCAAAGAAAATGATACAGAATTGTCTATGATTACAGGCATACAATCACAGCCTCAGCATCTCAGGATCTAAGTGATTGCCATATTTGGTGTCGAGAAGGAATTTTCCCCCAGGTCAGATTGGTAGACATGGGAGTTTTTCATTTTCCTCTGCGGCATCGGTCAGTTCCAAGTTTAAACTAGTGTCAATGGTGGATTCTTTGTAACTTGAAGTCTTTAAACCATGATTTGAGGACTTCAGTAACTCAGCCAGAGGTTAGGGGTCTATTGCAGGAGTGGGTGGGTGAGGTTCTGTGGCCTGCAATGTGCAGGAGGTCAGGATAGGTGAACCTGATGGTCCCTTCTGACCTTAAAGTCTATGAGTCTGTGAACCAATGTTTGTCTTCAAGACTCTTTGATTTCCTGGACAATGATCAGTCTGGCTAAATCATGAGTTAACAAATTTCTTAAATTGTTACAAGAGTGAATGGGCTAGACTTCCTTTAAGGGTTCGTACCAGCAGTGTTAGCTACACACAATTGTTCTGAAGACAACACTTGTGATTAGTGTTTTTACACTTATAGAAAAATGAGGAAATGTGGTTATTGATACTGCTAGATACTGCAGACATCTAACTGGTGATAATTTTCACCATAAAATGTTTAGAAATGTCTTCTGCCTCGGTGTTGAATTAGTCTCAAAATTCTCAATGAGATATTCTCCAGTTAGGTCTTTTGGGTTAACCACTGAGTTAGCAGAGAAGAAAAATAGCAGACTGAGCCATGCAAGAACTAAGTAGTAACCAAAAGAGTTAGCCAGGATTTACAGAAGTTAGAGAAATAAGAGCCAATTCTTGGGCCCAGTCTTTGATTTGAATGAAAGCAGGATTCTAGTTCACTGATCTCTCAGATCTCTCAGAACCTGGGCACCTCAACTCATCCTAGCATGTTCATCTGTGTTCTTTTCTTTTCCCTATCCCATCCCCTGAAAAGGTAGAAAGAAAACAATTTACTACATTAGATACAAATCCCAAAATGTCATTCATTGTAGGGAATAAATAAGTATGTGATTTACTCCAAAGTTGAATTGAAATACTGACCTTCAAATGGAGATTCTGAATTTATTATTCTGAAGTTTGCATTACATTGTTTCCAAATTCACAAAAAAAAAAAACAAAAAAAAAAACCACCCTCTGCTAAGAATTTTAAATGAAATAACACTGAGTGAAATTCCGGCCACTGTGAGGAAAGCAGCATAATCACCTCCCCTGTGTGTGTATACATATGTATATAAAGCTGGCATCACTGGCAAACATGAGGGTATGGGTGGTAGAGATTAGATATATAGGCAGGGGCAAAGTGATGTAGGATCTTGAAGGAAAGGTAATTTGGTGCGATATAACATCAGGCTCAAAAGACATAGTTATCTGAGAAGTAATGGGAGTGTTTTCCTTTTGTGCTTACTCCACTCCCCATGAAAGAGTAAAGTAAGAGAGTAACTGGTGGTACTGACACCAGAAGACTAAACTTTTAAGCAGCTTCTATGCAGTAGTTTTTATTAGCCTTTTCATTCACTAACAGTTTGTGGGCTTGGAAAGTTTCAAATCATTTGGTAAAATAAATGCATTCTTGGGAAAAAACGTCTGTTGGGAAAGGATAACGTCTAAACATGTTATCACTACAGTACATTATGTGAACAGTAGAGGTCCTCAAAACCTAGCTTTTTAGCAAGGATGCTGAGCATGTCTTTAGTTTCAAACTTAATTTTTTACAGTGGTTATGTTCACGTACATCATTTTATAGAACAGTTTCTCAGAGATTTTTTGCCATGCAATTAAACACAATCATCTGATCTTGTTTACTTTAAATGTTTCACAATAGTTAGAATGTACCATATTTTTATTTTCTTTTTCAACAGCTGAAATAATGCTATAGAAAAGACTTAATCATAGAAGATCTGATAGGATTGAAAAGCTGTTCTCTCAAACCTTTTTGAAGAAAAATGTTACAGCTTTTTAGAAGAGCAATGTTCCATTGTTTTATTTTGATATTAGGTAGCAATGCTGCTGTCTTGGGACAAAATTCTGCCCCCGTTGCATCCATGCAGCCTTGCTGAGAAGCGAGGGCAAAATTTAACTCAACTATCTAGCAACTATCAGTTTGTGTTCTATTCATTCAGTGTGTTACTGATCTTTTCCTTTCTCTCTTATGCCTCTCTACTCCATGCGGAATGGGCCTTCACCACGTCACTTCCATCTTTGCCAGTCTCGTGCTGCAGTCTTAGCTTCTTCCCATGTAATTTATTTTGATAGCTTTCCGTTCTGCTTCTATTGTGCATGTTCATGTTATCTTTTGGACTCCCTTATCACTGCCGATCTTTTACTTTAATGCACACATTGCTTGGATGTGTACAACAAATACAGAACTGGTGTCATTTTTTGAACTTATGGACTTGTTGGAACTAATGGAGCAGTACATAATTTTCAGATGTATGCAATAATCTTATAACTCTTCTGTGTTTAAGTATATTGCCAACTGCTCATGCATAGATTTGTAGAAATTTGTTAACCAGTACAAAGGCATGTGGGTGCTAAGGATTTTTTTCTAGTCTAGGTCATATGAAAGGGTACTGAGCTACGCAAGTAACTGGACTCTGTACTGGAGAGGTTAATGGGAACAAAGGAGGAAACAATTTTCCTGCTTCATCCAGGACCACTTCTGCAATTGCAATAGCTTCTTCAGCCTTTGAAGCCCTCCCCTGTCCAGGGGAGGAGGAATGACAGGGTGAACTCTTAGTAGTCATAGATTCATTGGCCCGGCCCCTGCTCCTTAATTAGTCTGCCCTGATATAAGCATCCCTGCATCCACAGGGATGAGTGTGTGTATGAGTGTGATTTGCTGCTAAGTTTGAACAAGATTGTCTATGCTATTACTTAAACTACCAAATAACCCAAACAGTTGGACTTTGACTAGAGAATGCCATTACGTTAGTTACTACAGATACAATTTGTTGACATTTTCCAAAACTAACCCACATTTATTTGTATTGCACAAGTAACCCACAATTTCTGGCTTCGTGCTTTAAATCTCTGAGCTGTGTTCATATGATAATAGTAGTTAACTTGAAAAAAAAAATGCTGCTGAGTTGAAATACAAACTGCTGCATTACTAAGCCACACTCCCCATACCATTTTGGTCTGTGATTCGCAATGGGCACAAAGTAACCCTTCATTTCAAATTAATTAGTTGGTAGTTTTAACCTGTAGTGTTTTCTGGAAAATCTCATGGCAGTTCTTTTTGCAGAAAGCTCTCTGAGGGATGAATTAAGAGCTGTCTTGCATTTTATGTGGATTAAGTTTTAAATTAACATAAAAGAATAACAATGTGAATCAATCTGATCAAAGAAAAAGTGTCACTAATTATTTAAACAGGACACTTACTAGAGGGATTTAAAGGCAAAGAAGCGGATTTCCCTTGCATGTGGATCAAATCAGAAGTATCCCATAATTGACTCTTTACAAGACCTTGTTGCTGCGTAATGGACTAGATATTAAAGCCTTAAGTATTTAAAGCCAGTTTCTGTCTTTTTCTAAATGGAGGTCTACCACTAAGAGCTATTTTACAAGTCTGACACATTAGCTGCATCACTGTGAAATACACTGGCTCTGGCTTCTATGATCCAGAATTTCAAGAGCTTTCGATAGTTAAATGATGTGAAACGGGTAACATTGAACCTGTGAGAAGCAGTGAGCATCCTAAAAAAATAAATTCCAGATGGGGGTGTCTGTTGGGGAGTTATAGAGATAGTGTATGTTAGTTTTTATAAGCATGTAATTAATTTTGTTATCTTTGCCATCTTTCTATTTTGTTGGTGTGTGTGGGGAAATTTTGAGTTGCAGTTCACAATAATTCCTTCTCATGCCATGTAAGTGACTTTTTTTTATTTTGGTTTGTTCATTCTCTGTTTTGTGGATTAGATTACTGCCATGTTTATTTCTGATTTGTAGAGGAACATTGGATCAGGCAAGATAAATGCTATCACAAAAAAAGATTGGTTAGATCAAGGAAAATGGCCAATTTTGTGATATAGGAAATGCACACTGGCCTCCTTGTGGAATGTGTGCACAAAGAACATAAACATAAGAACTGCCATACGTGGCCAGACCAATGGTCCATCCAGCCCAATATCCTATCTTCCAACAGTGGCCAATGCCAGGTGCTTCAGAGGGAATGAACAGAACAGGCAATCATTGAGTGATCCATCATCCACCCCCCAGCTTCTGGCAGTCACAGGCTAGGGACACCCAGAGCATGGTGGGTTGAATCCCTGACCATTTTGGCTAATGGCCATTGATGGACCCATCCTCCAGGAACTTATCTAATTCTTTTTTGAACCCTGTTATAATCTTGGCCTTCACAACATCCTCTGGTAAAGAGTTCCACAGGTTGACTGTGCATTGTGTGAAGAAATATTTCCTTTTGTTCATTTTAAACCTAATGCCTATTATTTTCATTTGGTGACCCCTAGTTCTTGTGTTATATGAGAAGGAGTAAATAATACTTCCTTATTTACTTTCTCCACACCAGTCATAATTGTATAGACCTCTATCCTATTCCCCCTTAGTCATCTCTTTTCCAAGCTGAATGATCCCAGTTTTATTAATCTCTCCTCATATGGAAGCTGTACCATACCCCTAATCATTTTTGTTGCCCTTTTCTGTACCTTTTCCAATTCCAATATGTGTTTTTGAGATGGGGCGACCAGATCTGCACGCAGTATTCAAAATGTGGGCGTACTTAGATTTATAAAGAGGCAATATGATATTTTCTATAAAAGTGTACTCCAATAGGGATGCGTTTGTCTTCTGGCGCAAATGCGATAGTGTGGGCAAAGACAACATCATTTAGGCTGTTGAAGTATTATAGTCACTTTTGTAATGCAACTGAATGTAATAAGGTCTGCCCAATTTAAAAAAACCCTTATTCCATGTCAGTAGTCCTTATTCATTGCCTTCAGTTGGACTATCCTCATGAGTAAGTGCTTGTAGAATCAAACCCGTAATTTGTATTATTTCTAAATAACACAACATGTGCTGCTCTAATTAAGGTTTCTGTCAGCATAGACTTCTGTTTTTATGGGTTTATAGCTTGGTTGCTGGAAATCTCCAGAGTCAGTGCATGCCCCAGGTGCACTTTAGTATTCAAGTTGTCTGTTCATATACATTTTTAAATTTGGGTTCATGTTGTATTTTAGGCTGAAGCTTCCTTAAAACAAAGCACTTGGGCTGGCATTTTCTGATCTGCCTAAGAGACTTAGAAACTCCAATCCCTATGAGACTTGTGCACCTAAGTCACTTCAATACTTTTGAAAATCCCACCTTGGGACTTCATAGTGAAGTGTATTTAATTGTGAGCTTAATTGATCATGGTTAAGATGTTCAGAGTTGACTAAGGGATTTCAACCCTTGTTAGTTTTAATGAGAATTGTGTATTTAAGTCTCTTCCTCAGCTCTGAAAATTTCAACCTAAGTCTGCGCTTCATTAGTAGCCACCCAGCATCAATTAAGCTCCCAGTCCTGTGCCAGGAAATACTGGGCTCAGTGCCCTGGGGGCAGTCTCTTTAGCTGTTCCAATATCCTGATCAGAATCTGGAGGAGATGTTCCTAGGAGTGGTCAGATGCCATGAGATGGGATAAATAGCTAAGGCATTGCAAAGACCTTTTTTCCTTTATAAAGCAGACATCATTTGAAGAGCAGATCAGAAAATTGGGAGGGGAAGGGGTTGTTTGTTTTTTGTTTGTTTCATAGAGCTCTTTTTAACACTGTTTTAAACAATATATATAATGTAATTTTGCAAGCAAGTAGACAATCCTTTTGATACTTTGGGCAAAATGAGCTTTAAAAAGTCTGAGATGCAATAGTTCCTTTTCTTAACATTTCAATATCGCACCACAGATCTCTGATGTGAATAAATCCAGTTATCCAGATAACACTTCAGGATCATATAAGCTTTATTAGAAAATAATGATGTAATGCAATGTTAACATTGATACAGGACAAAATGTTGTTATATATTTAACTAACAGTGAAACACTCAAGTCATGGTAACATTTTCAAAGAACTGAGTTTGTTAAAAGTACAGAGGACAAAAGGACCCCTGACTAAACTTAGGAAGCCCTGAATTACCCAGAATTTCTGAAGAAGCATTTACTTTATCTCTGCTCATTGCAGGGTCCCTGCATGCCCGCCCCCTCCCATAGCTGGGCTTACAAAGGGGACTTTTACTCAGTTCTTGAACCATAGGAATTCTTCCCCAGCTAGATCCAGCACTTTTCCAGACCCTTTATGCTGCCTCATAAAGGGTCCATAGCCAGAGGGAGAATCCCCGTAAGGCCCCTGCATCAAAGAGTTTACCATCTCATGTCAAGTGATATACAACAGGTGGGGTAGAGAGATGCCATCAAATATCAGCTCTGGCCCTCATGTTACTTTTGCTGACTTTTGGATTTGTAAGTGTTTTTCTGCTCTGAAAAGAGACGCCGTAAAATTGTTAGTGTCTTGCTTAACATTTCAGCTCCCAGCATGTATTCAGTCATATCAGCTGACTCAGTGACAAAACTAAGGATCTATTTATTTATTTATTTTTGGTTACATTTCTGCAAGAACTGTAAAACTAACGCGACCCTGGGGGAGTAAGCAGAATATTTTTCTGGCTTGTGCCTCACCAACAGAACTGTTAACTAAGTTTCATAGCTAAATTCTGCTCTCTGCCACACCTGTGCAGCCCCAGGGAATTCACTGGAGTTGCACCGGGTTAGCTGACAGAATCTGAGCCATAGAATCTTTTAGGTGGGAGGATGTACTACTCAGAAGGAACCCAGCTTGACTCTCTGATCCCAGGTTAGATTTGTAGTGCTGGCCCTTTGTCCTTATAAATTGGTCTGTAAATCATTGAGACACAATAAACATGTAGCCACGTGATGGCATTTTTATACAGCAGCTTTCCATGCTAGAAGCACAGTTGAATAGCTGTATTTTCAGAAATTTAAGGGCAAGACATGTTGCCTAGACATTGGGCCAAATTGGGGTTTTATATGTAACAATACTATAACAATACTTTGTGTATATAGCATAGAGTGTACACTCAACGATAAGTAATGACAACTGCTGTTTTACAGGTGGGGAAACTGAGGCAGACTGTGACTTATCCAAAGACACAGAGTAGGTCAGTGGCAAACTTGGGAGCAGACGTCAGCTCTCCTGACTTCCTCCTTGCTGTAACCCACTACCCAGAATGCCTTCCAAACATATATTTTCTTCACAAAGGTTGTAATATTCCTGCAGTAGGTTTTGATGATACAACTATATGGCCACACTTTTAGTCAGATTTTCCTTTATATGGAAATAATTAGTAGGTAAATACTTCCTTACTGTAGTGGTTTGCAATATGTGTTTTTTTTGGAGGTAAAATAATCGTGAATAGGAACCCAAAGCAGTGTTGTTAGCCAAGTTCTGCCTTCAGATGTGTGGGATCTCCTCAGGGCTACATTAGCCTCTGCAACAACTGTACTTCATCTTACTCATGGTATTTGGATGTTGTATCCATATGGTTATGGCCCTAAATTCTCCCTCTGCAGTGGCAAAATGGAGTCCTGCTGGCATGCATGTTTGCACTGGGCATTAAACTTGCCATATCCTGCAACCCCACGCTGTAATGGCAATGCACCAACTTTTTTGCCTTTTGCGCTGTATGAAGCCGTGGGGTTGCAAGTATGGCAGGATTGACCTCAGAAGCCACTTTAAAAGAGGCATGGTTAATTTAGCATGGAGAATTGTTTTAAGTCCTCCTTCTCAGTGGTAAAAGTTTCATATCTTTCTTTAAACCTAGTATTCTTAAATTAACAAGCCTCTACTTTGTAGAAACATCTGTTGACTTAAACCATGAGAGAAGAGGAGCATCAAGATGCTTGAGATACCTGAACATCATCATTTCAAAGAGAGGGCTTGTTTGGTTGCTTTTTATATCTTCCAAGACAATTTTAAAAAGACCAGAATCATCTGTAGGTGTTAGTTTTGAGCAAAATCTGACCTGTCTAATTATTCAACCATGAGATTACTGCTTAAAATGCTGTTCCAACAATAATCCAAATAGTTATTAAAATCTAAATGTTAATTTATATTTTAAAAAATTACCCTAAGTAACCTCTGCATAACCTCTGCATAATCACCCTGCTCCCAAAACTTCCATTGAAATAGCTGGACGTGGCAGAATATGTAAGAGGGACCCAAGCTATGGATAAAAGCTCCACGGTGAGGTTGCAAGAGGAGAATTTTTTCCCTGTGGATCTCTGAAATCTGGAATAATTTAGGTGACAGAAGGCTGCTTAAACTCAGTCTCTTTTTAACAGAGGGGAGGGCTAATTCCAAAATACTAAGAACACAAGATCCTCTGCCTCCCATCTTTTCCATTCTTCAGCAGCCATGAAAATCCCTTCCATTGCAAGGACCTTGAGCATTGGTGTCTATTTTCTGTCTACAGCTCGTAAAAATCTAGTCTACTGTGAGCTGTAATTCTTTGGTTGTTGGGTGTAGTGTGCAGGTGCTGGATGGTGTTGGTGACCTGAGAGGTACAGGAGGTCTGACTAGATGATCTGCTGGTCCCTTTTGGCCTTAAAATCTGTGTGAAAATAAACGTTAATTATTAACTTGAATGATGTCAATCTTTCATAGTACTGACTGAGAACTGATGACAACATATCTTGAGACCACATATGAACACATTCTGGAGTAATTTTGCCAATATTCATCATAATTTCCTGGGCACTACCATTTACTGAACCATCTTGTTGTTATCTCAGGGATTGGTAACACAAAAGTTCTTAATTAACAGTCAAGCTTGAACTTGTTTCATTCACTTGTATTTCACATGCTGGTTTCTTCTGATAGGCCCCAAATTTCACTTTCTGCAGCAGATTTCTTGCTGTTCCCACATTTCCTGAAACAACACATGGGGCTTCAGTAGGTAACAAACTGCAATTTCATTGTTCCTCTCTATCTAAATTCTGTATTTCCAGTGAATTCTTGACATCTACTCTCTGTGACTGGGATGATGTCAGGGAACTAGAAGTATCTTGTTTACCATCTTACAAATTTCTTGTTTCTCTGACACTCCCAAAAGACTCTCACTCCCACATCTGACAGCATTGCTCTTTTACGCCAGAGAGTTTTGTATTCCCAGAACTAGTTTGAGCACTTGGAATGCTTGTAAAACTTACATACCAAGGGACTGATCCCAGGAATGTGCTGAGCATATACAATTTGCCCCTCATTGTATGCAAACCAAGAGGGGAAAATAAACAAATGTATTTACCTCACTGGGATCATGATTGAAATCACAGCTGGGCAGCTGGCAAAGAACCATCTCTGGGACTTCAGAGACCTGTAGGGGAAACATTAGTAAAAGAACCAGAAGGAGGAGCATTAGTAACAGCAAATTATATGTTGAAACAATGGTCAAGCCACCATTACTATTAGTATTTATTTATTTCTATTACAGTAGCATCTAGATTCCCCATTCAGAGGGCAGGACCCCATAATGCTAGCTACTGTACAAAAAGAGTAAAACCAGAAAGAGTCCGAATCCTGGAGCACTCCCAGTCTAGGTTTATGACCATATGAAACAGGTGGTTAAATAGACAGATGGAGATGGGATAGAAGGTAGGTTACAGTAGCGAAGGGTGTGTTTGCGATATTCTCAATGTTCAGAGTAATCACAGGTGGCCTAGCCAGTGACACATGATTATGATTTAAACATGGAATTTACCATCTGGTGGCTCTCTAGCCATCATTCGTATTCCCCCATCTTCCCAGAGGGACTGGAACAACCTCCGAGAAGATCACTGCTGGTGGGCACATGTGGCAAAGGGCACTAGGGGAAGTGACGATTCCTTGCTGGTACCAGCTCCTCCCAGACACTAGCCCACGTGATAGAGCTAACAAACTGGAATGGACTATAAAAGGTGGGTGCGTGACATCATTACTTGATTCCACTCCCATACAACTGAACCCCTGAAGGGTTGTCTGGAAGACAAAAGGACTTTGAAAGGGGAGAGAGGAGTCTCAGGCAGGGAAGCTTACCCAGCCTGGGTTAAGCAACTGCTTGTACCAGCTAACAAGGGTGAGACATTGCTAATTCAAATCCTGTTCATGTGTAAAACTTGGACTGCGATCTTATGTTTATTTCATTTGGTAACTTATTTTAATCTCATTACACTTGCCACTTATAATCACTTAAAATCTATTTTCCTGTAGTTAATAGATTTGTTTAATGTTTTATCTCCACCATTGTGGTCTCGAATTGGAGTGCCTTGCAATCTTATCTGGTAACAAAAGCTATTGCATGTCTTCCCCACAGTGAGGGGGGAGCAGACTTATTAACATAATATTATTATATTATTAATTATAATATTAATAATATTATTTAATATAATTAAAATAAGTTTTCAGGTTGTACCCCGAGTACCTGGTCACAGTATCAGTGGAAGACGGTCTCGGAAGTCAAGGTTTGGTCTTAATTCACAGACATGGTTATTTGACTACCTCTCCAGACACATATATTAAAGTCTTCTATAATTTTATAGCCTTTGTTCCTTTCTTTTGTCAATGCACATTTTGCATAAAATAAACCTGCTGCACCGTAATCTGCTGTTGTAACTAATATAATTGTGCCTCTAATTATTCTGCATATCAAGAAACGAGGAAGTTTAATTTTGCACCAGAGTAGATTAACATGCTACTTGGAAAGAACAATCCACAATTTATCTATTTCTCATCTGTTCAGATTTTAAACACCTTGGGACAAAAACACCCATACTGTTCACTCATGTTACTAAAGACCTTTCGCCTTGCTGCTCCACTACTTTTCTACAAAGATTGACGACACATCAAGGCTGATATTTTTCGCAGAGCCCTAATGGAGTGAGATCAGCGAAAGTCAATGATAGTTGGGTGCCTACGTCCTCTAAGCACCCCTTTGGAAGTATCAGTCCTAATTATAAGATAAGACAGACAGATAAGGCATAAATGTGATCCCAATGGATTAGCTAGCCAATCACTGTTGTAAACCCTCTTTTTCCCATATCTTTGATATATTAACAAAAATTGTCTTCTGCCTTTTTAAACTCCAGACATGTACAGATATATGACAGATTCTCTGGTGATGGCAACAGGGCCCCCACATGGGGGGGGCAAGGGTACCTTTACCAGGGCCCTGGGGGGCCAACCCAGGCTGTAGCCGCCATGGGTATGTGTGTGGGAGGGAGCCCGTGTTACAAGTTTGTACTGGGCCTGAAAAAATTATGCTTGGGCCCTGGATGGCAATGTTAAATTTGCCCATCAGACTCCTCTCTCAATTCAATTACAATACTTAATATGTTTACAGAAATTCAAAATTATTTTCACCCACTCGCCTAGGGACAAGTAATTTGTTTTAGAAGGTGAGTACAACATCACTTATCTTTTCAACATCAAAATGGTATCTCCCTAGTGTATCTCTCTCAAATCCTATGTAGATCTAGTCTAGAGCTAAACCACTTTGTGCTGACATCCCATCAGACTTCACAGTCTATTGAAGTTGGCCTGATAATTTTTGGTGAGGAAATCTCCAACACTGTGATAGGAGATATGGTATTGTTGATTCAATAGGTGGCATTCTTCCCTCTGAGTCGTCATTGAACTAAGGCTGTACCATGGCTTTAGGGGGCAGTGTGCTGCCAGAGGTCTTTTGGGTGAGATGGAAAATGGACAAACTGCTTATTTGTGGTCGTCAGAGTTCATGGGGCACTTAAAAAAACAAAATAATAAAACTAGGCATGTTAATTATTTTGTCTTGTACAATTCATGTGATTCTCACCATCTAAGATCCATATACAGTTACAAGTGGATGCAGCTTTCTTCTGCACTTCCTAATCTAAACTGTTGTGTATTGTTGTGATGGCCTGTTAAACAGCGGCTGTGTTCCACCCCAGAGATGGTTCCATTTCATTGATGGGTGAAGTGAACTGTGTGTGCGTGTGACTTCAAATTTGTAAAAACCCTTTTATATGAATGCAAGTTGTTCTTTTTTTATTGTTAATAAAATGTCTCTCTATGCAGTGAGTGTATTCTTGCCTGAAGCATGTGATGTCATTTGTGATAGCAGCCTATTGTGTTCAGCTTTACAAGGGTCCTCAGATTGCTATGGTTAAGATTAATGAGGTATTCACTTAATCATGATTTATTTATGGATCTACTTGTAAATCCAATGAGTTACACAGATGAATAGTAACCACTAACCATTTAACCTCTAAAGGGGTTTTGTAGCTTTATGCCTTTTTGTTCTGGAATAAGGTCTCTATAGGGATATAAGAAATGATGATGCTATCCCTCTAAATTACTATTAGTAGGTAACAAGTACGGTTTCCTTGTATGCATTTGTTTCGGATGTGTGTTGCTTTGAGAAAGCTGTATTTGAGCCGCCTCACCGCTCCAGTGTCAAGATGATTTCAAGGAAGGTTTCCAAGTTTGGGTTCAAGGCCATGAGCACTTTGCACGTGCTCAGATACTGAATAAGTGGTGTTAACCACTGGCTCTCCTCAGTCGCAATAGCTGGCCACCACATGAGGAGGGTGAGCATTAAAAGAGAGGAATAGGAAAGAAATACTGAGGAAACACCCCATCTTCTGTCCTGTGAAAGAAGAAAAAAATTGTCCTGTAAGTGGAACTGCCGGTTGGGATGATATGAGTCTGTGCTGTGGGCTGAGAGCATTGGAAGAGACACAGCACGGTACCCCAGTTGGGTGCCTTGTGTTGCTTTCAAGCAATTTATTCTAGGCAATCAGAAGTTGGTATTAGCAGGCTCCAAAAGGAACTCAAGCAGATAGCTGCATCAAACTGCCGCAGGACCAGTGAGTTGGGGCAGTGTGGGATTTCAGCGGAACCCCACCATCAAAAGACATTTGACCATGTAATGCAACTCACATAAGTGAGTGCCACAGCTGTCAAAAACTCATTTGCCACAACCAGTGTTAAAGATGGGTTTTTAAGATCTTTAGTTTGTTATAGGACAGGGATCCATATGAAGTGTGCTGTGGAATATTTCAAATGTGCACGTTATTTCATTTAGAAAAACATCCAGTGTGTGCATACCAGAACTTCCTGTAGCCCAAATTTGTCAGGATGTTTAGCACACACAGTAGTAGTCTTGGTGAAGAATTAATTCAATACCGAGAGGCTGAAATGTATGTGAAAAGATGGCCACTTGGGGTTGCACCGATGAGCTAAGTGGTTGACCAACCACTTGCTGGAAAAGCCCAATCAGCTGAAGATTAGCAGATTTTTTAAATTTCTTTTGTATGATTTTGATACCGTAGCAAGAGAAAATGCTATGAAAATCACAGCTCATGCTTGATGCCTATTGCAAACAAGGACCCAACTTTTAAAGGTATCAAATTTAAAACATGAATTCGTGTTTTTCAAAATGTTTCTGGCATCTTCCTACTTGACCAGCGAATGGAATCACCATGCTAAATTTCTGATTTCACATTAGTATCTATGGCAAGACCATGAGGTCATAGATAGAGGAGAAAGGATTATCTGGGTTGTGGTGGCAAGCACTCGGATTTCCAGCACCAGTATCTAAGGAGGTGTATGTCAATGGGACAAGGGCCAGCAAAGTGGGTACATGGGAAGAATCTAATTCTCACATAATTATTCCAGTTTGATACTCCTTTAAGTTTCATTCAAGCATTGGCAAAGACGGAAGACTTTAACATTGGATGGCCAACTAGGTGCATTAAAAGAGACCTTTGGTCTCTTAAGACAACTATTCAAATCCCCCAAATCTAAATAAAAAATGCTACAAAACAATTCCAGGTGGTTACTGTTGCTTATCCTGCAGCATCTATTTGTGTCAACTTAGATTTAATATTTCATTCCATAAAGTATAAAGCACGTTTTGCAGGCTATAAACTGCTGAAATAATTATTGTATTGACGATAACAGTGATGTAAACAGAGAAACAGTCCTTTTAAAAACAATTTCCACCAGAGAAGTGATGCAATACTGTCTTTGAACCTGAAAGACCATTCCACCACAGGCATGTGTATTGTCGATAATTCACAGATTCAGGTGAAAAGTAATTGTGCCTGACCCTTGATGTCTTTAGTGCAGTCATCCCAAGGTGCATTTGCCCATCAGTTATTGAGTTAAATATTGTTTTAAACAGGAAAAGGGAAATTAATAAAAGGCAATGAGGTGGCAGAATAACATTTGTAAGGTAGCTAGGAAGGACAGTCATATAATTAAGAGATTGGACTGGGATTCAGGAAATCTGGGTTAAATCCCTATTACTTGCACACACTTCCTGCGTGACCTTGCTCAGGTCAATCTCTCTGTGCCTCAGTTCTCCATCTGTGAACTGAAGATACTTTCCTACCTCACTGAGGTGTTGAGGCTAAATCTACTATTGTCATGAGAGATGCTTGGATACTCCTTGATAGGGACCATATGGGCACCTAGAGGGAGTCCAAAATGGTTAACAGTGTAGAATTGGTACCAATGGATTCTGAGACTTTGGATAAGAAGCTGTCATTCCTGTTGATTGTTTTGAGGTCCCTTGATAGGTATGAGCTCTATGAATTATTCCCTACCTCCTCTTTCACCTTCAGTATGCCTGCCCAGATATTCAGTAGGGCAACTACTCCTGCAGGGCCCCTCTGCTACAATGGGATTCTCAAGTGTTGAATTCAATAGGACTCGTCTGCCTATATGAATACCTTATGGGTTTGATATAGGAGTTATTGGTGATATTCTATGGCCTACGTTATGCAGAATGGTCAGTGTCTACACTTAATCACTACAGTGACACAGCTGCAGCGCTTCACTGTAGACACACTACAGTGATGGGAGGGGTTCTCCCATTGCTGTAGTTAATCCACATCTCCGAGAGGGATAATTCTTCCATCAACCTAGCACTGTCTACATCCAGGGTTAGGTTGGCATAGCTACATCTCTCAGGGCTGTGGATTCCCCAGAGAGATGTAGCTATGCCAATGTAAATTCCCAGGGTAGACTAGACCTTAGATGATCCCTTCTGGACGCCTTAAAATCTATTAATGTAATAATCTTTGCAGGACTAGGGACTTAATGACTATGGGTCCCAAATGCTGAGCACCCTGAATTTCCATTTACTTCAACTGGAGCAGAGGGTACACAGCACCTTGCAGGATGAGGTCTATGATTGGGCATTGGGAGGAGAACTTTATGGCATGATACATTTAATCCACAGAAAAATCCACACATTTTATTCATTTTAAGTGTATTTCACAGGGTTTTTTTTTTTTTGACTATTTGAAATTACATGCTTGTAAAAACTTCTTTTAATGAATAGAGCCCTTTCTGTACAAAGGCAAGCTTTTTTTCCCCCTCAGTGCAGTCATTTTAGTATACTTTCTTTTGTAGGTCTGGCTCCTTCCATCATCTGTTCATTATTGCTTACTGCTACAGATCCCTCAAGAACTGAAAACAGACTATTTGGAGCATAATCTATCTTGAAAGAGTTTGCTGATGCATGCCACACAGTTACCAGGCCTAAGAAGACAGATAAGTAAAACATTTTATTCTTTAATGTCAACTCAGAACTATTTTTCAGTGAAGTGGCAGAAGCAGTGCTCTCTTTGTACACACATAAAATAATTGGAAACAATTAGCTGGTTAAAAATCGTGGGTGTAGTCCTGGCCCCATTGAAGTCAATGGAAGTTTATACCCTTGACATCAATAGAGCCAGGATTCCACCCCCTATTTAAAAAGAAATCTTTAACTGTTATTAACTGGTGCTGTTAGAAATGCAGGTAAAGAATGTTTTTAAAATCTGATTTCAGTTTCAGTTTCCAGCTGTTTGTTTATATGCAAGTCAGAGTAGACTGAAAGCAGCCTCATCAGTTTCAGTTGTTTCTTGTCAGTTTCAAGTTGGCTTCAGTTTTTCTGGTTTTCATGAATTTGCAGCCCTTGCACCTCAGTGTTTGGGCTCCAAACATTTCAAGGGAATGTTTAAATCCCCACAATACAAAATGTCTGAATTACTTTTTTAAACAAAAATTACGAAAATATGAACATTTCTTTGTCACTTTGATGTTTAAAAAAAATCCCATCTTTTTGGCCCCAACTACCTGAGAGTGTCTCTATAATGAAAACAAACCCTCAGTCCTTTTTGCAAATATACCATAAATGGATAGGTATCTATGTCATTTCTACTATATCAATGTCATTTTAGAGTATGTTTGAAAAAACAACAACAAACCAAGCCATTTGTCTTAGGAAATATCAAACTTTTACTGGGAATTTGGAAAATATTTTTGGCTAGCATGAAAGGTAAAATCCTGCATCACAATGTACAGATGTGGGCCCAGAGATTGAACAGACGGACTGCTGTAAAACAACCTTTTAATTAGGCATTAAAATGCCATCGACTTGGACACATAAAAAAAGCTATGAAAATAAATGCCTTTCAAATAATTAGGATCTGATGCCTGAGACTAGCATTGATCTCTATGCAAAGATTTTCCTTCTGAAATCAGACAAGTCTGTCTGATTGTGTAAAAAAGGAATTAGTGTATAAATCGACTGCTTTTTGAGATGTTTAGTCCTATTTCCGCAGTACACGACCATTTATATAAATGGTCATTTTAGACAATCTCCCTCTCCCTGTTCATTACAGGGTTTTAAACAACTTTTGGTTTATTATGCCCAAAAAATGTTGTTAATTGAATCCCAGATTTTATCATGAATATATGAAACAGTTAAATCACTAGCTTTTACTCCCAGTTTGAGTAAGGATACACTAACAGATGCAGATTTTCTGTTCTAGAAAATGTAGTATGACTTTACTTTCACTCAAAGTAATGTACAAACATTGATTTTAAGTTTTAACAGTAGTCTGCAAACATAGCTGCTGTGAAAAATATATCATTCATTTGTACAAATTCGCCCATTCAATATAACACAATTTCTGAGGAGCAATTTTCAGCAGCTATTGATGCTTGCATAATATGAAAATATGACTATAACTGCCTATTTGTGCCACAGTTATTGTTGTAATTATAACCCCAGTTTGCACAGTTAAAGAAGTCTCCAATATTTATAAAGAAAAGATCTGGAAAACAATGAGTCCATAATATTTAAATTTTTCAACATGTAAACTGACCAAATATTAAACTTTAGACAGTGACTATGATGCAAGAATATTTTGTAAAGCTGCCTTTTGTTTATTACCAATAAATAAGTATTTTTATAAATAATAAGAAAGTTAAACCCTAAAAGAACATTTAAGGTATGCGAAGGTTGTGGAAAAGGGTGATACAAAAATGATCTAAGGAAGGAGTCTTGGATTATCAGCTTCCACTTTGAATTTCATGTGTTTTATCAGCTTTTATCACAAATGTAGTGTTACATAAACATTGTTTTTGTTATGTAGTAACCTTGCAATTCTTGAGTCCATTTTCCCATGTATTAGCTTTAAGAATCTTGAAGAAATTAGTGAACATACCTTTCTTATTATAATTCTTATTTTGTGTGTTTCAGTATTCAATAATTAACAACAAAATAAATGTTTTAAACTTCCAGTTCAGTGTGCTTCCTATTTTTTTAATAAATGAGAGTCATGTTACACTCAAGATTCTGTTATATTTAGCATATAGAATTGGGTCAGGTGATCAAAGTGTAATTTGGTAACCAGTCAAAATAGAAGATGAAACTTGGTCTTTAAGTTGCAGTGGCTTTTATTAATCAGATTTTATATGGCTCTGCTGCTTGCACACTTGTTAAAGGTGTGAAAAATTGCACTATGAAAGAATTTCATAGATGGAACCTTTAATTTTTGGATAAGATTCTAAGTTTATCAATAATTGCTCTGGTTGTGAAGCTTTGGGCAGAATTTTTTTAGGGTCCAATGAACTTGCTGTTAAAGCTTATGTTGCCATTTGCTTAGGAGTACATCCCAATTAGTAACCCTTATATCCAGAGCAGTAGCAGCATGTGTAGTGTGGTTTTTTTCTGAGTCTGTTGTAAATGATTAGTCCAAAAGAGTAGCATAAAACTTAGAACTAGTTCCCTGCTGGAGTCGGCTGGAGGAAATTAAAGGATCAACAACATAAGAGAAGCACTGAGGTAGAATTGTTCCAGGCTACAGCCACAGGCTTTCACACGCACTCAGGAAATTGACTTAATCAAAAGCTGAGGATTCAGGCATGAGGATGAGGATGATAAGGGCAGGTGATGATTCTAAATCATGTCTCAACATCAGAAAATTGGGTAAGGCTTTTTTTCCCCCACCCATAAAAATGATACTTCCTACCCAAAGGTTGAATCTTGTCCTTAGGAATTAGCAAAAGCTGCACATAAATGTGAGCTACGAACTCGGCACAGATTAATGAATAATGGCGGTTCACTTTCTCCAAAAAGGCACCATTTAGATGGACTTTTGTGCAAATAAAAGAGAGAAGAGTTTTAGATTCTGCTATTCTTTCCAGGAGGTGGCTGCTGGATGCTGGGTGTGTGAACAAGACCTACTGGGGGAGAAACAGCAAAGTTTGATGTCAGAAAAGAAGAGAGTAAGTACATTTAAAAAGGAATATACCAGGAACGAAGATCTTATAACATTCCAAACCATCATTGGCAGAAAAATACAAGGGGCCAAACAAGGAGTTTAGAACAAAAATTAACAATATTTAACTGCTTAGATGTCAAAAAGCCAGCACAATTACTGGTATGAAAGGTTACAGCCAGCAGGCAAATGCTCAGCATGTCTTGAATAAATAAGCTGCTCTAAAGAGAATGGGTCCCTTCCCCAGGTAAGAAATGCTTTTATAACATGGCATCACTTGCACTTAAACACCACTGGTTATTCTGCATATGAAATTTTCCACACTTTAGATCTTTATTGTGGGATTTTACTGGCTGGGCATGTGTGTTCCAATGGCAAGATCATTGAGTACTATAAAAAAGAAACCCAACCATTTCTCTTTAATTACTAAGCTTGTGTTTTTATGTCTTGAGCCAAATTCATCCCTGGTGCAGCTCTACTGAAGTCAGTCAGGATGGCCCATCTTTATATAAGGAAGTTGATGACAATTAAAAACGCTGCTTACTAAATGAAAGATATGGAAGTGAAATATCTTCGTCTGTTGACTGATATGCCATGATACCATCTTGCCAGTGTCAGGGTTAGACTAGCAAATAAAACACAAGACTATTTTTTGGTGGAAAGGCAACTTTATTATAGCAATTAAACATTACCAAGTCCTTTGAATAAGAGAATAAGTTAAGGAACATCTCCCAAAGTCTCATTTATTTCTTAGTGTCTTACCATAGTTCCAAGCACTTCTAAACATTTATTGAAAATATGTATAATTCATGAGTATCAAAGATATTACAACTGACTGGCATGAGCTGTTAGGCCATGCACAGGAAAAGGATCAATCACAGATGGAGTTTTTATTTTACTTGTACTTAATTGATTTTCAGTTTTCATACAAAAGCAAAATGTACAACATTGAAACAATATCACTATCATTATTTACTATTTGTAGTGCCCAGAGGCACCAGTGTGCTAGGTATTGTACAAACATATATTAAGAGACAGTTGGTTCCCTGAACAGCTTACAGTCTCATTTCAGACGATATTATGACATTCAAGGTTTGTCACATACCATTTGCAGAGCCAAATCCAGGTCACCTGTGCAAAATCTGACTTTGCTTAGGTGATCAACAAGGTGGTCAGTGTGAATAAATGCCTCCTTCCGTCACCACTGAACATAAAAATAGCTACAACTATTTCTTCTCTCCTTGACTTAAGGGTTTGGTCAGTGGAGATTCAGAGCCACTAACCATATCATTACTCCCAAGTTCTCCCTTTGTGATACCAGGGAACTCTGCTCTGTTACCATCGGCCTAGCTACTCAGCAGCCTGCCCCAATAATGTGCTGGAAATTCTGCTAGTCTTTGCGGCCTTCTGTTCCCAGGAGCATAAGGAAGGAGGAAGGATCTGGCCTACAGTAATAATTGACATCAGGAAAAATTGTAGTTCTTACAGGGACAGTGTATTTCTGGGGGCCTCAGATTACCCAGAAGCACTGGGAATTCTGGGAGAAAGATAGTCATAGGACAACAAAAACCTTTTTATGATAATCCTAATGATTATCAGAATCTAAGTTATAGAACTTGGACTACTGACGTGCAATTCAGCTAGAGTTTTATTAGTAAAAATCTGGATGAATTTGAGTTCTGCAGTTCCAGCATATATTAATAAGGAAACTGAAAAAGACACGAACTCCAATGGTTTTACTATGGCGAAAAGGCGACATTTCAAAACAAAACAATTTCAAACTGCAGTAAGAGGCAGAAGTAGGGATAATATAATCCCAAAATGGAACATATGCCCACCATGCAGCAGCAAAATGAAACAGCTATATTATTAATCTTGCGGGAAAGGGACATGGAAAATACATAATTGACCAACTCCAGTTCCCATTGAAACCAGTTGGGGAGCTGGCTAATGAGGTAACAAGAGTCTAGGAGGAAAGTTGTGTTTACAACTAAGATTACAGTTAGTTCACATTTTCAGAGAGACCCAGTAGCAATGATTGGGACTGTAGTTAAAGTTAACTTTTATGCTTTTGCAAGATATGTAATCCATAGTATATTCTGTGTTAAAAGAGTCAAAAGAAGGAAATTTGGAGGGCAGCCTGGAACTGTCACTGTTGGACCCACAGTAGGTATTGTCTCATACAGTATGGGGTTTATAAGATCACCCGGTGCGTGAAGACCCTTGCGATGTGTGAACACAACAGAGCAAATGAGGTCCCTGACCCCGCAAAGAGGTATACGCGTGCTTCTCACTTTACCACCCGTGCACAGTTCCATCGAAGGCAGTAAGACTACTCACAACGTATAAACTTAAGCATGTGCATAAGTCTTTGCAGAATCAAAGCCTCAGAAAGGCCCTTAGAAAATTGGTTGCATCTGATACTTAACAAGTTTTCTTTCCTTTCCATTCTAGTTTCCTTGGCCTTTTCCTCCTAATTGATTGCCTGTATTTTCCTTTAATTGCCTGTTTCCCTTGATTTCGTTATAAACAGATGACTTTCCTGCCAGCAATGCTGATATCACTTTTCATCTTCAAACAATCCTCACTCACCTCTGTGAAGTAGGCATGACGGTATGATTTCTATTTCACAGATGAGGGGCATAAGGCAGATCTTAAGTGACTTCCTGAAGGCCACACATGGGATTGCTGTTGGGTTAATGCTCAGAAGTTCCTGAATCCCAGTCTTCTGCTTAGACCACTGAATCATGCCACATGCTTTCTCTCTCTTTCTCTTTGAAATGCAGATAAGATGCACACAAACAGGTACAGATTTACTTCTTTTCTTATAGGTCTGGTGATATGATATGATAGCTCCCCTGAGGTTTTAACTCAATCAGTCTTGCACACGTTAACAAGGCAGTGTGTCTTGTCTACACTAGACCAGATGTGTTGGTTAACTCACGTTAGATTACATGGGCCAACATCACACCTTTAAATCCTAGTCTACACAAGACCACGGAGGATTAGGATATGATATGTAGGATAACTACATATCTCATCCCTCAGGGAGTCTTTGGACTCCAGGATATTCATGTACTGCATAGACGTCACGCTGACAGCCATCTCTAGATTCTTTATTTCACAAACTTCCGGCTTTCATCGTACTAGATGGAGCTGCAGAAGACTCACATTTTCTCACTTAAAGAGACAGTACGCTATTCCGTGATCATGAAATGTTCGTTGCCATTTGCTGTGTTTGCCAAGCATCTCTATTTTCTCTAAGCAGATTTAAGTCAAAATCCTAGCCCCATTCCACAGCCTACACACCTGGCCACGCTTAGGAGCAAGGGGAGGGGAGAAATTCTTTCTCTGTTTCCCAGATTGCAGAGCCACACGGCAGCAGCCTCTGTAGGCCAGTAGAATGGCCAGTAGATCTATATAGTGGCAAATACTCTGATCCGCACCTGCCTTTCCCCTAAATACTCCAGAGCACAGATCCATGGTGTGTTGATCCTCTGTGCAGGGTTCTGGAATTCTGTCCCCTTTCCTGAACAGTGGAAACGCATTGGTTCCACTTCCTTACAGAGACTCTGGCATAATATGTACAAACACAGGATAACTAGGGTTTGCCCCCCTCCCTTTTAAAAAACACATATAATTTCATACCCTGCTTTCACTGACTGCTTCTGACTCTTAAAATGCTTAGGAAATATCTATGGAAATAGTTAATTTCTCCCCCCCTCCTTTCACATTTCAGGGGGAGAAATGTAGCAAAACTACAAATCAACCCTTTTGTAACGATCATGTGCTTTGTTTTAACTGTAAAACATAAATCTGGTCCTCCTTGGTGATACTGTACAGAAATCTCAGTGGACATTTTTCTTGCTTCTAACTGGTCTACTTTCTTTCATAATGATAAATGGTTGGGCGGGTGAGAGGGGGAGAAAACTATCTAATCTTCAAACTGGTTGCTTTTTAACAGGACAGGAAGGAAGAATGGTGATTCATATAAAACAGAATCTCTGTTTATAGGGCTGCAGCATTGATATTTTTTAACTTTCTGACCTTTGATGCTCTTGTGAGGAAGCCTTGGACAAAGATGTCTAATCAGCTAAGACAGACACTGTGGTGCTTTGGTCTCCTGTTTAAATTGAATTAATTACTTCTCCACCCTTCCGTTTTCTTCTGCACCCAGTTGCTTAGTAGCTATCACCTTTACCATTCCATGCTGACTGGTTCACATTACTTCTGATACACAGTGCAAGTTCATCACCTTTCCAGAATGTCTCATGATTGATTCCTTATGTCTTGTGGAGACCTGCTCTATATTTTCAGGATGAAATGAGTTGCTTGAGGTGTTCTCAGATTTATTCTAAGTGTTCTCCATGAATTGTAATATTTTTATCATTGCTTGTGTCTACTCTCTTTTCTGTATTGTACTCTTTTACGGTTTTTATTAAATGAAGTAAAATGAGTTAAGTTCAGGTTTGTGTAAACCCCTTTAGCAATGGGTGGTTTTGCCCTTCATCAACTCTGTGCCTTGCATGTTAATACCCTACTGCACATCCAAAGGCATATGAAGGATGTGGGCTTTGGCTTGTTGAAAATAAAAATCAGTGTGGGAGGATCAGGTTCTTAAAGTCTATGGGAGCTTTCCCATTGACTTCAATGGAAGCAAGACTGGGCCCTACGACTTTTATATCTGCCAAGCACTGAAATCAAAGGCGGGATACTCTCTGGCTGGAAGTTGAAGCTAGCCACATTCAGACTGGAAATATGGTGTAAATCTTTAAGTGAGTAAACCGTGGAGCAATTAACTAAGGGACAAGGTAGCTACTCTGTCACTGGCCACTTTTAAATCAAGACTGATTTTTTTTCTTTAAGATATGCTCTAGTTCGAAAGGCACTTCTTACACTGGAAGATAGACAGGCTGATCACATTGGTCTCTTCTGGCAATGGAATCAATTAATGTAAGTAGGATTTCTTTTTGGTCGGAACATAATATACACCAAAAACGTGTGGTTCTTTGCCTGTTGTTCTCTCTTAAGGGTTTTTCTCAAAGGCTTTTTAACTCCATAAGAGCAGTGTCTAAGGCTTTGTATACACACGAACTTGCAATGGTTTAATTAAAGCAGTTTAATTAAGACAGTGCAAACTCCTCTCTGGTTACCACAGCTAGACAGATTTTTTCATTCAAAATGTTTTGACAAAAAAATTTTTTGGTCAAAATAGAAATTTTGATGGGAAATGCCTTTTTTGATTACATTTTTCAGGTTTTTTGTCAAACCAATTTTAGCTAAAAATTGAAATATTTTGTTTGCTGAACAATTTTTTAAAATGCAGTTTTTGTTTTTGGGTGAAATCCTGTTGCTTTTTGCAGGAAGATTCTGAGAAAAACAAAACAAATCATTTTCATCAACTCTTTTTCTTCTTTTTTTGGCGGGAACAAAAACTTCACGTGATCAGCTCTAGTGCAGACTTGTTATGATTTGAGTGGCTTATTTTGGTTTATCTTAAACAGGTTCCTAATTGACTGACTCAACCAGAATAAGCCTGGTTTAAATCATAATAATGGTGTAAGGCTTTTGCACTAATTTAACTAAAACAGTTTAAAAATCACATGAGTGCAATTCTCCATGTATACAAGCCCTGAGGCTGAAGATAAAAGGTGACCAGATTATAGTGACCCTTTATAGTTCCCACTTCTTAGTGACTTCAGTCCCCTTTCCACTTACCTGGTAGACTTTTACAGCCTGCAATTCTCTTATCATTTTAAAACAAAAAGCAGAACTAGGATGCAAAATCCACCACTAAGCATGAGAGGCTGATCCTTAAAGCAGGCAGAAAGGTGTATTTTAGAGTCACATTTGAGTCTTATCTGACTCCACAAGTCGATTCTACAATTGTTCTTTCTAAAAGAGATACAATGGCACTTGATTCTAGCATGACAGTGTCTTGCTAAGGTAATACACATGCTCTATTGAATGGGACCCTTTGTCTTATTGTTCCCAATGTTTCCCCTTTTTAATATATTGATACTGTAGCGTATGGAGAGGAGATAAATTCTAAATCCTTACTTTCCTCACCAGCAAGTTGGCAGTGTTGCAATTTCTCTGAAATCCTCACGCACTCTTAGAGCTCCATCCAACAGAGTGTGAGTATCTTCTTCCCTCATTGCATTCAAGCTAATTCAGCATGTTATGGGAGGTACTAAGCACCTCCTTGGATCAGGTGCTTATTTTCTAAAATGATCTTCTCTTGCTGTTCAAAGACCAGTGGGAAAATCTTGACTGGGTTATAAAGAGATGACTTTTCCTCCTAATGGAATGCTCCACTATAACCATCCTACCAGGGGAGTTCTCCTCTTCAAAAGAAACATTTTTTTTTGTACAAGCTGCAAAAAGAATTATTTAATGACATCATAAACGAATACAGAAAGGCCCAAATCTTCCAAAAGTAGAGACGCATTTAAGCCTGGGGGAAAAAAATGGTGTGTGTTTATATGCCAAAAACACCCCAGCTATTCCAGATTTAGGCCTCTATCCAGTATGTGAGCTGCCAGTGATCCCAGACTACTGGTTTTTTTGGCATGAATTAATTTTAGCTTGTTTAATTTCTGACATTTGTATCAATTTGTAGAGTAAGTAAGTAATACTAATATATTTAGAGTGAGGGCCAACTTCAATGTTGACATGAACACTATTCAAAGCATTGGAACTTAGCCCAACTTGCGTCAACAATAAATTTGGACCCTTACCTTTACAAAAATTTACTTCCATTGATGGTAATGGAAGTTAGGCATAGGTTATTAATGTATCAGTGGAAAACCGGCACCAGCATATCATAACATATCCAGCTTTTTTCCACCCCACTCACTGTTTGCTTTAATGTAATTTGAAATGAACTTCAGTTTTTGCATTTGGTTTTTGGGTCCTTGTTATGATCTCACAGCCTAGTCACTGAATATTGCATTCTATACAAAGAAGAGCTGTTTAAATTACCATAAATAAATATTACCAGGCACTGCCTATTTTACCTCTGTACAGTTTTATTTATGATGTGCAGAGCTTGCTACTGCTAAGCTGTAATAATTGAAAAAACTCAACTCTCTGTCCCCGAAAGCAATAAGAGTTGAAAGCATTGTGTAGAGTAAGTAAGCAAAGTAATGGTATAGTGTGTAACAGATTCTGGGCTGCCATTTTCTATGTGGTATTTTGTAACACTAGGGCCATATTTAGCCATTGGATTGTTACACAGAACTCTTATTGGCTCTTATAGTATTCTGTGTACAGAATAGGTCTCTACACAATTCTGAAAACATTACCTCCACAATATGCTCATTTTCCAAGTATTGTAGGATTTTTCAACCTTATGTTAATTTTCTACCCCATTCCCCAGCACAGTAGCACACTGATAGGGCTATTTGTGCAAATCCCATAGCTCTTTTGAAATCAATCCACAGTGCATTGAATGTAACAGGAGGCATGGAACTGATTTTAAAAAAGGAAAGGACAGTTGTTCAGAGGAAGGGGTGCTATTTCCACCAAAAAACAAAAATGATGCTATATATAATTTGTGAAACAGGCAAAGGAATCCAGAATAGATGGTCATTGAGGCTGTAGGCTCATGGCCCCATACATTTTAGGAAGTGGTGGCAGCTCCAGTTTCTTCTAGTGTTGACTCTGTGTCACTATGACAAATGAAAATGTACACTTCAGCCTATGTCCAGTGACACCTCTGTTGCCTCCCCCCGCCCCCTTAAGTCTTGGGTTGTTGCTTTTAATGATAAATGCCATTTAAACATGTAAAGAGACACCATTTCATTTTGAAGGTAGGGTACAGGATTCCTCTCCCCGCTTCCTGCACAAACACAAGTGGTTTGTAGCATGGTCTGTCACAAACAACTCTTTGTTTCTAGAGCTTCAGTGTCTCAATTTAAAAAAAAAAAAAAATGATACCCTTGAAATAGGCATTGAAAATATTACTGAGTGGCTGTTAGCTGGTGAAAAGGTCAAGCGCACAGCCTGGGAAAGTGTAAGATTTATATTATGACAGAGGGAAAGATCAGATGCCCAGTGACTCTCTACCGCACATTTTATACTAATGATTGAAATGCACCCAGAGACAGTTTATAGTAATAAAATGGCTTTATGTTCTGATATGTAAAATAAAATGTCCATGCTATGTAACAAAACATTTAACAATTCCACACCACCTGTATCTAATGTGGTTTCATCTGTAGTATATATCTCTTTTGTGTAACCAAATCTTAGTTTTTACAGTGAGTGTGTAATTAAAAAAAACCTTAAATAGATGTCTTTTCCCCCCCAAAAAAAAAAAAACTTGCAACATTCATTTTTATTAAGTACTTCATTTGTAAAAAGCAAAGCTGAATTGGACAGGTGGCCTGCATTTGTGATATATATATTTATATATATATATATATATATATAAATAGCTATTCAGCATGCAAAAATTGTAGTGATTTCCCAAATCCGATTACAAAATCCACACCAGTCACACATACTGTCTGTTGAATGTCCTGGCTAAAAATAACCTTCACTTCAGTGGCCTCAGGCTTATCTAATTTTAAACATCTTATTCATCAGTCTCTCCTCAGTGGAATGGATTCATCAACGAGCACAAGTGACTTCCACCTTTTTTTTTTAAACTGTTTTGTCCTCCACCTATTAAATGCTTGGGAAACAGGAAAATTATTGATGGGTAATGGCCAAATTCTCTATTCTTTAACTGAACCAAACTCCCACTATTATTTCTATTTATCCTTCTGTTTGTTCTATAGTAACAGCTGGCGATCTTGCACAGGACTGGGGACCAAATGTGCTGTATATACATAGAGCAATTCCTGCTCCACAAAACTATTCAGTTGAAATAAGTGGGAGTTTTGTTTAATAAAGAATGCAGAATTTTGCCCCTAAATGTCCATTCCATTTCTCATAGTGGTTGCTTTTGATGGATGGACGGATGAATGTTGGCAGTCATTTGATCACTGAAGGAGGTATCCTTCAATTTGTCACCTGGAAATAATTCCACAGTAAGAATATTAGCAACAAATATATTGGTCACAGGTTCTCCTGCCTCCACTGGTAGTTTTGTCCATTGGAAAAATCTGACAACTGAGAACTTCAATTAAAAAAGACTTTGGGGGGGAATTGTTCACTGTCTCCATCATTGTGAAAACAAATTCAGGTGCAAAGAAAATGAGTATTTAGGGGATAATACACTACACAATAGTATCCGCCAAGGGGGGGATGGTGGAAACCTCGTTTCTAGAGCCATTTAAATTTAAAGCTAGACTGGACAAATCTCAAGCAAATATACTGCAAGGAGGCAGTATGGGGCAGTGTATGCGGACACAGAACCAGGAAGCAGACCACATGGGTTCTGCTTCTGTTCCTAGAGCTGCAGTTTGCTTCTTGCGTATGCAGCCTTGGGCAAGTCACTTCACTGAGATTCTGTTTCCCCAGCTGTAAACGGGCTGATAATGCTTCTCTCTGTTGAGGGTAGAAAAAGAAACAGAGACATATAGATGAAAAGAGCTAATTTTGTGCTGATACAACTATTGCAGACACGTGTTCATATCGGCCGTTTCTCTCTTTAATTGTTTTGGCTCTATGGCTTAATGAGCCACACAGAGGGAAGGGTAATGTTTTTCAAAAAAGCCAAAAATCTACTTATGGGTGTCTGCTGTTTTAAACAAAGGAGGAGGAGCAGCCACATCACATTTTAGTCATTTGGATGGTTCTTGGGGGCCACGAAGACTCAATTAGTTAACAAGAGATTGATGAATCCAGGCCATTGATCCAAGAGTTACTTTGTACAGAACTGTTCTTTCCACTGCATTGTGTGTGTAAAGATACAAACTCCTCATACCCACAAACCCATTTGTGTAGGTTTCATTGAAGTGCAAGTTACCCACAGAAATTAACACTGAAGTAACATTGTTCTGCAGTAGCAAAATGAGCTGTTTTGTTGCTTAGACATTAGGATCATCCATCAGTCCAGTTTTCCACAGTCCCCATTCCTGCATGGTACGGTAACGAAGATTCCCTCGACAGTGAAAAGCTTTGTGAGTACAGAAATTCGTTTGCTGTGTTTAAGTGTGGAGATGGAGGTTTCCTCTCGCAAACAGATGGGTGCACTCTTTCCCTTGGGAAGGCTGAAGAAGGAACACGCTCCCGCACCTGAGACTGAGACAGCTGATTGTAGACGCTGAAGGGGCTGGTAGCTGGTGGCTGTGAGCTTTGACTTGTGATAGAAGGGAGTCTGGGCATCATGGTGGTGGTAGTAAAATGAGCAGGGAAAGGCTGATAAGGCACAGTTTCCATTGTCTGAACACTGTAGCTGGTGTAAGGTGCCACTGAAGTCCACATATTGCAGCTCAAAGGGGGCGGGGGAGGAGGTGGCAAGTCATCAACGGTCGAGACACCTGCAATTTCAGCCCCAGAACCTGAGTACATACAAGCTTCCCTAGGTGTGACCTCACTGCAATAGGAAGGACTTAACATTTGCTGGTCATATGGAGGTGGCGAACGAAAATAATGATCATCTCCTACAGAAGAGGAGGCTTCCAGGTAGGAACGTTTGCAGGGCAGGTCTAAATGCCGAGCACTTTCTGTAGACAAAGAAATAAGCATTTAGGGAAAGGCTTCCAGTATAACAGCATTTAATATAATCTTGTCAAGCCCCTCCAAAAGTTTATGGAGTCTCCTTAAAAGCATGTGAATCTTACAAGTACTTTACGAGGTTGCTTGCATTGTTTTTCAGGCTAATCCAATTAAGTCACTTCATTTTGAAAAACAGTATTTAATATCAAAAAGATGTTCATCTAATCCAATCAATCTTAAAGCATTTTTGGCTACATTAATCACCTTAAATAAGTGACTTGGGCTACTACTTTTAAAGCCAGAGATTACTTTTCGTTCACCCAGATAACTGAGGACCATGACTCTCTTGACAAATTCAAGAAGTCTTTTAAAAATGTCTTATCGCAACCTTTCGTCCTGTCCTCACAAAAATTACTATACATTTACCAGGTATTCATGTCAAGGGCTGCAGAAATATTTCAAGATAAAGCCAAGGGAGTGCTCTGGTAGGATTTCTGTTCTGTGCTGGAAAAGTTGTCACCTTTCAATGGACTTTGAGTGCGGTGGATGTTGTTTACCAGCATTCTATCATTAGGAACAATTGTTTACCGTGGGAGAAGCTGCAGCTCCACCAGCAGATTGCTGCTATTAACGTTTTGCATTGCAGTTCTTATTACCTGTGTTTTTAACTTTTCCATGTACCCGTGGACAGAGGATCATCAAGACTGAGATTAATTAGCAGATTAATTAGCATGGTAGTATAAGGATTTTTCTCTGAAAAGCCTTTCCATTTAACTTAAAAACAAAAGAATCTCACATGATCTCATCCGATACCTGTCTGAAAGGAGCAGTGTATGTTTAAAGGCTGATGTTACATTTAAAAACTGGCTCCGCAGGCAAAGACAATGCCTACAACTAGGTACTGTATTCCAAAAATAGTTAAACATTAGTAAGTTTGTTAAAGGCTTGATTAGGAAAAGTGCTGACCATGTTCAACGCCCCACAATCTCAATGGTAGTTGGACGAGTTCAGCACGTTTCAGGATCAGGCCTCAGCTGAATACATTTTTTGATGAAGACTATAACTGGGCGTATGTAACTGTTTGGAATGGAACATATAATCTCACTCTTTTAGACACATGCCTTTGCTTGTTTGCTCTGTTTTAGGGCCTGAGTCCATCTCCTATGGCACTCCAGTAAGTAAGATAATAAGCACTGCTCTCACTAATCTTTGCAGATCAGGATTTAGATCTAATCCACAGCCCACGGGAATCAATGGAAAGGCATGCACTCATTCCAGTGGCTTGGAGCAGGCCCCTCCCCTGCTCTTCAGACTGGCAATGTGACTTTGTAAGCACCATGAACACTATGGCACTACCCAAGTGATAATTAATAAGTCACTTAATGGCAATATATCTGTCACCTGTATGATGGGAGGGATTGCGAGTGCTATGGAGGGTAGGGTTAAAATTCAAATGGTTTGATGTAAACAAGATTAAATTTAATAAGGACAAATGCAAAGTACTCCACTGAAGACTAAATCACTTGGGGAGGTTGTGGAATCTCCGTCATTGGAGATTTTTAAAACCAAGTTAGTCAAACACCTGTCAGGGATGGTCTAGATTAGATAATACTTAGTCCACCCTTGAGTGCAGGAGACAGGTCTAGAAGACCTCAAGGTCCCCTCCAGTCCTACAATTCTATCTCATGAGCTTTATTCGATGAGTTGTACTGTTCGTTTCAATGAACCTATTCTCGTGTACTACTCAGTGTGAGTAAAGGTGGTAGACTTGGGCCACGTGTCTCAGAATCATTGTTTCTAGATTCTCCTTTCTTATAAAATTGGTGCTCTTTGCTACACACATTTAAAGTGCATGAACAAAGTGCATGCAGGTTTATGCACAGATTTAGAGTACAAATGATTTTGCTTGTAGGCTAGATGTTGAGCTCAGATAATTTGAATTTCTTACAGTAAAAAAATTAAAGTTGCATCCTCCAATGTTGACATCCAAAATATCACTTCCCTCATCAATAGCATTGTTCTTTCAGGGCCTGATCCTAAAGGGTCCTGTCTACCCTTGCCTTCCGGGTGAGTTATGCATGCTTAGTGGTTTGTAACAGGTGCACAGCACTTTGCAGGATTGTGCTCAAAACACTATCCAATCAGAAGCTCCAGCAGTGTTTTGCTGCAATAGATCAGCATGGCTCTCCTGGCCCTGGAGAGACAGGAAAAGGTACCACAGAATCTACTAGGGTGTTTCATTTATATGGAGGAAGGTTCATTTCCCCCATCTGTAAACGCCTGTTACCTCTTCTTTTCAGGCAGTGATAAAAGAGCCCTGAATCTCTCTGTGCTGTAAAAGTGTTGAGTGGTAGGTCTTGAGTATCCGAAGCTGCAAACTGCATGTGAGTACCGTTCTCGTACTGATAATGCTGAAGCGTCTGGTGATTCCCATGAAGCGGGTTGACATCTGTTTTAGTTGAAAGCTGGCCATGAGTAGAAACCAACCTCTGCCTCATGATGCTTTTGGAAATCACTGGATATTCTTTGCTGCAGAAGAGGAGAACATTTATTTACTAGTTAGATAGCAGTCAACCCTTGCAGAAGGACAAAATAATACTACTTTAGCACTCTTCAGCCGAGGATTTCAAGGCACTTTACCAAAAACGATTAACTAAGTTTCACAACCACGTTGTGGTGGTGAGTATTATAATAACTCTATCACAGATTGAGCCACAGAGAGGGTAAGACTTGCACAAAATTTTAGCAAATCTGTGGCCAAGCGAGGCTCAGAACATATATTATTGGATTGGAGAACATACACAAAAAACTCCCACTGCTCTGACTATACACTGAATGCATATATATGCAGGGGCAAACCCATACTGCGTTCAGTGCATACATACATACACGTTGCATCAGAGCCTTCTGAATGCAAATGGTAGTACAGATGTTAGCACTATACACCGTATTCTAAACAGCTGTAATCTCATTGCTCTTTTTATCCACACCTTTGTAGCCGTGCCACACGCAAATCGCTGTCGTCACTTCCCCTGAATCCCTTGGCAAATGGGTTGTTTTCAATTTTCAGCTGGGTTATCTTTAAAAGAATGAAACAAAACAGGAGTCATTCAATAGTGTATCAGAACCACATGTGTGGTTGTGGGATTAGGTTTATAAAAGATGCTTTTTTACATGTGTCATCCAGTGGAATTCAGAGTCTGTTTCCTGCACAGCTTCAGTCACCTAAAAATGCTACGGCCGAAGGGGCTGGATCAGTTGAAAGTTAGAGAGGCCTGAGCTGCGAAGTTTGGCTCTAGAGTGGAACTTTCCCCAATGGCTGTGAGCCTTTTAGAGGGAAATTTGAACTGAGATCAAATTCTATAACTTCATGAAAATTTTGCCCCCCCAAAAATATTAGGGGCTGCTATGGGGCCTCGTGTGAAATTTCAATTTAAAATATTCACTATTTTCACTCTTCTAAAAGCACTAGTAACCAAGCATCGTCCCCTCTGCAACCACACACACAGCCATAGAAAGAGTGTTTGGCTACAAGGTATTCTCTAAATAAACTATCACTCTAAAGACTCTTTTAACAAATTATTTTTGTGGAGAATAATATGATGAGAATGTGGGAAGGGCTTCAAATGCTCCGACATTTCACATGATCACTCATCCAAGAGCAAATCCATTAAAGCCCTTTTTTCTCAATACCTTAGTTACAACTTTGTCTCCTTTATAAACTACATGTACACAGGGATCACTTCGCCCACCATATAATGCAAATATGCAGGTGCATATCTGCTCTTTAGCACGTGGACAGCACCACTACCCCACAGCTTAGTGAAAAAAAGCTACAGCAGGAAGAGTTTATGGAGCAAAACTGTAGTTACCCCCCATCCTTCCGAACAGTGCCATGGGATCTTCAAGAGCCAGAAATGATCAGGACCTGTTTTATCTCTCAAGAAAGCAGGCGTCTCCCATAGCATAATGCTGGGCCACTGGTTCAAGCCCATCTCCGGGGTAAGAACATGGACATCCATAGGTCATCAAGGTCAGAAGACACCATTATGATCAGCTAGTCTGATCTAACACAGGCCACAGAATTTCACCCAGTAATTTCTTTGTCAAGCACACTGTGGTTGAGCTAGAGCATAGCCTTAAGACAGACATCCAGTCCTGCTGGAAAGCTCGCACGTGAGTGCGAGTCCATCAGCACTACCTTCCTTGGTACCTTTTTCTAATGGTGTTTCAATAGCAATTGAGTCACCACACCTAATTCCTTCGGCACCCTGAGTTTTTGCTAGAGAGCCCATGTGCACAGGGCTCCCACCATGCTTACTTTATAAGCTCCCCATTGATAAAACTCTGGGTGATACCCTCAACCTTGTGCACAGAAGCCGTTCTGGCTAAAGGCTAGTAGAGGCTTGTCACTGACCTTAGTGGTTTGGCTCAGCACCTCTATGAGTTAGTTACAGCTGGGCCTTCTTGTTTACTTAGAAGCACACTGCGATCAGCATAGCTCAGCGTTCTCAGCATTGGACATTCCACGCAGTCTGCTTTGGTTTTCATAGCCACACATTTCTGGTTGCTAAAACCATAACCACTAGCAAGTAGATTGAGGCTTCTCAGTTCAGGAAGGCCTGCTTCTCCTCTCCTCTCCGCCAGTATTGTAACGGCAGCAGGGTCACAATTTTAACGTAATGAAAAATGAGCCGAACCTGGATTTGCAAATGACATTAGTGAAAACAGGCCTTTGATGAAGAAACTGGGCCAGCCTCTGAGCTGCTAAACATATATAAATCCAGAGTAACTCTCCTGCCGGCCATGGGCTCACACCATTGTAACTGAGAGCAGTACCTGACCTGCTGATTCTAATGTGGGCCGTGGGCCCGTCTACCCAGCAAAAAAAAACCCACCAAAAAGCCTGTAGGCTCAGAGCCCATGTCAAGTGACGGGGCTCATGCTGCAGGGCTAAAAAGCATCGTTTGCGTTTGGGTTGTGACCTGGTAGGTGGGGAAGGATCTTGGATCCCTGGCGCCACACCACGCCCAAACCTCTGTACTGCTGTTGCAAGCGCAAGTCAAATTGAGCCGCTCGTGTGGGTGGTTGGTTTGGGGTTTTTTTGCGCTAAATCACTTTGGACAATTTTACCCTAGGTTGAATAGAGAGGGGCTTGCACCAAAGTCATCGGGCCCTAACTTTCGTTCCAGTACCTTAAATGTCTCAAGGAACAATATGAACTCCGTGTACTGCTCGAACACACGGCTAGCAGCTCTGGGTGCGTTCACACATGCATGTAGCCAGCCGGCATGCAAAGAAGAATGCCTTGCATGCGTAAGAGCTTTTAAAAACTTTCCTACTTATTTGAAAGTAAGCACTGGGGCCACTGACAAACCAACTTCAAGTGGCTCTGGGCACATTTTGAAGATGGCGGGGGCAGCAGGTATGCAAAGAAATGTTTTAACTCTGCAAATCAGTCCATCTGTGCCAATGGCAAAGGGCCAGGCTCTGCTGTACTGAGTCAATGGCACAACTCCCTGTGATCACAGGAGAAGCAAGGTAGAGCTCACCAGGTCATCTCAGGGTTTATTGCGACATCACAGGCCTCAGGGGTGTCTTTCTTGTGGTTCATGTGTAACGAGATACCAAGGAAATAAAAATATCTAAGCACTAGAGCCGGAGTGATAACCAACTGAATTACAAGGCTATAAAGCTTTCGTCAAGGACATCCTCACTGGCATGAGGGCTTATGCTTCACGCTTGCTGTTTGGTTTTTCTGTGTTTCCTTCTCCCTCTCCCGCATGGAACACTTTAATCTTATCAGGGTTTTTGCCACACTCCTTTAATTTTTCTCCTTGCTACTTCCCATTGTCTATGGTCTTGGAGTCTCTGGCTGGCTACTGACTTTCTGCTCTTGTAACAAAGTTCAGTCTCCTCATCAAATCTCCCTGCGATTCCAGCACCTGCCTAAATTGCTGCATTCATTTTCTCTTCTCACCCCTGCTTTAAGCTTGTCTCAATTCTCTTGCTCCAGTGCATCCTCTGTTTCTTCCTGCAGTTCAGCCTGAAGCTCACATGCGTGGCCCTCCAAGGTAACCTCTTCCAAGCCCCCTCTTTAAAAGTAATTTCTTAAGCCACACAGTGATCTTTTCTCCAGTGGCAGCTGTTTTTGCACCTGATTCATAAGTTTTTGCCTTCTTCTGGTTAACTATGTCAGCTGCGTGGGGCAGGGGACCCTGCTGTGTTTGTTAACGCCAATTAACATCTCATGTTACGGCAATGAGTGGCCACTTTGGTGGACTCGCTCAGATTGAAGGCACCAACCTTTGCAAAATAGCTCTTCTCAAGGCAGGGCAGGCTGAGAGTCAGAGAACGAAGGCCTTGGTTTTCCCTAGTGCCTCTAAGCTCCTCCAAAACTGTAGTTACAATCCACATCACGTAATTTTCACAATTCTGTGTTCTTCCTCCCACTGAAAACTGAGGTGTCAAATAATTACCACCAGACTATTTTATATCAGAATACTGACCCAGAATACTGCCTGGAAATTGGTGTAGTGCATCTCTTCCCCAAGATTGCTTGTATTCGAGAGAGAGAGAGAGAGAGAGAGAGAGACACACACACACACACACACACACACACACACACACACACACACACACACACACACACACACACACACACACACACACACACACACCCCCCCCCCCCTCCCTTGATACCAAGTTAATACAAGTCTGAGAAATACCATAGATTGAATATAGCAGACAGAAGGCCCTGGATTAACGTGCTGTTAAAGCAACACCCCACCTCTTCTCCCCATGTGTTTCTTGCAAATGAAAATATGAATAATTTCTCTGGAGAGGAGGTGATGGTGTGTAAGGGGGTATCGTTGCACACCATGTCCTGAACACCAGCCACTCCTACCTCTGTGACCTAGGACTGGCTGTGGGTTTTCTGGCATGTGCCTATGCCCTGTACCAGCCAGCATGTGGCCTTGAAGATGCTTCTTTCACATCCTTTCCAAGACAGTTGCTCTGAATAGCATCAGTACTGTCAATAAAACTATCCCTTACCAAACAGAATAAAGAGCTCCTCCTGCCCCCCTCCTCATGGATCAGCTGGTAGCTGTGACCAGAGACGAGCTGTGGAAGTTCGTGAATGTAGCCAGCAGCGGATGTCACTTTCAACAGCTCTGTCAGGAGCTGCTCTATGCAGACTGTAAACAGAGCTTAGCACTGATGTTATTGGCTCCATTTTGGCGGGTGGCAGTGGGCTGTTGTTTTCCACTTTCAGTCAAGAGTGGATTCTGTGGTAGCCTAAACAATCATCTGCTGAACCACAAGAAGCTTACGACGTTGCCAGCCTCCCCACCCACAGACCAACCTGCAGCCATGTAAGCCGTCATTTAATTTCTTTAGTGACGCTGTGACATGCATTCTGCCTTGGTCACAACACATTCTTAACAAGCCCCTTATTGCAGCAGAACTAACATTTGCCACTGCATTCCTGCTGCCCTTTTTTTCTTTTCTTTTTTATTTCAAGTAATTTGAGACCACTGTTAGACAGCAAGAGATGGCAACTCCCCGTCTTTATGCTGTTGGGGTGAAATTTTCCCCCACTTCAGTGCAAAGCCATTGACTTCTTCAGAACCAGGATTTCACCCCTGCCTTCATCTGCCCCAAAAGGGACGTTTTGAGTAAATATACCAAGAGAAAGCTCTCCTGTGTGCATGCAGTGGAGCTGGGGAATTTATCCAGTATTATTACGCTCAGCTCAACTTCATATTAAACTGTGAAATCAAGGTCTCGTTTTTCCTTCAGAAAGGCCGCCGTTATTAATAAGTGCACCTCTGGCTCACTGAATGTTTCTCAAGCCAAGGAGTTAGGCAATTCGCTGAAATCTAGAAAACAGAACTCCTTAAAGATGTTGTGCAACTCTTGTGGTTCTGCGGTTTTCATTATCGAGGCCAGAAGGGCTGGTTTTGTAATGGAGCCCCCAGCATTTATTTAGCAGGGTAAAGTGGTGAGTCGCTCCAGCCCACACAGTGAGTCCGGGGCAGAGGGGCGAGTATAGCCCAGGAGCTTCTGCGCCTTGTCCTCTAGATCCTGCTGCTCCACTAGCACTGCCAGCCAGCCCTTTATCCTTTTAGGCAGACACATGCAGTTCCCTTTGTTTTACTCGGCCCAGAGCCGGATTGCCAATTAGGCCCAGTAGGCACGTGTGTGGGGTGCCGCCCTTCTAGGGGCACCTAACCAGTGATGGATTCCTCACGGGCCCGTGCCCAGCGGCCCCAGCCAACTGTGGGCCTGAAAAAGCACTGGAACTCTGGCTGCGTGCCCGGCTCCTCCGCTTCTCCTGAGTCCAGGCCAGAGCCCAGGGTGAGCATATTCCCTGGGCCTGAAGCTGGCCCAGCCAGTCACCCCAGCCCCCACCACCTCCCATGTGGAGCTGGCCCGGCCAACCCCTCTCTTTCCCGTGTCCCCCCTCCCCCCGTGCAGAAAACACGAAGGTCAGCTTGGGAGGGGGGAGGGCACTAATGATGCTGGGCCCAGGGGCATGTCAGGCGTAAATCCAGCCCTGACTCTGTCATGATATTTCAGAGGTGACAATAAAGCTCTTGTCACTGGCATAGGCCGTGAAGCTCAGCTTTTCTAAAGGGCTCAGTTCCCAGTTCGGCACCAGCATGTGTTTCTGAAGGGCTCGGCTCCCCCGCAGCTGCCATGATTCTCCAGCCACCTCCTCTCGGCTGAGTGCGTCGGAAAATCTGGCCATAAAAATCTTTTCGTAAGAGAAGTGGTGTCCTGGTGCATTTACCTCCAGCCTCCCCCGTCCACCCCACGAGGTAGTGTCTGTACAGCGGTTAGCTACCAGCCTGCCGCCAGCAGTGGCTGCCCAGCAAGTTCTATTGTATGTACAACGTTTATGAAGCACTTAGGGCTTCTTCAGGATGAAAGGCACGATTGATGTAGAATGAGTAGCTATTAAATAAGCTCTTCAGGGCCTTGCTGGTTTGGGCTGTTTGACAGTGACAGTTACAAGGTTGTAACCAGGATCTAGATGAGCATTCAGCTAAGGCCCTCTTTTGCTTGTTTTATTTTGACCCATGTATCCAAGTTCCCACTGCGATTCGTCTATCGGGCTCAATCACTGCATAATTTGCCTAGGATTCTGGCCTTCAATCAGCAAAATAAAACTGACTCCTAGATGTTGGAAGAAAAGATTTAAACAGACCAAAGGCGAGCAGAATTTCACATACAATCTACTTTTATACAACCTGGAAGGGAGGTGTCTATATCTTGCCCTACAGCGTAGATTTCACATTCACTGACACAGGCAGGCAGCCTTCATCAACAATGATAGTTGGCCCTTCCACAGTGACGTTCATCCATGGATCTCAAGGGTGTAACAAAACGAGAGTAGCAAATCACTAGCAGGGCTGCGAATGGAACCGAGGAGCCCTCATTGGCTGCCTGATAGCTGTTAGCAAGGCCTAGTGCTGAGAGTCGTGGGAAGGCAGCTGTTGAACTGCTGCCCTGTTGTCTGTCCTGCCTGATAACTCTGATGATGACTACGCTCTCTCAGTCTCAACATCTGCTGCCCCCTCCTCCTCGGTTTTGGTGGCAATGTACGTTGGCGGGAGAGGAGACATACGCAGGTAACACAGCACAGATCTGCCCTGTGTTCTTCCTCCAGAAGTGCCCCCTCCATCCGAATTAGAAAAGCAACAAATCCCCACTAGTCGTGCATTCCCCACGCTGTAGGAAAACCTGTTGGGAGTGACGGGGTCATTTGTATAAGAATATGACCCCTCCCCCTTCAAATAAGAGCTGTCTCTGCACAGCTTCAGCTTACACTGACAACTTCTGTAAGGGTTAAATAAGAAGGATGGGGAGCCAGAGGAAAAGAATGTGCATGAGGTACTTGGTCAAGTTCTTCTCTCTGTTCTTCACCTCCCCAACCCTCCTCTTCTTCCCTTCCACTTCTCCCAATTGCAGATGAGACCACACCAAATTTTGCCAGTTCCCTCCCACTTCAAACCCAAACCTAGCTGATAAGCCATTACATGCATCTGAAGAACATAACTAAGCCCTTTTATATTCCCCAAAAACCAACACCCACCTTTCTGCCTTCATGTACTAACCACACATCAGGCGCCTAGCTGCACTTTTATGGTCACATTCCTTGTATGGCTCACTAATTACTTTTCACTAGATTTATGAGCAAGCTTTACTAGTCATATATGTGAATGACATCTGAGCATTGATGAGCTCTCGGCTTCATTAGTTACTGTCCTAGCAGCGGTGGCCAAGGTATTTTTACCCAGTAGAGTTTCATACTGTTCCTCAGCTGTGTATTTTGCTTCTAACTGATCACTCTGTTTGGCTAGGAAAGCACACCTTTCCTGCTACACAATTGTTCCTCAAAGCACGGGGTCTGTAATGGTAGGCTTGGGCTGGTTCCCTATCCGATCCGTTACTTTCAGTCATCAGTGGAGGGCTGCAAAAATTAAACACAGCTAAAGCACCTTTCGCTGCCAAGCACGTTACCTTGTGATTCTGATAGGAGGTCACCGATATAAAGGATGTCTCTGGAAACACATGTGTGCAGAAAGCTGTGTTCTTAGACCCAAAGGCATTGTTTTCATCTGCTTTCACAATGTGCAAGCGCGGTTGGTATTTATGCATCGAATTAAGAATAATCTGAAAAACAAATTCAAAAATTACAAGTTTGTTTAACATTGGCAGAACTGTTCACTCAGCGTATTGAATAATGCAAGAACATATTACGCAACAGCGTTAGCTGTGTGCTTTGATTTCAGCTAGACCAGAATCTGTGTGTTCGTCCCAAACCCAGGCATTAGAAATACATTGCTGTACTTAATAACAGCCAGTTTAGTACAAGCAACAGCTAGAGAGCTGTAGCTACAGGGCTGTGTAAAACAAACTTCTGCCTGTGAAGCAGACATGGTCAATTACAAATTTTCCACCATGTTTGTTTGTGAGAAAGCACCATTGGGAGGGGGGAGGAGAGGAAGGGTGGAATAAACGTGGGGAAATCTCAGTCTGGCCCCCATTTCTGCACATAGAAGAGTAGGGTTGGACGGGACCTCAGGCGGTATCTAGTCCAACAACCTGCTCAAAGCAGGGCCAACACCAACTAAATCATCCCAGCCAGAGCTTTGTCAAGTCATACCTTTAAAAAAAAAAAAAAAACAAAAAAACCCTCTAAGGCTGGCAATCCCACCACCTCCCTATGTAACCCATTCCAGGGCTTCAACATAATAACAATCACCCCACAGTGTGCTATAATTTTTACATTCTTGGCCATGTGTCTCCTTAAGTGAGGCCCCCCCCGACTTGTACTAGTGGTGTAGCTGAGGACTGGGGAACCGTGACTGAGGTGTATTAACAGAACTGACTGGGGGATCCCAGGCCTGGCGTATCAAGGGTTGCAGCAGTTTGGGATTGAGCTGTAGTGACAATGATGGCAGGTGGAGTAGGTCAGAACTGAACTATGCGATCAGGATTGAGTTGCATTACCAACGCTGCATCGGGACGCTAGCCTCGAAGCTTGGTTCAGGCCAGTGTTGTTAGTCCTTCAGACCGTCACACGCACTACATTTGCTCATGTTACAAAAATAAGTGCCTATTGGTTGCTGCCTTTATGCCAAAAAAAAACCCACTTTAAAAAAAAAAAAAACCCAAACCCCGCCTCTCTTCTACTTTATCATTCCCCTCTCCCCCAACCCTGTGCCTGTCTCAGTGCAAGGCTTAGTTCCCCCAGCTTTGCTTCCCCCCCCCTACAGTCTCTTATTTCAGTCTATGTTTGTCCCAGGGGGGCCCGTTCATCTCTACTGGGCGAGTGAGGTTTCTTTCCCTCCATCCTTTCCAAAATCCTTCTTATTTGCCACATACAATGGTGCCCAAAACTGCCTGTGAATGGCAAGGCAACTGTATTAATGGCCATCTCCGACGGGGAAAGACTACAGCGGGCCAGCTGGGCCGTTGCGGCTGTACTGATTGGGCTGGTTTAGATGGAGAACCAAAAGATGCTGGCTCCATTTCCTGTGAGCCGCTGGTTTGGTTAGTAAAACTTTCAGACTTTGCCCTTCAGCACTGCCCTGTACAGCAAACGACACGGACTCAACTTCTGCACGTCAGACCAAGCAGCAGGTACTAGCGGATGTCTCCTCATCTGGCTGCACATAAGTCTGCCCACAGTAGCTGGCTGCATCATTTACCATTTCAATGTAATTTTTATTGGTGATATTATCCAGACACCCTTCCCTCTCCCCCACCCCCGCCGCGGCAGAATGAGGAATTTTTGGCATTTTATCAGCTTTGCAGCGTTTCTCTTAACCATTTTGCTGCCGTTAGGCTGCAGGGTTTAGCTATGAAAGGGTCAGTTCATTGTAGCCTTTGCTGTCCCGGCCGGAATCAACCATTGGACGCACAAAGCCATACTAAGCAGGGCCAGCGAGCTGAGGCTGTCATGATGAGGAGGTTTTTAATTAGTAGGAGTCCAAGATGAGCCCACGCTGCAGAATCCGGTTCAGATGTGAACTCTGAGTCAAAGGTTCAGTTCAAGCTTCATTAGCCTCATTTTGCAGCTTCATAGATTCTAAGGCCCAACGGGACCATTGTGATCAGCTGGTCTTACCGCCGTGTAACACAGGCCAGAGAACGGCTCTGAAACAAGTGCCATGTCTGAAGGCACAGGGAATGATGTGACTTGCCCGTCACGCAGTGGGTCAGTGGCAGAACCAGGACTAGCACTTTAAACTGGGATTTTTCAAAGGGTAAACTAGGAGTCCGACACGCATTACATTTCAATGGGATTTGGCAGCACAATCCCCTTGGGGGCTCCTTTGAAAAGCCACGGCTAAAGCTCCTGACTCCCACTCCAGTGCCTTATCCACTGGGCCATACTGTCTCTCCTATAAAGCATGTTTCAATGCCCTGCCTGAACCAAAGTCAAGGCAATGGCTAAAGCCAGTCTTACTATTTTGTAGACCTTAACGGAAGCATTCAGCATTTGAACCAAGAAGGATATTTTACAGATACTGGTGTGGCCATAAACCTGTCTAGAGGTTCATTCTGAGCTGTTGGACAGGAGATTTGTGAACACAAACTACATTATTGCTTAAGCCGTCCCACCTCACTTAGGAGGGTTTGCACTTTTGTCCCTGGCTGCACCAATCTGAAAATTCACCGCTGCTCAGGAAAATGCAGAGACTGTATAGGGCAGAGCCCATGAAAGGAAACGGCTTTATTTTTGCCAGATCAAAGCCGAATGGTGATCCCTTAACATGAAGTGTGATGAATATACATGAGAAATGCAGACGGCTGAGGTTCACGTGATTTAGTCAGTGTCCATGGACATGAATGAGGAACAGCTTGCAGCAAAGAATAGAAAAGCACAGACTCGATCAGCACAGAAGGGAAACGTGCCGTTTTCTTGATGGAAAAAAAAGCAGCTTTTCATGGCCAAAGGACAAATTACACCTGCAAAAACTGCCATTTGTTTTTGCCAAAAATGTGAGGCTAGAGAAATGTCTTTTCGCTTTTCTCTCTCTCTCTCTCTCTCTCTCTCTCTCTCTCTTTTTATGATTATGGCACCACTGAAAATACATTCACTCATAACTCTAGCCATAAGCACATTTATTAGCTATCATTTAACATGTTGTTATGCAACAAGGTAGCCTGTGTGATTACAGAGTTCAACTTCACACTGAATTATAAGGTATGGGTAGAGGAGCAGGAGTATTAAGGTGAATAATTCTCTCACTGGAACATGAAGTCAGTTAACCTTCCCCCTTAAAAACATATATATTTTAAACCACTCTATTGATGCTTGCATTTACATCATGATCGTTCCCCAGTAGCTACATGATGCTAGAATCTAGCAAGAATTTACAGGGTATTGAATGCTCAGCCAACTGAGAGATCTGGGTTGGCCTTATGCCCCTTATTCTGTCACAACACTCATGGTATCCCTGTCAGTCAAATGTTTTAATGCCTGAGATTTTGCACTGGCATGCCAAATTTCCAACTGATGCCTTTTGTGGTTACAGGAAGACAACCACAAATAGGGTATGACAGAGTGTGGTAGAATAGTCAGCATTTCAAATTCAAGACCAAAAAGGAAAAAGGAAAATCATCATTACTTTTCTGCCACTGCCAACATTTCAAGAGCCTCAGGCCCTTCTCTGAAGCTGCGCATGCATGAGTTTTTGGATGTATAATTTTTTTCCCCATCAAAAAGTTGTGCATGCACAAAAGCGTGAAGTTGTGCATGCAGGTTGTATTTGCACACAAATATTTTACTTGTATTTGATTTAGGTTGTACATGCACCACCCCCCTGCGCTCTCTCCTCCCCCCCCCCCCCAAAAAAAAACCACCTTAAGCATGAAATAGTGTGCATGTGAAAACTTGGGGCATGCCTCTATAAGCAGCTAGCATGTGGCAAGCTGGGGTGTAAATCTACCTCACACCAGCCTGCTGCACACCAACTGTCTATGCGAATGCTGCATGACGCACTGAAAGCTGCATAATGTGCTTTGAGCTGTGCCCCTTCCAAAGCACACTACGGCATTTTTAGTGCCTCATCGCAGCTTCCACATAGCCCGTGGGTGCAGGGCAGACTGGTGTGCAATAGTTCATGACAAGCTGAGGTGTAAATCTCCTCTGTTTGTATGGACAAACCCTTAGGGACCCAAAACTCAGATCCTGATATTAGAAGCTGCTGTTGAAACTACTTGTCTTGTGTCACTGGCCAAAAATACTCAAAACAAGTGTACGAAAATGCTACTCCGCTGACCAACAGCAGTGGAAATACAAAGCTAAAGAGTCTACCTTTAGGCCCTTACCTGCTAAACATTGAGCTGTCAATTCTTACTGGTCATATAACAGCTTAATCAATAATCTAATAGTCTGCTGATTTATTTAGGGCCCTGGCTGATCCCCATCACTGTAACATCCATGGCTGCTTGGAAAAAACCAGGAAGAGGCAATTGATACACACCATTCTTTCAGAAAACAAAATGGCTGACTCAGCATGCACGCGCTGAGCCGTTAGTCAGCGCAGGGGTCAGGCCTCTTATTCAAAGCGTTTTACAGGTATGTGTAACCCGGTCAGATCTTTTCATAAATCACATAGGGCCATTTAGCTCCCTGGTGTAAGACCATTGCCATGAGGGATGAACATGGTGTACAGTGGCTTATGTTCTTCAGTCTGAGATCTATTACCATTAGCAACAGAAAAACTTTCCTGAATTGTGAACTCATACTCAAAGCTGGGCACCACCCAATAACTTTTCCATCACTTGGGCAATATTTTACAGCCATTGCCTTTATAGACAGTCAATATCACACACACACACACACACGTAATGCTATTGAGCCATTCTCCCTTTGTGGCAGTGCATAAGGTATGTGCTAACATGGGCATTTTACACACACATGTCAAGAGTCATATCAATTTTATAGTCGCACAGCCTAGCGTTCAGTGAGCCTTTCATGACAGGCTTATTTCTACTCCTAAACCCAATATGCGCTTAAGAAAAATGTCTTTTTTTCTCCCATGTGCTAGTCACATGGTTGGCAGCTGGAATTTAAACTTTAACATGATTCTTGCATACTCTAGATCAGCAACAAATGGTGAAAACCAAATGGCATCATTTGCGCCATTCGTTTTATTTTAGCTAGGAAAATACTGCTTCGGGGGCTAACCTTGCATGATGCTAAGTAGCGTCAGCACCAAGACTTGAAGGAGTTTGGCACTTTGTAGAATTGGTAGGGTGACCAGATGTTCTGATTTTATAGGGACAGTCCTGATATTCGGAGCTTTTTCTTATATAGGCGCCTATTACCACCCCAACCCATCCCGATTTTTCACACTTGTTATCTGCTCACTCTAAGGATTGGGCCCTTCGAGTGAAAACGTAGGTACATATGCAGCCTGCTCACTGTAAAATGTATTAACTTTCACATGACATTTTGGAAATTGATTTAAGAGAGCTTGCTGTTTCTCCAAGGTATCATGTATCATGTGAGGCAGAGATTGTCATGGCAACTACCCTTTTTATATCGAATGGTAAATAGCTACATAAAAGCCACATAATTTTACGGTTGGTCCCAGAGGATCACGTAATTAATGTCAACTCTCTCATTTTATGTCTTTTCTGTTTCTTTCTTCCTTCTATTCTCTTTCAGCTGAATGAGCATTAGAGCCTTTTCTTCAATGGTTCTGTCCGATTAAGTTGGGCCTCAAACAGGTATGTAATAAAAATGACCCTTTTCATTTGTGCATAAAGAAAAACCTGTGTCTAAACAAATCGGAGCGAGCCAGGCACAGACCACAAAAATGGACCAAACTTAGCATATCCCAAGGGCAAGTCAGTATTTATACCTACTCCTCTCGCTCTTTCTGCCCTCAGTGCCTCCCAGGAATGACAAAAAGTTGGTGGCTCCCAGGGTTTGGAAGCAAGTGGGAGGATCTATGAGTAGCTCTCCAGGTGATAAACTGCAGCCTAGTCCATCTTTAGCCCACATATTTGCTAGACAAAGAGGGTGCTTGTCATCCTCTGCTTAATCACTTTTGCTACAGAGTGTGGCACACATGAACAGCTTTCATGCTTTTTCTAAAAAAAAAAAATCGCTCAGTGCGAGTCATTGATGAATATTTATAATGCATGAAGGTGATTGGTCATTTGTGGGAGCGGCTCATTTAAATGATCTTGCTGGTATTTATTGAAAAATCGAACAATGAAAACCAATCACCAGAGTACCACGCTGTGCTTGACCTCTTCTGGGGACACCTTCCCAAGTCCTAATTTTACTATCGACTACTAGTGCAGCTTTTGCAACATCTGATTCTGCAGGGTACCAAAAGCATCTTGAAACATGCTGATTTGCCTAGCTAGTAATGGGTTCCATAACGTGCTTAGCAGTTCTCAAGAGCCATTCCACACCACAGAAGATCCAGCCCATTGTGAATCTTGGTTCCCCAAGATGCCCAGTTACGCCATTCAGAACATGAACCAGATGCAGTTATAGTAAAAGCAATCTAATTCAACTCCCCACACGCCAACTGGAAATTAAATACCATCCACCTGGGGATAGGTGCAGCAGTCTCTACTGATCTTGAGTCTGCAGACCTGAAATGTACCTCAGCTAAGTGTTTAAAGAAACTCTGTGTTCAGATTTTAAAAAAATAAATAAAAACATCCCTAAAACAAACTAAACCAACTCTCAATTCTACTCACTAAAGGAGCTTTTTAATTACATGAAAATCAAAGACAAATTCTTCAAACTGGGAACCATGGACATATTGCAAATTAAAAAAAAATCAGTAAAACCATGTGAGGACAAAACAAGTCAAACCTAGTAAGGGCCATAAAAGACCATAAAGAGCTTCTTTAAATATATTAGGAGCAAGAAGAAGAAGGAGGAAATTGCAGGGCCTCTACTTAGTGAGGCAGGAGAGCTAATAACTGATGACATCAACAAGGCTGAGGCATTTCATGCCTATTTTACTTCAGTCTTCACTAAAAAAGATAATGGAGGCCGGATATGCAGCACAATGAATATTAACAACAAGCAGGAAGGACTGTATGCCAAAATACTAGAAAAACAGGTTAAAGAAGAGTTAGATGTAGTTAAGTAGGCTGGGCCTGATGAAATTCATCCTGGGATACTTAAGGAACTAGCTGAAGCAATCAAGTGTTAGCAATTATCTTTGAGAACTCAGGAAGGATGGGCGAGGAGGTCCCAGAGGACTGGAGAAGAGTAAACATAATGTCTCTCTTTAAAAAGAGGAACAAAGACAACCCTCAGAATTATGCACAACTTAGCTTAATTCAATACCTGGAAAGATACTGGAACAAAATTATTAAACAATCGGTTTGTAAGCATCTAGAGGATAATAGGTCTATAAGGAATAACCCTCATGTATTTGTTAAGAAGAAATAATGCCATACCAGCCTCACTTCCTTCTCTGAAAAGGTTACTACTCTAATGGAAGCAGTAGATCTAATATATCTTAATATAAGGTGGGTGCACAAGTGGTTGAAAGAATGTGCTCCAACAGTAGTTATCAAAGGGTTGCTGCCAAACTGGGAAAATGCATCTAGTGGGATCCTATGGGGGTCAGTCCTGGATCTGGTACTATTCAATATTTTCATTAATGACTTGGCTAACGGACTGGAGATTGTGCTTATAAAATTTGCCAGATGACACTAAGCTGGAAGGGGTTGCAAACACTTTGGAGGACAGGATTAGAATTCAAAATGATCTTGAGAAATTGGAGAATTTGTCTGACATCAACAAGATGAAATTCATTAAAAATAAGTACAAAGTACTACACTTTGGAAGGAGAAAACTCAAACGCACAAATACAAAATGGAGAATAACTGGCTAGGTGGTAGTACTGTTGAAAAGGATGTGGGGATTCTACCAGATAACAAATTGAATATAAGTCAACAATGTGATGCAGTTCCAAAAGAGGCTAATATCATTGTGGGGTATATTAACAGGAATGTCGCAATAAGACACGGGAGATAATTGTCCCACTCCAAGGCCTCAACTGATGTGCTTTGTCCAATTCTGGGTACCACACTTTAGGAAAGATGTGGGCAATTCCATATCTGGAGAGAATCCAGAGGAGAGCAACAAAAAATGATAAACGGTTTAGCAAATCTGACCTATGAGGAAAGGTTAAAAAAATGGGGCATGTTTAATCTTGGGAAAAGATGACTGAGGGGAGGCCTGATAAAAGTCTTCAAATATGCTAAGGGCTATTATAAAAAGGACTGTTTTTTCAATTGTTCTCCAGGTCCACTGAAAGTAGGACAGGTAATGGGCTTAATTTGCAACAAGGGAGATTTAGATTAGTTATCAGGAAAAACTTTCTAATTGTAAGGGTCACTAAGCTCTGAAATAAGCTTCCAAGTGAGGTTTTAGAATCCCCATCACTGGAGGTTTTTAAGACCAGGTTGGACAAATGCCTGTCAGGAGTGATCGAGGTTGACTTGGTCCTGCCTTCAGCACAAGAGGCTGGACTGAATGACCTCTCGAGGTCCCTTCCAGCCCTACATTTGTGTGATTTTATTATTTTTGTGAAGATTCAGTGAATTCACCCTGATCTGAACCCTCATGCACCAAACAGCAGCACAGGGCACTGTTGCCATTGCACATAAACCACACATTTCCACTCAAACGGCTTTTATAGTCCTTATTTAAGTGCTATGAAAAAAGTAACTGATGCCTGCTTTCCTTAAACATGTGCTCCCTCAATAGCCCTCTTTCTTTTGTTCAGAACTTTCAAAGGCCTTTTAGCTTCCCTGGCCTGCTGTAGACCTCCCGGTTATTTTTAAATGTCCTTGAAAGGTGAGCTGAGATAAAATATACTCCAGCATAAAAAGCAAATGTCTTATGGGTGCCATATGCTCTGAGAATAGAGCCCTAATGCAAGAGTAATCATAGCTTAATCATGAAAGTTCTGTCTCTTCCACATGGCCCACATCCTGAATCCTTCTGTGCTGTTTCCTTGTACTCTGCCTCTGGAGCAAGCAGAAAAGGAGGAATCAGCCCAAAGTGATACACATGACCTGACAATTTACAGAGAGAGAAAAAGAAAGCGGAAAACCTTGGGAAAAGATTCAACACGAGAGCAGACAAATTGTTCCTTCTAGAGGGGCAAATTCAGAGAGCCTCATTCAGTCCTTATTCTAGCTAACTTCCACTGCAGTCATGGGAATTTTGCCTGAGTAAAAACTGAGTGAAGGCCACAGTGTCTTGGGGGGAAAAGGGGAGAGAGATGGGCCTTTAACTTGTCCAACAACTCGAGTCTTTTTTCCTGAATGGTAACAAACAGAGTCAGTGCTGAGGTCCATAGTCATAGAATTTGGCCTTAGGTCATCAATAGGAGTAAAGGTGCTTTGCAAATCTTGGCATCTTTCACTTATACCTTATTCAGGCAAACTTCCCACTGAGGACTGAATAAAGACTTCCGGATCTGATTCTATATTAAGTAAAACAAAACAAAACAAAAAATGGACTTCCTTAGACTGATTTACACCAACAGTGTGACAACAAAAAAGACCTAAAGCATCAAATATAAATCTTCATCTCAACCCACATAATTTAAACTCAACCAGGAATCACACAAGCCATTTCTTATCCATGTAAATAAATAGCATGTCATGATCTATTAATCTCTATCAGGCCCATACAATATATCAGCACACAGCTCAGTTCCTTTTCATAGGTACAAAGCAGATAATATAAAAGTTCACCTTGGCCTTTATAATTCAAAATCTCTGCACCCCTGGAATCAGATCAGTTTCAAAGGAGGCTCAAAATAGAATCCCTCACACAGATATTTCTACTGGCAGAACCAACCCAATAAGCAACCCAAAAGAGTGAACGGGACATCCAAACACGCTAGACAGAAATTTATTGACATCAGAATCAACAGATCATGGAAAAGTGAATCTAACTGAAGTATAAACTTCCAGAGAACAAGGACACCAGGCAAGTCTATTGCTAAGGATGTCAGGACATATTCAGCATTGGTGTAAGTGGTACAACAAATCCATGGAGCTGTGCCATTTTATGCAAGCAGTGAACTTGGCCCAGAGTTTCCAAGGTCTTATCACTGAGCCCAAAATAAATGTTTAACTGTGCACAGGCACAATTTCTCCAGAAAGGACCATGTGAAGGTTGTTGGTAAAGCATGCACAGAAATTTACATACCAGTTCCCAGATAGGAAACGTTTCTTGACCACAAGTCATAAAGTAAAACTGCAAAAATTAACTATCTAACTTTATAAGATTCAGGCTTTTATAAAATGAATAGGCTGTTAACCTGATTAAATGTGCTGAGTACACTGGACAACAAAGAGACAGAAAATGCAACAATCAAATTAATAGAAAAACGGGAGAAAAGCCCCAAAGGTAAGAAAAAGCAACGCCTTTCAGAAAGAGTCTAATGAAAAGAGTCTGTGGTAAGCAATAAGTATGAAGAGAAATTACAGAACTGATCAGAACCAAACAGCAAAGCAAGTTAAGGAGGTGCAAGAAGATGCCGATCAAGAAAACCAAAAGCACAATTTAAATCCTCACTATAACTGATAGGCCATCTAGAATGTCCCATAACATCAAACTGCAACAGTCCTCATCTCACAAAATAAAAAGCGCTTAAAATAAGACAAAGACACACTGATGGGAATTAAAGAGCAACAAACCCCCAGCAATGGAATGAATCACAGATGTATGTACAAAGATCCTTGCAGTCAGAATACTCGGGTGAGGAAAATGAAGTAAAGAGACAAATTTCCAGACAGTGTGAAGAACAAATGCACTTCTGAGCTTTCAGGGGTTAAGATACATCTCCAATGATATATTTATCAGCCTGCATTTTTGATGTCTTCCTGTTTCATTTGTCGCCAAGTGGTAGGAATACGTCAGACACTCTGTAAAAATAAGAATCTCCAATTGATCTGGTTTCAACTGAAGTTTTCAAGAAATGCTGATGTGACGCTGTTGTTCCTCCCACGCTGGTCTAAATGGAAGGGCGGTCTGTGTAAACCCTGATCTCTGCGGCAGAAGTTTAAATTCAGTGTAGTCTTTTATTTAAAAACAACAACAGACAAACAACTCTGATGTGGCGTCTTTGCTCCCTTGCAGTTTTCAATGTCACTACATGCCTGTGAAAGAGCCTGCCATGGCACAGGTTGTTCAGAGCCAGTCTGAGGTTGGTGAGAAACTCTGAGAAAGCCTGAGATATGCCCGTGCAGCCAAGCTAACCTCAGTGATAGTAAAGCCTGATGAATGTGGAGGTGCCCCCAGAACAGTGTGGTTTCAGTAGAAGTCTTGTTGTTATTACATTCACTTCTTAAAGTTCCTGTGTGCTGAGAAGCACGCTCAGAAAACACTCCAAACGAACCAAGAGAATCTATTGAGTTCACACTGGCTTTTCCTGGAGATTGTTATTTCACTGAGATCAATGGAAATGAATCCTTGAATGGTAAAAAACCATCATGAAAAGAATATTTAAACGAGTAGGCTGTCCTTTTAAGAATGTTAATATCCCAGCTGCATGGAAGCAATTCTATTTCCCCATCCCCATGTATCAAATGGCTATTTGCCCCGATTAAAAAATGATAATAATAAGTGGTACATTGTGGTCGAATGAATATGCTCAGCATCTTGCATACCATCTCTCCCCTGAGAAAAATGCATAGCGCTCCTCTGCAAAATACTAACACTTAGAGCTGCCTTGAGGAGCACTAGGGCTTTACCATCCACCCATTTTACAGATGGGTAAACTGAACCTTGAGGGCAGATGCTTTCCCAAGTCTTAGCGAAAGCTAGAGCTAGGATTAGAACTCAGGAGATCCAGGCTCCCAGTTCTGTTATTACACGGCTTATTGCCCCTCTCCATACATGAAGAGCTTGAATGGAAGCCAATTTTAGAGGACAGATCCAGGTCACACTCATCTAGGTAAACATGGGCCGGCCTGCAGTAAAACTGATGCAGTTCTGTTGCCTGGGCATGGAGATGATTGGGGGAATGTATGGGTTGCGCACACAGTGAGCACTGCAGAGACTAGTTCTGTTGACACCCCTGTGCAGGGCAGTTTTGGAGACATTACCACCTGTGGGCGGCTTCTCCAGCCATTTCCATCACCCTGCCCATAAAAGGAGATGGGTGGGGATGGTGGCTCCATAGCTGCTCAGTGGCCTTGGGGAAGGACTTGTTTCCTCCTAGGGCCTGATTCAAAGCCCATTAAAGTAAATGAACAGACTTGCCTGGATTTCAGTGGCCTTTGGACTAGGCCTGATTCAGTTTCACAGCCTGTGTTCTGGGGTTAGGCTTTGGCTCTTTGTGAACGGGTTTATGATTATGTATGATCTGTATGATGGTAGCACCAGGACCCTACTGTGCTAGGTGCTGTATAAATACAGGCCAGACAGATGGTCCCGGGCCCAAAGAGCTCACCATCTATATATCATTGTGGACTGAGATATGGGGAAATAGAATGAAAGTCAATGCTCTGCAAATTTCAGTTCTGTTTGGAGTGAAATCTCAGCTTAGAAATAAATTTGTTTCTGAGGGAAAAAATAATTCACGGTGGGCCTGATTCAAAACCCAGTGAAATCAATGAGAACCTGTCAGAGAATTCTTTTGTAACACAGTCTCTAAGCGCTCTCACCCAGAGACATGTAGACAGAGAACTCATAAACATACTTTAAATCTTTAAAAGACAATGGAATTCCATTCATAAGGGTCTAAACTCATAGAATATTTGTCAGGTCTCTCATAGATACTTCCCTTACTGCGCCGTACTAACCCTCTGCAAGAAATATGAATATTATGTAGTCCTTTTTAATAAAGACATATTTTTGTAGCATTACCAGGAGACGACAGATAATATTCACTAAATGTATTAACAGATCCGCTAAAGCGCATGGTCAGTGTTCTGAAGGAGTAATGCTCATTTTGCATCTGGAACCAGGAGCTGGATGGGCTGTATTGTAGCCTGAATAAATCAGTCATTTTAATGGATACATTACTGTTGTGTCAGCGTTCTGACTCTCAGGTTTAGAAAATATTTTCCACTTTCAGAGAAAGTGTATGTTGCGACCAATCATTTACATGGCATTAGAAAGTAAAGCCCCAAATCTGTCAAAATAATTACCTTGTTATATCACAAACTAGCCTCGGGACACCCTTATAAATCAGAGGTTGCGTCAGGCTGATTATCTGTACATGTAAAGTTTTGAAATACATAAATTAAGGACTTACTCTAGGAGGAGGGCTTGTACCTTTAAACATAAGTGGCTTCAAATGATTTCTTTAGGATCTGATAAACGCTGTAGCTGAATATCACAGGCAGTTGCTGGCTACTGAATCTAACATTTAACATGAGTATTTTTCAGTTGAAAACACAGACCTGGTCCTAATAAAAAATTGCTCCACCAGATAAAAGTAAGGGCATTAAGGGCCCCCTTGCACTGGAGACTCCTGTACCAATGCAGACTCCTAGTGTAGACACGTTGCACTGATGTACAAGGTCACTTGCCCAGTGCAACTTATCCTGTGCGTGTCACGTTTTATATTTGTGCAGTGCATCAGTAAAGGGGCTTCCACCAGTGCTGTTACATCAGGGTAGCTACACTGGCACCAAAGTCCCACATACAGACAAGCTTCACAACTCATGAAGTGACTGAAGTATAAACTGAAATACCGAGTGGGGAAGCAGTTTGCCCAAGGTCACTCAAGAAATATATGGCAGAGCTTGGAATGCAACACATGTCTCTTAGACCTATGCCTCCGCACAAGATCATCCTTCCTACCTCCACAGGTTCTGGACCAAATTAAAAAAAAAAAGTATGCTAATCTTTTAACTCTGTGCATTATCTTCCGAATTGCTGGAATTGCTGCAAGCTTGGGTACACACACCCTCCGGCAGCAGCAGTGAAGAGCTGCAGAGCGGCATGATTATTTGCAAACTGTTCCCTAAACAAAATATAAATGTTTGCCTCTACCTGCTGCAAACTCCTTCTCCACCCACCTGCCAACCACCCGAAACAAGTGCATCAGCAGCTCCTTCGGACAAGCTCTTCAACACGACTCCTCCCCTGGGTATTTCGTGTCCAACGAGGCCCAGCACAGGAAGGAGGTTAGTGGGAATAGAGTTAACACATTTTAAATTAACTCTCTCTCTCTTTATCCTTCCCCACGATGCTCTCAGGACTTGGCCATATGAGAGAGTTGCACTGATTTAACTAAGGGGAGATTTTAAATCTATTTGAACTGGTGCAAACTCTTGTCCTGCTACCTATTTCAGCTCAAGACAGCATATTTTTGGTTTAGATTAGGAGTCAGTTTAAACTAAATTGAGATAAACCACTCAACGTTAAATAAGAGTCTCCATGCAGGGATTTTCAACAGTTTAACTTAAATCAATTTAAGTTACATCAGTGCAACTTTCTCCTGCAGATGGGCCCTTACACTGTGAATTCTTTCAGCCAGGAACTGCAGCTTGTGACGTCTAGACAGCATCTAGCATGTTGTGGCCGCCAGTCATAATCCAAAGCATTAAAAACAACAGATAATTTACCAGTGAAAAAGTCGGGCCCGATGATGAGTCGTCACTCGATTGACAGCAGTGGATGTTTTGGGTGATCCTGTTCAATCTGTTAATAGCTCCTAGTCAGAATATGAGGATTTTCAGAGCATACTGTAAGGTCCTGATCCCTCAAAACCTTCCTAATGCAAGTAATCTTCAGTCATACCCACTGAGTTCAATGAGTGAGGCTTTGCAGAATTGAGCTCAAAGTCCTTTTATTATGATTAATCAATTTAACTAATTTACCAAATTAGGCCTCAGTCCTGCACACTCTGAACTTTATGAATTCAGTGGATCAAGTTAAACATATGCATGAGTATTTGCAAGATCCAGGCCTTAATCAGTTATTGGAGTGTGGAGAATCAGGGCATGGATTTTTTTTACTAAGGAATTCACTGAGGGGACTCTCAATGATTTGCCTACTCATTTATTTTTTAAATAAAACACCAGGTGTCTAGCTGCCAAGGTACAGCCCTGTTAGAGATAAACGATCAGCAATGCACTGCACACTGAATCTCCCGAAGGTGGAAGTCTCATAAACAATTATAAATTATAAAAAATAAATGGAGCTGGGATGAGGGAGCCCAACAATTTTTTTGTGCTTCAGAAGTTTCTGCTGTCACAGCCCTGTAAAGTTCGGTCAACAACACTCCTCTACTGTGCTTTTGAGAACAGGATTATGGCATACGTGATCCAAGGATGAAAATAATCAACCCCACAAATTTAGCTGTTAAGTGAACAGACAGGGGAGTTGTAAGGACATTTTTTCAAATTATGTGTTTGCCAAAAAATGTGAATGCAGAAATGGAGTAATTAAAAGCAGAGCTATTTTGTAGTAAGCTTCCCCCCGCCCAAGATAGCAAAGGTGTCTTCAAGGAGCCTGTAAGAGTTCTGTATGTCAAAGCAAGGCACAGGTTATAAAGGGATTACTTACACACATAAAAAAGCTGCAGACGAGGGCAGGGTGCAGTAACAGATTCTGCACCAAACCATGCAGTGCATTTAGGACTGCTCACTTAACAATTCACTCTCCGAGTGCTGAGATTTGGTGGGGTGGCTCTCCAGGTAACAAAGACAGCATTCACACACCTGGTTGGCACCAGCAGTTTTCCTTAAATTAACAGTGCCAGAGAGGGCTGGGGTTGAGGGCTCTTTCTGGGTCACTGTCTATGCACCAAAAAAGAAAGTAACTGTAGCCTGAGGAAATGGTGCACAGTGGTTTTGAGGTTTTAGGAAAATCAGAGACAAAAGGAAATAGCAGGCTAGTCTTACGTGAGCAGGGACAGAAGGCAAACAAGCAGCCTGGGTTTTATATCCTGTATTTAGGGAGCATTAAGAGAGAGTTTGCAAATACTTTGAGAGCAAGGTCCTAGAAACGATCAGCTATATTATGAAGTAGTAGTACCCCTCAGCCCCAGTCACAATTGGTGCCTATGTTGTGCTAGGGACTGTACAAACACATGCACAGTCACATCTTCTGCCCTGAAGAGCTTATGCTCTAAAGGTCTGTCTATAACTGTACAAATGAACTGGGAATAAAGCGGGGTGTGAATTCAAAGCGGATTAACCTGATTAAGCTAATTTGGAATAAAGCGCTCTGATTCCGGAATAAGAGTGTCCATACATGGAGTTAATCAGGAAGAGTTAAATCAGGAACCGCTATTTCAGAATAACTCCCAGTGTAGACAAGCCCTACGTAGTGTTAGTGAAGGCGTAATTGATGCAGTGAAGGCAACTTCTCCAAATATCCTGCATTGCTAGGAAAACCCCGACTAGCCCAGTACATGGTCCTACTTTCCTTCATATGCATAGCAAAAACATGAAAAATGTCAACAGCACCTAAATCCTATTTCATGAATGTGTCCTCACAGAGAGACAAACAAAATGTTTAATCAATGAAAAACCCACCACCGACTCCTGTGTTAAATGCACTGTCAAATTTGCACAGTTAAAAATGACAAAAAGTCAGGAAAAGGGTCCATCAGTAACCCTGGCTATCCTGTTTTTTTATGACCACGTTGAACATCCTGTATGTTTTACAGTAGACATTTGACAACATAAACAGTAATATATTAAGATACACCTTCAAGTTGGGGGGGGAGGGAACAGGAGAAAAAATGTAACATGCGCAAAGCATCAAGTTACTGCTGCCACTGAGACCTTAATTTTAAAAATTTCACCTTCAGAAAATGCCAGTCATTCAATCTTTAGCGTAGTTGTTTGCATTTAAAATTCTGGGTGTTTTTCCCTAAAAACGAGTGGTTTGGGCGGGGGGGTGAAGGGGGGGCGAGAAAGAGATTGCCTGAGTTTAATAATGTGAGCATTTAAATGGTTCTGATTAGTCTTTGAAGTTCACACACATTTCATTGGGGTCAATAGGTTGGAGAAGGGGGTTAAGTGCCCAACTTTGCTTGACTGTTTTCTGTAAAGCTGGATTACCAAGGCAGTGCATTGTGCTGGCTGGGATCTTTGCACCAGTGAAATTTAGAAATGGGAGGCTAGTTTAGAATTTGCATAAAGTCATAAAGTTCTGCAAAGATCCTAAAATTACAGGATCTGCAATATTTTTGGGACTTGCAGCAGTCTGCTTTCCCTATGTTAATCAAGGCTGTTGTGCTTATTCAGGGTTTTGTTTGGTTGTAGAACTTTATTGTGTTTCTATTTGACTTTTACAATCTCCCTATGCACAGTATCCCAACAGCGGCCCTCTCTCTGCTCGAGCCAGGCAGGGAGAAAGGGCAAAACTTGATTCCCCAAAGAGCTTTGTTTGGTTCTGCTGAAACCTTGCATGCCATAGACTCGATCCAAGCTCACTGGTCATTGGCTCCTACTGACTTCAACGGGCCTTGGGAAAGGCCCCAGATTGGGACGTCTAATGGTAATTTTGTATATTTCAGGACAACTATATTAATAAGAGCACTTGATTTTGCAGTGGAGGCTGTTTGCTTTTTATTCACCATGGGATGCTCTAAAGTGCAAAGCATTAGCTTCTGCTTCCATTATAGTTAATAGCAAAATTCTTATTGACTTAAATGGGAACAGAGTTATGCCAATGCTGAGCCCTCTTGAAAACTACCATGTATGTCAAGGGTGAAATCCTGGCCCCATTAGCGGCAGATCCTTGTCTGGCGTAGCTTTGACAAGTTACACTGTGCATCGCTCATGACTGGGGAGCTATGACAAGTTACCCCAGCTGAAGATCTCTGGCTAACTGCTCAGTTTGAGCCAGACAGGTCTACTCTCTCTTCACTTTGCAATCCTACCAGCACACATCCCACACCCACAGCCCCTCCCAAGGCCACGGGCATGTCAAGGAACAGCAGGTAAAAATCACGTGTTGTAATACAAAGCAAATGCTCTTACCTGTGTCACTAAGTGCTTGAGACCAATGAAATTAAAAGAATTCTACAAATCCTAAACATCTAACTTTATTTTTTCTCGCCAGTGCTGTTTATTTTTCCATGTCATTCAACTTGCCCAGTGAACGTTGCATTTATGTACACGTGTGCACGCACAGCTGGCAGTGTGGAAAAGGCCAGTGTTCTAAGCTATTCAATGTGTTATGGGAGATTACTGTGTACTTCGCTGCATCTGCAGTACACAGGAATTAAGCGTTTCCAAATAAAATACTCCATCTTTTATAGGACTGCCAAAGCCAGCTTGGGAAAAAAAAACCCGAGCTTATATAACCTGTTTCTGAGTGCTCTACGTACAGCATGCATCAAAGACGGTGGCTGAAAGAGCTGAAAACAATGACTTGGAAATTCCATAGCAGAGAATAGAAGCCCAATCGCAATACGCAGATGAATAGCTGAACAAGTCACGCGCTGCAGTTCAACAGGCCAATGAACAGCACTACAGCATTTAGTGGTGGGTGCTTGATCTTGTATAATTAAATCATCCTCATTCCCAATGACAGAACAGAATCAAAGAAATGCTACTAATAATTATAAAAATTAATTCATTAGAGGCCACTCCTAAGTAGAACCCCAGATCCAAGCCTGCTTGAAATCCGGGGAAGTTTAGCCCCAGATGCAAACGGTGGCTTGTGCCCACCTCTGGTGATAACATTTCCACAACTTACATGTCCGAAAGGATCCAGGTGATTGTTGGTGAGCTTGAGCTTCTGAAACGACACCAGCTGCCGCATCCAGTGAGCTCCCGTGGCCGGCGAGTCTGGATGAACGTATAAGCGCCCAGGCATCGCGGGCTCTGCTTTTCCAGCCACCATCCTGTGAACAAGACACTTATGGATGACATCATCTTGGGCAAGTAGTGTGTCAGAGCAACTCATTACCTGATTGAACATGGTGACCACTTTGCAACGCTTGAGCTAGGGTCTGTAGTCGAAGATGGACTGGGCCTGGACAGGTTGGCCATGTGGAGAAACACAAGAAATTTAGGAAGAAGATGAGGATGCATGGATCTGGTAAGGATGAAGCAAAAAGGAGGGCAGGGAACACAGGCTTCTTTTCTTATATAAGTTTTTGCAGATCGCAGCAGAGTAGAATTGTCGTTGCCTGGGCAGGATTTTACCTGGAGACATCGTATTGTCTGAGTGATACTATATGGCAACTGTATTAAAACTAGCCAAGGACAAGTCTGGCCTTTGCCACTCAGAGGACCCTGAGCATGGGGGAAGCAGCATGGGTCCACTCTGCAGAAGGGAAGGATCCAGCATAACTCTGGGGGGACTCCCTTCATCCTACTGAGGGAGAAGATATCTGGGGAAATGTGAAGAGGACAAGTCCAGGACTGGATTCATGTAACAGGGTTGCAACAAGAGCAGAGACGACTGTAGCCCCTGAGGCTGCAATGTCAACTGGGTAGAAGCTCTTGGGAAGCGACTCCTTCCCCTCCAGCCCCTGTGGAAGCACAGTTCTCAGGCTGTGGCTGGGACACTGATTTCTCCTCACATTCCTCCTACCAGCCACCTTTGTTCACACGTCAAAAGCTCCATTAGTTTTCATGGATCTAATACTCTAATAGAGAGCAACAGCAACTCTCCCCTTACTGTGCACTATAAAATCAGTATTACCCAAAAATCAGACGTTCCCAACAGCATTCAAAATGGAAAGGGGGAAACAGTTCCAGTGACTAGCCAAAGTTAAATTAAAAGAGTTATCATCTAGAATATAATGGTAAAGCAAAGAATGGGCCATGGGTTGTGTAAGGTTCCCAGTGACTCCCATCCTGCAGGGACTCCAGAAAAACTAGCACAGTGCCCTAAAATGTGCACATCAATTACATTTGCAGAGGATATGATTATGAAAAGGCCAATTTTGCCCCCCTCAAAGTCAATGGGAATTTTGCCATTGACTTAGACAGAAACAATGTTGACACTCAGTGGAACAGATGAAGCTCCACCAAGAGGAAGCGGGAGGCCTTCTGGGAAGAGCATGGCATGTTTTCAGCAAGGAGAGATTTTCAGGTGACAAGATGCGTAAGATTCACATGGACAGGAAAGTAAATAGTAAATCTGCCTTCATGCTGAGTAATCTTGCTGTCAGTGAGGGAGGGTGAGAAGAGAGACATAAAGGGAAAAAATCTGGGAAAAGAGCAATAAAGCAAAATAAAAAAGAAAGAAACATGGGGGAAAAAATAAAAATGGCTCCAGACTTGAATTGACCAATTCCAGATGTCCTCCCTGTTTATGAGACCACAAGAAAGGCCTATATTTTAACTATCCAACCTCTAGGGGCTGTGACTTTCAATCTGGGATAGGCCTCAATTCCCGTGGAACTCTACCACCACAAGAACGGCAAAATCCCTATTGCATCTGTGTTTCCAAAGCAGCAGCAGGAAAGCAGAGCAGGCACTTATGCTCTCTGTTGGTGGTGGATTTGTTATTAATTAATTTATTTTAAAGCATATGGGATGTTTCCAACAGACAATGAAGTCTCAGGAGTGACAAGTATTTTTGCTCAAAAGATGTAAATCCAAGATGGCCACCATAATCAGCTCTACTGAGGCTAGTTGCAGATGAGGCCAAGAAAAGTTGCACCAGTTTGGGTAAATGAGGAGTATTCATCTGGTCTGCCCCACAAATCTTCATCTTGTGGCTCTGTGGCTGTTTCCCACAGAACAAATATAATTAGAGAAGAAATGATCAACACTCGACCCACTGTAAATCTAAGGCCTCGTAGATACAAAAATTTAAAGGCCAGAAGGGACCATTATATCATCTAGTCTAAACTGTATATCACAGGCCATAGAGTTTCATGCCATTACCCCTGGATTGGTTCCACTAACTTGTGTCTAACTAGAGCATTTCCTCTAGAAAGGCAACTAAGCTTGATCTGAAGACCTCAAGAGTTGGAGACTCCACCATTTCCCTTCGTAGTTTGTTCCGATGCTTAACTGCCATCGCTATTAAAAAACTTATAGCTGGTTTCTACATTTGAATTTGTCTGGCTTTAACTTCCAGCCATTGGCTCTTGCTGTACCTTTCTTGGCCAGGTTAAAGAGCACTTTGGTATCTGGTATTTTCTCCCCAGGATCTACCAACTCCTCAGTGCTTACTGCAAACAGTTGACACAGATATGAATACTTCTCTTTTGGTAACCCAAGGAAAACAACCAAATAGTTTCTTACCATTTGTTGTCACAAAATTTGTATCGATGATCATCAGCGGGGACAATGTCGATCAACAAGATGTACTTGGTCTTGGGGTTCATGCCAGTTACCTTAATTTTGTAGCTAGGAAACATCCTCCTTATGAAAAGCAAAAGTTTAATATGTTAGTACGTAACTTAACATATAGTATAAACTAACAGAATAGCAGAGAGGACAAAGCGTGAAGGTCCAAAGGTGAAATTCACCCCATCTAGAAAACAGAGCAAAAAGGGAACTGTGCAGAGAATTCCCTGTGCAGAGAATTGGAAACTGGAACTGGAAAATTCCCTGTGCAGAGAGCCAGCACAAGATCTATGCACCACTGAAGTCCCCCTTTCACCCTCATAACAGAGCAAAAAGGGAACTTACATGGTGCCTACGTAGGCCTTGCATTGACCATTTTCAGAATGCAACCCTTAAGGCATACTCAGAGCAGTGGGTAGGCCCTTAATTGGTGCACTGGACCTTGTACAGGCCCTCGGCCTGGATGTGATTTCCACCCTAAAAAAGCTGGGGTATTTGCTGACGATTTTAAAAGCTACTCAGGATCATCGGCTTTGTGCCTTCCAGAGGGCACACAAAGCACAACAACTGCTGACAAAGACCATGGGTCTGAAAGGGGCAAAGGAACCACATAACAATGAATGCTGCACTTCCCCTGTGAAGGGATATCTGCCTCCCAGGGTCAGGCTAACAACCTAAAAGAGAAGTTATCTTGGGGAAACTCGTACACATGTAGTTCCCCATGCACTGAATTTTGATTGGAAATTACAAACATCCAATGGTTAGGCAGAGATATTGTATCAGTACAGTACCTCGCACAAGGAGGTCATGTTCTGCAATTGGGGCTCCTAGGTGCTAGGGTAATACAAATAATAAATAATCATCATATGGGGGGGAGGGCGGGGGGGGGGACACGACGACGACACGACTTGATAATCAAGGGAGATGGCCAGGAAAAAAAGTTTCAATAGTGATCTAATGTAGAACCGTGCTTCAGAGATCCCAGGATTCCCCTCTCCAAGGGAGGCAGGCAGATTAAGGGTCAAAGTCTATGCTGATGTAAACAGGTGCAGCTCCATTGACTTTACTGTACTTTCACGGAATATTGTAAATGCTGCTCAAGAACGGAGTGTCTGAGTCAAATTCCCTGCTAGTGTCACTTGGCACAGTGTGGTTGTAGCCAGAGCAGTTGTGCCAATTGACACAAGCAGAAAATCTCACCCTAAGGTGTTATATTCCTGAGCAGCATTTACCGTGTTAAAAAAACAACAGCTCGATGTGACTGGGAAATTAATGTATACAATCACAATGTGTGAGATTGCAACCCTTACTGGTGCAGGTAGCTTTGGTCCATGTGACTACTTCCATTGGTTTCCAGGGGACTAAATACTAAGTAGCAAGGGTTTGCAGGATCACGCATCTTAAATCTTATGAGTAACTTTTCTGTTGGCTCCATAAAACCAAGCCTTTCCTCATCCAATAATAATAAGTTACTTGTGCAAACTGGCTCATCTCATTAAGCAATAAGACAAAACAACCCAATACATCAATGTGCAGTGACGGCTCATTTTCACTAGCAAAAAAAGGGGGTGAGCGGATGAAAATATCTATACCCTGAGACAGCATTGTCACAATGGGCCAAATCCTGATGTCATTACTCCGGCCAAATACCTGGCAATTTAAATGAGAGTTTAGTCCAGATTAATAGCTGGGCCTGTCAGAAAGACCCTTCCCCCCACCCACGGATAGACACGGCATTTTAAATTCTCTTTCCTCCTCCTCCCTTTTTCTCTTTTTAATGAACAGTTTTCTTCCAGCCAATAAAAGGGATAGTTGGAAGGGCTAAGGGAAGTGACGGGTGCTAGTGACAGCTGAACAGTCTCTGCCTGTGAGATACGTGGTAGTTGTTGTCTATGCCGCCATTTTGTAACTGCTGGGGAGAAGGCAACAAAATGGGGCCTGTTAGGATTCTGTTGAATTGACTCTTTTAGCACCCTGCATAATTTCCAGCTGTTTATTATGTATTTAGTTGGGACTAAAAAGGGGTGGTTTACCAATGTGCATATTTGATTTTCATTCATAAATTGTGCACTCCTTTTAACCTTGTCCTCACACAGGTAAGCACCTGTATAAATACAGTAGGACATTTCAGTTTGTGAATACACAGCCCAATTCACACTTTAAAAAAATTGCATAAGGAATCCAATCGGAACGCCAAGATTTTTTTCCCCCCCCATTAGGTCTTAAAATTACACTTAAAAAATGAAATGAAAGAAAAAATTGACTTTAAAAAAGGAATGTGAGCAATACGATTTTGGAGTTATTGAGATGTACCAATAAAGGATTCTACAGAAGTTTTTTAATAAACTGTAGCTTCTGAACGTCTTTTTCCCCCAATTATTTCACATACTGTACTACATCCAAGCTGCTAAAGTAGCCAGACTGATATACTGTAAATGTTAAGTGCTTTTTTAATGGCATTTAAAATTAAGCTTCAGCATATGGAGTTCATATAGTGTAGACATGCCTGAGTTTATAATGTTCTTTAGTATAGCCCTCTAAAATAAATACAAAAAGCCAAAGTACTACTATAATATACACAGCTGAAATTCTTTAAGGATAACAAATGGGAACTCACATCTGATTGTAGGTGTTGCTTAACTTGCAAACCGTTCAGTATCTAGCAGTGGTAGCATTACACTTCGCAAGTCAATAGATTGAGACAGAGTGGAATCTGCCAACTCTCTGCATGTTTCCAGGAAAGCATTGAGTTTAGTTAGTAATTCTGGCCCTGCATGGACTTTGCATTAGTATTATTAGCTGCTACATTTTGGCACCAAATAACATGCGACTAACATGCTGTCTAGGGACTTGTCACTTTAATTTTCTTAATGAAAACATATTTCTCAAGCCCTTGGCAAAGCCTGGTTTAGCAAATAGCTCTGTGCAATATGATACAGACACAGGTCATGTGTTTCTGGTGAGGATGCACAACACACTGGGGAGCCAGGCTCCAAAATGCAGTCCGCGTTTTGATTCAAGAGTTAAAGACAGAGTGTGTTAGTATTGTGTAGTTTTGCCTGGGCTCTTATTAGAAGGTCCAATCTGAGAGAGAAAGTAGGGGAAGCACTTCTACAGAGCTGTACAGGGAGCACACATGCTTACAGTGCGGCTATATATCCGCTAGCAAGTCCTGGTAAGCCGCCAAATGTCTGCATGCTTTGCCTGCTCTCAGGAGAATTTTTGTCCAGTGAGATTTAGCTGAGGGCTTGATCCTGCAACAGTTACAGCTGAACGCTGATCTTATTGCTGTGACTAGTTCCATTGACCTGTAGCAAGTTTGACTCTCTCGTGAGATTCTGCTTTGGTACTCTGTCATTGTGCCTGGGCACGGACTACCTGGATGATAGCCTGTCTCACTGTACGTTACTTTCAGTTCCTGTCCCATCTGAAACCAGGGGCTGCTGCGTGCTGAGACTGCAGATTAATCTTCAGGAACACCTTCCTTGAAGAAGGAAGGTAAAATAGGTTTATTCCTGCTTATTATGTGTATAACTGTAGCATCTAAGTGCCCTCGTTGTGGACCAGGAACGCAATGTGCTAGGTGCTGTACAAACACAGAACAAAAAGATGGCTCCTGCCCCAAGCAGGTTACAGATGGGGGAACTGAGAGAGAGAGATTAAGCGCTGTGTGGATTTACAGCCCTATATAAATTGGTTATTTATAATTTGCCTGAGGCCACAGAATGAATCAGTATTAGACCTGGGCTTAATGCCGAGTAGTTCCTGTCCTCATAGTCCGACCGGCTCGATTACACTTATCTGTAGTGAATACAGATGACTTTTGCTCCATAAGAAATCTACGGCCAGGGAGTGGTGGGGGGACATGACCAAAGACAGGAGGAAATGCAGAAATTCCAAGCTGCTGCACTTCATGAAGGTCTGTGCCTGACCGTCAGCCCCATTACATCTAAGGAAGTGCAATTAAAATGCCGCTTCTTGCCCGCTAGCCTTCAGTTCCTTTTAAAAGGATATGAACTGAAAGGCTTCCAGCCACTGCTGATGGGCTGCCTGGCTCAGTACAGGGCTTATTACTGGCTGGTTTGTTTGTTAAACTAGTGCTTCCTTGAACAGGTGCCCCCGTTCAAAGGGATATTCCAGTGCATTGTGTTACCAAAGCTAGGGCATCTGCCAGTGTTGCTGCTCCAGAAACAGAAGTAATTGCAATGCTGCCTCCCAGTCCCATCCCAGACATCAGGCGTCTTGCACTGTGTCGCAGGTATGGCCCCCAGATTGCCAGAGCCTTCTTCACTCACGCAGGAGAACAGCGCGTGCTGTTTTAATGCTGTTCCGAAGCAGCTCCTTGAAACGTCAGCACAGAGAGAACTGTCACATCAGAGGTTTTCCAGCTGCCCCCCGGCATTCACCATGCTCCTGGCGCCTTAGAAATCCCCCTCACACCACTGCTCTTGTCTCCAAAATGGAAAGAGCTACAGATAAATTAGGAGGAAGGGAAGACGCAGACACCAAATACTGGGTGTGTTGCAAAACAGGTAAAGTGGAATAGATACTGCAAGGGTTGCGAGTCTCCTTTGCCTCCTGGGATTCAATGGGTTGCTCTTGCTATGGGTGGGCTTCATTTACTGCCCACAGAGGTGACTGCTAGGCCCACACTGTCACTTAGGAATCTACTGTCCCTTTTCTCCTCTTCCACACAGCCACCGGACGCCCCTCTGTACAATATCCACATAGGCCCCAAGGAGGGGACCAGCAATGAAGACGTGTCAGGGATTGGCCATGCTAAATAGCATGTTCCCCTGTGGAAACCACAGAGGCCAGCCAGGAAACATAGCAGAAAGCTTTTGCTGCTTTAAGCAGCTTTGCCTGTAGTTGTGAACTCCCTGACCGCCCTTGGAAGGGGTCACAGAGTCAAACCATAATCCGGGCAGCCTGGGGTGGGACCATGGGAATGAAGTAGGAGACGCCTTCCGTGTATCTAGCTCTCTAGGCATGGGTTCCAGCTTTCTCATGGGTCTGTTCCTTTCTCTTAGCCCTACTCCCTTCCCACCCTGCATCCCCTCCTGTCCGGTGGATAGGGGAAGGAAGAGCAGTGGAGAAAGCCAGTCCCCTACACCAAGACCCCGTGCAATAGGAGTCATGGATTTCTTGGACTGATTTGTTCCCCTTTGTGCTTTTTTTAGCAAGCAAGCCAGGCACTGGGTATATCCCACTGGTCACTGTTTGCTATTCATCACCCTTGGCGTAGGCTCCACAGAAGACATGAATCTGTTACAGCCCCTCACTACAGAGCGTGGCCCTCTAGCTCAAGCTGTAAAGACTCATTTGTTTGGCTCTAGAGGTACCCAGTTCAAGTCCTGCTATATCAGCCAACTGCAAAGCAGATGTGAATCTCCAGGGACTAGCCCACACATGGGCCTGAACCAACACCTCTGAAGGTGAGGAGAGGGGGTTCAACTCTCTACTGCAGTCCTCCTGCACTGTAGCAGGCAGAATAAAATCCCAACAACTCCAGACTGAGGAATGGTCACACCCTGTTTGCATCTCAGGTGCATTCTTACCCCCCCAGCTGTCTTTTTTATTGTTCTTCTCCATCCCTCCAAAAATCTCCACTGGTCTAGGAATGGATTTTAAAGGTACATCCCTATTTTCCTCCCCACATTTCCCAGTATTGGCAGATGCACCGAGGCTCCTGTTTTGTATTAACTGTGGCTCACTGGAGCTTAGTGGTGAAGAATTAACATTGTCTTTATGTTCACATAAGGTAGGCATCCTCAATGGAATGATCAAGCCATCAAAGTTCTGCCTGATCCCTGGGGGAGGCCAGCACCTTATGTTAAAAATAATGTCATTTGGCTCTTAATTGCCATTAAGTAATCTGCAAATCGATGCTCTTTTGGGAGGCTTGCAGATAGCAAAAATACGGTGTGCATTGCTTTGGGAGTTGAAGGGCGGTGAGGGGTTGTGCGGGGGGGACGGCAGAACCCCTATGAAAAGGTTGGCAGGGCAACAGAACAGCCCCAGCTAAATTCTTCCCTGTGGCGCTATACAGATGAAATGTAACAAAAACAGTAAGAGCAAGAAAAATAAGCAAGCAGCACAATTCTAGAGCCCTCAAAAGCTTTCGAGTTGACGTGCTAGTGAATTATGTGCTCTGATAATGAAGCAGTCTTTGCTTAGCTGAGTTTGTGCTATGCACATTTTATCTCTACATGATATTCACAAATTGTTTTAAAATGAACTGTTAGAATAAGCGTCCTTTGTTTATTTATTTATTCTTTTACAGTCCAATCCCCTTTACTATGCAGCAGTTACTGACATGGAGCCAAAACTTCTGATGTTCATACACATTTGAATTGGCGTTTAATTGTGTGAATGCAGCAGAATGAACAGAGAGAAAGACTCATTCCTCTAAGGCCAGGAGTTCCCAGCCTTTAAGGGCAGCCAGCTTTAAGGGTACCAGTTTACAATTTCAGTGGTACCAACTGGGGACCCCAACATCTATTCAGCTGTACATGCCCTAACCCAAAAGGATCCTTGTTTGGGAGATGGGGGATTGGAGAGTAGGTGCATTAAAATTGAAGGTGGACAGTTACGGCAGCCCAGGATCTAGCAGTATTTTACTGTTGATGTAGGAAAGAGGAACTCTGCGTGCCAGTCGCAAAAGCTTAATGCACCAGTATTGGTACCAGTACGAGTAGTTTGGAAACACTGCTGTAAGGCTTGTGTCTCCTTCGCATACTCAGTCCTGATACCAGACATGCCAAGAAGCTGCGTGCGTCTCTCTGCCAGGGACATCAGATCATGGTTGGTCTGGACTGGGTCGTGAAGTGGCTTCTATACATCCCTTCATTGTTAATGCCCTTTTTACCCCCTAACCTTCCCTTTCAGTGAGGCGTCTAGCCTGCTCTTGAGAAAAGATGGGCTTCTTTTCTGAACCTCCCATGGTGGCATGGTGAACAGGAAGTTGTGATACAACGTGGGCGGGCCGTTACCGCTCACCCTCTCTGAGAAGATTGAATGGAAGCAAGAGCAGGTGGCTGACAGCGTGATGTGCTGGTAGCACCAAATTTTTCTTTGCAGTTTTGGAAGGAACCAATGTATTCACCCAGGGCGTGATCTAAAGCCTGCTGAAGTTAATGGGTGTCTTACGCCATTGACTCCAGTGGGTTTCAATTAGGCCCTACCAACATTACAGGCTGGTTCACAAGACATTCCAGTTGCCACTAAGCATTTAAATCAGTCTTTGCATTTGGGTAAAATATTCAAAATCACCTAAGTGATTTAGGAGCCTACATGCCATTTTTCAGAGGAACGTTCAATAAGACTTCGGAGTCTAAAGTGCCAGATTTTCAAAGGTGTTTAGGCTAGATGAGTACCTAGCGGGATCTCCAAAAGCACCTATGCAGGATAGGCACCTCTCTCCCAGGGATGGGAAAATCCAGGCCCCCCCCCTCCTCCTCCCCATGCCTTTTGAAAAATAGGACTTAAGCACAAGTGAAAATTTTACACTGTGCCGTTACTGTCCAGAAAACCAACTAATGATGTGTAGCTATTTCAAGAACAAAATTCTTCTTTTTAATGATCTTTCCTTATTCTTCTGTTTTTTCCCTTTGTGACAAACATTTCCCATGTCAACATAAAGCATCTTTTAAAATGTTTTCAGAGGTAAATACATACAAATTTGGTCATGCCAACTGTTTCTTTTAGCTTTTTTTTAATGGCATTTCCTTCTTTGATAGATTCTTGCTTTCAGAAAATGCTTTAAAGAGATCAAAGAGTTTTTCAGCAGGGTCCCATTTTCCTAGTGAAGCCTAACTCTCCGGTCCCTTATTTCTCTTATCACCCACGCCACTCCGCTAGGACGCTCTGTATACAAAGTAAGAGCAGTTAGCTTTGAAGTGCTGGATTAGCCCAGGCCAGATCCTTGCCTCAGAATAACAAACAATACAGGTTCAACAGGAGTTCTCATCAGTAGTTCATTTTTCAGCCCCAAATTCACTGTCACTAACACAAGCAACATTGAACTCTCAGTCTATAGACAGATAGGAGAGATTTATCTGGTGGCAGGACCGTGACCCAATGATGAGGGGGTCAGACAGCTAGGGAATTTTTCTAGTTTGGCAAAGGGAGGTTATATTTAAATTTTTCTGGCTAACTCATCAAAGTTTTAAATAAAACATTGTTTCTCATACGCTTGGGAACTTGGTTAACTATGCAATGGCTTTAATGATCTAGTATCATTTCCATTTCTTGCCCCGTAGCAAATTAAAACCTAGACAAACTTCTTGCAATAAGATGTTTTACCTCCAGTTTAATTTTCCCCCAATGAAGGCTTAAAAACTTACAGCATTCTTTTATAAAGGTCCAAACCATAACAGAGGATGGATGAGTTACAATTAGATTAAGTTTAATGAAGCATAAATAGCAAAGTATATAGGTAACCCATACAGAAATGGCACAAGAATTATGGCAGTTAACAACTCTGTGCTGTTTCATAATGATTTTAACTTCTTCTAAAGACAGCCAATTTTATCCTTGGTGTTTATCCATTAGTGTTACACCCTCCGTAGGAGACATTAGGAGGAGGAGGAGTGGATCTAGCTCATAATAGCACTCAGACTGCTTACAATATTTGATTTAGTTCCTCAGCATGAATTGGATCCTTCTGGGTCCAGCATGAGAGGGTCTTTAGCTTCTGTACCCTTCAAGGCAAAGGCAAACAAGCAGTCCAGGTACTGGAGACCTGCCCTGCCAGGGATTAGTAGCATGAGAGTGATCTAAAAGTGAACTGAAAACACTTTGGAAACATATTTAATTATTAACATCCCAACTCATTAACAAAAAATAAAGGGGAGACTTAAAAAAATATATTGTCCTTCACTTCTCTGACTTGTTCCAAGTTCAAGAAACTGTATGTTCCTTGCTGGAGCTGTTGGCATCTCTAGCAACCGAGCCGAAAGCCAGCCTGCTTTTGTTCCCACTGATTTCACGGATTCCCCACAGAGGGTAACTGCAGAACCCTGAATGTGGGGCGAGGTAGGTCAGACAGTCTCTGAATCACTCATTCATTTCCAACTTCTGAACTTTTTCAAAAAGTTTTTAACAATTTTCAAAACTGTCTGAAGGGATTCTGGACACGCAATTCCCTTTCGTTTTAGTGGGAACTGGGCATCCATATCTCCTAGCGGACTGAAAATCTTAACCTGTCAGGGCATGTCTACACAAGACAAGTTTCACCAGCTTAATCTAAGGGGTGAATTTAAACGATTTAACTGATTTGCACAAACCCCTGTGACCTTGAGCCAGGGTGTTTCGGTTTATCTGACGTCAACTGTGAACTCGTTGAAGCTAAAGTGAAATAAGCCACTCTTAAATCAAAATCTAAAAATCACACAGGGGTTTGCACCTTTTCCATGTACACGGAAGTGAAAGTTTTTTTATGCAGTATGTTGCAAGAAAGTCCTTAGAAGAGCTTAAAACAATGTACATCCATTCATATGCAGTTCTTAAAAGATGTTATAGTAAAGATTGAGGCTGGCTTTGTATCCATGCACATTTATATTCTGCCCTGAAACCCGCTCCAGGGTTACAAACCCACTATTATTATGATTCGGATATTTGTCACTGCAGAAGAATTTACATATTATTTTACAGTCAGGCCTGCACAGAAAGGGGGTCAGATGCCCTGTGGAGTGGCATTCCCTGCTGATTAGCCGTAAAGATGTCTCAATACATCCTCTGAGGTGACTGTGGAATGGGCAGTGGAATAGTTCTGGGTAGGAACTGTAAAACTGGCATCTCAGGGGGGAAAAATGTCCTAAAATTAGAGGACAGATCAATCTGGAAAAGGGGAAAAGAAATCCTGAAACCAATGGGCTTACTCGTGTGAGTAAAGGCTACTTGAACGAATGAGGGTGTGGAGAGTCAAGCCCACCGGAGAATTGAGACAGAGACAGATTTTAGCCACAAAGATAGCTACAGCTACAGGGCCTGTTGAATTTCATGCTGCATGGAAGAGCATAGGGACAGAATAGAAAAGCAACTTGCCATGAAGGAGTAGAGTTTGCTTTTCATATAAGTTGCTCCACCATATGACATTTGTGACTATTACATGCTTTAAATACAAAAGAAAAGAGCGCCATTGCCCTAAGAGAGGAGGGTATATTAACCCGGAGCACCCTTTAAAATGTACATATGGTGATACATACAGTAGAGCAAGTATATACAAGGAAGAGGAACAAATTCTCTCTCTTTCTCACACATGCACAAACCCTCCTTTTTTTCAAGCCAACTATGTTTGGGGGTTATCTTTCTATCGGGAAAAGAGTTTCTATTTTTTTGAAAACCCATCTTGTATCAATACGTATGAGTATCTCAATCTATCATTTAGAGTTGAATGCCTGGCTTCTAACATTTCACACACAATAATCCACATCTACGCCACGATGCTGCAAAAAGAACCACATCACCAGATTGCTGCACATCTTGACTTCACTTGGTCTCCATGCAAGTACAGAGTTTCACTTATGTGCTCCTCTTTGCAGGATCAGGACTGTCGGTACAGCCATTGAAATCAGTGGGTTGTGTGTAAATAAGGGCAACGTTGGCTCCACAGTGCAGTCAAAGATATTAATCTTACATTTAATCAAATGCAAATCTTGAATTTTTTGCATTAAAAAAGGGACAGCAAATTTTCCTTTAAATTTCCACCATTTCTTTAAGGGCCTAATCCTGCATTTGTGCACACCCAAAACTCCTGGGAATTGCAAATGTGCAAAGAATGCAGGACTGGGTTTTTAATTGTTGTGTTATGTTTAATGTGGTCCTTTAAAATAATTAAGACAATACACACTGAGAAGTAGAACAAACCTTTAAAAAATAAAAAAAGAAAAGATAAAGGCATTGATTTGCATAGCACAACGTTTCACATCCTCTTTGTATATCAAATATCCTTCATTGCGAAGGAGAATGGTTTTACGCAGAGTTCGGGGAACTTTGCTAACATAAACTTTTTATCATCTGATGATCCTTTTAATATAAAATAATCTCCTTTTTTCCCCCTCCCACAATGAAAGAGTCAAACATTAAAAAATAGTGAGTGCATTTTAAAGATGTTTCCACTTTATAAATCAAGCTTTCTTGGCAAGAGCATCATTCCGATTTCAGTACTGAGCTTGCTGTGTCCTCCAAATGTCTCCTACAGATCAGCCCTAAAAGGGAGCAATAATCCCCCGAAGTAATTCTTAGTCCTAAATTCCTGGTAATTTATAGTTGACTTGGTCTATGGAGTTATACAGATTGACAACAAATGAAATAAACACATGCCTCTTGAGTGATCAGTATTTGGCTTATAATTTGAGAAAGCCTATTTTACACCATCACTATAAAACTAGCTTTCCCATTGATCTTACTTTTCACCCTCCTTTGAAATAACTAGCCATTAAAGTTACATTTTCAGTTTAGAATTAAAAAAAAAATGTTCCTTTTTTTTCTTCTTTACCCTTTGAAATTAAATAATTAGACATTTAAGTGAGCTGATCCTAAAATGGAGTGCATATGAGTGCATCCCTGTGCCTGCCTAGAACCCCCATGTCCCAACACACACAGTCTGTTGCAGGATCAGAGCCATAATTTGTGCCTATTTTGTTTTGGCACACACAGAACGAGAGCCTGGTATAAGACCCCTTTAAACATCACAATCTGTCTCCTCTTTTTAAAATTGGTCATTGGAGGAGGGAGGGATTATTGTCACTATTTATTGAAATGGTTTGGGCGAAATAAGATTTTCAGGAAGGATGGAACCTAAGTCCACTCTTATGTTGCTGGACTGTTCTGCTTCTAGAATTGGTACTGGAGAGTTTTGCACACTGATCCGTTGTGAACTGTGCAGCTAAATCAGACTTATCGTCACGTGGCTGGACTTAGTTGTTTAGTTGTTGTAAGATTCGTTCTTTTATTATCTATCACAGGTGCTTTTATTTCAATGCTGATGGGAATTGTTGGAGTGACAGGCCTAGAGGAGACTGACATCCACTCTTACTGCAGAACGGGCACAAGCATTGTCAGAGCACACACACACGGACACGGACACACACCCTGCCAACATGGAGGGATCACCTTTAGAAGCCAGTGCATCAATGGATGCATTATACCTAGCTGTATCAGATAGGAGTAAGGCCCATTCAGTCCTTGGCCGCGCTGCTGAGATTGCCAAGAACGTAAGGTGCCGTTTGTGCTGAAGCTGATTGTAACCGTCCACTCACCGCAGAAATGAAACTACATACTTATTTCACACTGTTTGCTAGTGAATTGTCAGTCGCTACGAGGCCCTGGTTCAGGCTGAGGGCCAAATTTTCGGCTGGCATACATTGGCACTCCTCCATTGACTATGTTGGAGCGGCACTGATTTTCACCAGTAGAGAATTTGGCCCTGGTCTTCTAGAAGCAAAAGGCTCCACATCCCAGGCACGATTGCCAGCACCACCCTGTCCCGTCTAAGCAGCTTTGAACCAAAAGTAGGATTTCCCGGGGAGTTTTAAGCACACGCAGAATTCAGGATTGGCTCCTGTGCGCAGGGATTTGTTTAAACAATCTAAGTTAAGACTTCTACAGAGAGAACATACACATTTGGGATGTTTAGTTTCTAGAATTTAGTAAAGATATTACATGCCCCTCGCTCTCTCTCGCTCTCTCTATTAAAGGCCCATATTTGAGGTCCTGATCCTGCAGTCTTTACTAATGTGAGTAGCAATCTTACTGAAATGAACAGACGTATGAGTGTGAATAAGGGCTTCAAGATACAGCCCTAAGACTTTATACAGCCAATTACTACCGGATCTTACCTACATAAGAATTGCCAGACTGGGTCATATAGCCAACCCGTTGTAAATATTGACATATTTATGTCAGCTACTTTAAACACAATTTCACCTCATCTCTCTGGTAGGATAGGTTCCGTTATTCCAAAGGAAGAGTCTAGTGTATCTCGCTACCTCGGCCAGTAGATATGGAGCAACACTTTTTTTGGACAGGCGTGGGGAGGAGTGGACAATCCTTTAAATGCTCCAAGAGCAATAATGCAGAAAGGTGGCCTATAAGGAAACTTCCTTACAGGTTGAAAGCAGACCACCATCACCCTGGAGAGCCTGCCACATGCCATATTGTAGCAGAGTTCTGGAGTCTGGATCTTACAGCCAGATTTAGCCCCAGTGAACCATGGGCCTGACCTAAAACCCACTGAAGACAAGAGAAAGCCTCCCATTGACTACCGAGGCTATGGATCAGGCCTCATAGAAGAAATTTTATCGCTATATGGACTTGGACATTGTTTTCTGGTGATTTCACACTATTTTTGTTGCCCTTCTTTACACCTTTCTGAGTCTCTGAGGTGCTTTGGTATTAAACCAGCACTTACTGTCAAAGGGTGGCACTAAAAAGAATTAAAAGGGTTTTAAAACATCTTTATGGTAATCCTTTATTTTTGGACAACAAGAACCTGATTCAATTCCCCAGACGTCAAGGGCAACCTTTCCGTTGACGCCAACGGGCATCACACCTGAGCAGAAGAGTTTGTTAGACTGAGGCCTTGCAGCCGGTCGCACGTTCACGGCTGGGAGATTCTGTTATGACAACACACTGGGAACCACCCAGCGTATGTGGGGTAAAACGCCAGATTGCAGATGGATTCTGAGACCAGGCCTACAACACACTGGGTGCTCCTACAAGCTGCTGTGCATCCTCCAATCCCATTGACTTCACTGAGAATTGAGGCATGCCACAGGTCTGGGCCCTCTCTCACTGTTAGGCTGTGGCCTAAAGATGATGGTAGCTAACACTAATCAAGCTCACTGACCTGTGAATAGCATTTAATGCAAAGCAATGGCGTGCTGGCTAAAGCAGACCCATGCTAACCAACTCCCACAAAATGGCAACTTCTACCCTCCAGTCAACACAGGTTTGATACCCACGGCTTATAACAAGGTCTCGTTTTGCTAAGGCTTCCAAGTATACCACAGAGCATTCAATACAGAGTAGGTCATTTCTCTCTCAATTCCAATGAAGGAATTGCTGTCACATATAGAACTGGCCTCACAATAGGCCTGAAAGTTTTAGAAATCCAAATAATCAAATGAAATATTAGCATCGAGCATTAAAACTAAACTAGGCTTATTGGGAAACAAAAGTATATTGTCTTAGACATTACCCTTGCTTTTCTGAAATTGTGTGCTCACTTATGACCCTGTTCAGCAAAGTACTAAAGCAAGTGCATAACTTTAAGTGTTAAATCAAGTCCTAATCTCAGAACATTCAATCATTTGCCATAGGTCTCCCAGTCCTTAGGAAGATTCTGCTCTAAGCAAGTAATGACATTTAATATAGAACAGAGACATTAAGTGTGTGAAATGTATGTTCACCAACCTGCCTGCTTTGGTTATTATCATTTCGGTGCCAGCTTCATGAAATTTCTTCCATAGTTCTTTCTCATGGAGATAAACTTTGATGTTTTCTATTGTCTAAAAAAAGTCAAAACAACAAAAACAAAAAAATCACCATCATGAAGAGTACCATCAGTCTATGCAAAGCTGTTAACTGATGTTCTTTGGAAAAAAATCAGCCAAACCAGTACAGACTGCGACAGGAACAGAATCAAACCTTAAAAATTCCATTACCTACTGCCAAAAATGAGAGAAACAAACTGAATCCATTTTAATTGCAGAATGTTTCACATCCGGCAAGAATACTGCAGCCAAATGGATTTTTTTTAAAAAGACATCTGAGTAATGGCTCTAAGAGTTGTTGATATGATCACATATAACTGTGTATCGGTACAGAAAGTGACACCTTTTAAGACGAGGGACAGGTAAAAACAAAACAAAATAAATTCCAACCTTTTATCTGTCTGCTCAATTCAAGGTAAGAAAAATACTTATCCTAAAAAAAAAAAAAAAAAAAAATTAAGTGTGCAACTATACTTTGCTCTAAAATGTTCTGGTAAGGTTGTGGGGAGGAGGAGGGGGGGAAGCAACAGCAAAGGGTGGAGTTTTGTAGGAGAATGTTTACCTGTTAAATGTTTAATTTTCAATTAGCTGACAAAAAGCCAGCAATAGTCAGGGTGGCAACTCACCCTTATATGAGAAGAAAGCAAAACATTAAGTTTGAAGGGAATTAACCATTTTTGTTTATTCAGAATCAAGTTTTAAAATGAATAGTAACCGTTACATGACTGTCCTATAGGCCACCACCCCACCAACCTAGTAGCATGTTAGTTATTTAATAGAATGTGTTTTTTATAAAACAAAATCTATAATAAATGACATGATGCATATACATTATATATTATCCTGTGCTTTCTCAGTGCACACTATGGGTCTGATCCCGCAAACACTTATACACAAGTAACTTTACTCAGGGCTTGGCTATACATGAAAATTAATCTGGAATAAAGGAAAGTGTGATTATATAGCAGATTAACTATTCCAGATTAACTCCATGTATGAAATCCATTTCCAAAGTGGACTGAAATAATTTGGAATAAAGGACTCTAACTATGTGTGGATGCTTTTCTTCCAGAATAAAAATCAGGAATTAGCTATTCTGGAATAACTCCCCATGTAGACAAACCCTCCTATGAGCAGTCCTATGTAAAAACACTTGAGATAATCCAGTTTTAATCTGTATGTTTACGTTACTCCTAGATTGCTTCATTACTTTCAAGGGAATACTGAGAGATTACAGAACTACAGATCAAAATGTGCTCTTCATCTTTAAAGTGTTTTGCAAATATCAATTATCCAGGTAATGAACTGTAAAAGGAGACACTTATAGAACTAAGGATAAATGCATCAATTAGAAAAATAATAATGCATATATAATTTAAGAACAGGATAATTGTGTTGCTGAAGCATATTTCCAGAGTCATATTTATATTCATTTTGATTTTGATTTTTTTTAAAGTTAATGTTTTTCTCCTAAAAATCGACTAAAAAAATTTAGCCCAACATGCTAAAAATTGCAGTTAAAACTCTTAGAAAGACCTCTTAGAAAAAACTCTTAGGAAAAATCTACATCATGTCTTGTATTGTGAAAGAGACACTGATCGTCTTGAGAGGTTTATATTTTTTCTATTAAAAATTATAGTATTCTAGAACCTATCCCGGATTGTCTGCATTTCATATTATAGTTACATTTCTTTTCTGATTCTCTTTTCCCTTTGGAGCACCTGGCTGGATATTAGAGATTGGAAGAAAAACAGAGGTAAATTGAGCTAAAAGCCTGAGGCATAATTACTATTACTTAGTGCATTTATGTTTATATAGGTTTTTTTAAATAGCTTAGCTTAAACAGCAAATACAAACTACATAGTTTTACATCTTTGCTTCCTTTTTTCCCCCTCCCTACCTCCTTGACAGGTTATAATTCTGATATGGGAAAGTTGTCAACACTTTATAAAAAAGCACACTAAATACCCCTGGCCAATCAGAAGGCATGACTGAATGCAATCTAATTTACAGTCGTACCTTTTTGGCATGAGAAGCATAATTGTATTTAATTCTTGTATAAAATCTCAGGATGCATAACCTGGTTGGAGCGTGGGGTTACAAAACCGGTACACGGCAAGTCAATAATCTGGCATGTAAAATCACAGTGTGGGCATAAGCACGTTTCTGTAGCAATGCAGATGAATGAGGTCCATGGGGTCAAAAAGGTAGGAGCTAAATTTGAACAAAAATAAAGACCTTCAAACAAAAACCTGTTGCTGAGAACTCTGGATAGTGCGATTGGTTTTGATGCACCTTTGATCTTGAATTTTGATTGCCAACAGCGACTGCAGTTTTTGGTAGATTGTGCAAAGACAGAATGGCAGTCTTTAAAACGTCCGACAAAGAAAACCAGATCATGCAGCGAGATAAAAGGGGAGCAAAAAAAAAAAAAAAAAAACCTGGAGAAAAATGGAAACATTTTAAAATTCTGCTGGCTGGGGCAGTGACGGAAAATGCTTTATGTTATGGCTTCTTTCACAGAAAGCATTTGTCGAGTATTCTGCTGAGATCCCTAGAAGTGTAGAGCAAAGAATGTCATAAAAACTCAATCCCCGGGGCAAGAAGAGATCGGGGCAGAAGGGAATGTATTGCCTCAAAATGGCTTTGCTGATTCCGCGCTGCTTGGACGCCGGTGCTCTTTGGTGCTGTGCAGGGAGTGGAAGGAGGGTGCTGAGAAAGTCCACCAGGGAGAGGCAGGGGAGGGATGCGGTTTGCGGCGTAGGGGAGACAGCAAGATGCCGACTGTTGTGTAAATCAGGGCGCCTACCTGCTCCGGATCCTGGCCCTGGGGGCTGCCCAGCGGAGTGCTGCGGACGCCTGCTACGCCGAGAGCCGGGGAGCCCGCTGTGGATTCCGCATGTCCAGGTGCCTGGGCTGCCGGGAACCCTTCTTCCGCTTCAGACAAGCTTTTCTCCTGGAGCATTTCCTTTTCGACAGGGACACGCGGGGTTAGTCCAAAGGCTGCTGCTGGCACTGAGAAACGCGCAGGGGCTGTGCGCGGACGGGAAGGGCCCCGCCGTGTTTTGGGGCGGGGTAGGGGGGAGGGGAGAGATCGCTGGACTCCAGGGGACCCCCGCGGGACCGATCCCTACAGCAAAGGTTTCATCGCCCTCGACTTCCCGGGGAATCTGCCCTGCAGGATCAGGCCCTTGGAGCGTAAATAGATGAACCAGGAGCCGTCGGCCCCGGCCTATCCTAGGGCCACCCCAGCCGCCCTTCCTCAGGCAGCCTTCCCATTGCAAGGGCGGCGGGGTCGGGCCCATTGCGGGCCAAGCAGCGTCTCCCAGGCCTGACCCGTGCCCGGCCCCCCCCCCCCAGCAGGTCCCCGCGGACCGGCAATGGCCTGAGACGCTTCCCCCACCCCCGTTTTTGCAGCTGGTTTCCGAGCTGCCCCCGGGCCCGTTCCCAGCCCAGCCCGGAGGGTCCGCAGGTTTCCTGGCGTTTCAAACGGACAGCCCCGCGCACCTGAGCGGGCCCAGCCTGGCTGTGCTCTGCGCTGGACGTGTCCAGCCCCGCGCCAGCCGACAGGCTACGGGGAATCTGGAAAATCAGAGGATCCTGCTCAGCCAGAACAGCCGGGAGGGATGAATATCTGTGGTGATCCTACAAACGGGGGGGGCGCCCCAGGTCTCTGCAACACCCCCCCCCCCCATCTCAGGCTGCTGACTCCGATTTTGTTACGCGCATTTACCCAGGAGGAGGCATGTTTTCAACCCACACTTTGATTTTTAACCCCCGAGGCTCGTTTTCGATCAGGGAAAATCACTGGTCCCTTGATTTCAGGTCTGACTTTTAAAAAGTTCCTTCCCCTAACACACGCGCTGCGGGATCCCTGGCGGGTTTCTGCGGCAGACAGTAAGAAACCGGGCCCTGGTTTTGAGTCCCGTTTTGTTAATTCTTTGCCTGATCTGGATTATGCACAATCCGGGCCTGAGGTTTCCCAGTCTAGTGACACAGCATAACTCAGAAGAAATCTTGAATGAATTACATGTCTACGGAGGGGTGGGGTGACAAAACACTCCTGCACTTCCAATTCGCTCCGAATTCAACAGTTGGGTTCAAAAAGCGAGGTTAGCGGTAACAAACAGAGCGGCCGGAGTTTACATTGTGTAGCCGGGCTATACCCCACCTCTGAGTTTTGCCTGAGTGAGGACTGCAGAATCGACCCGGCGCGTAGGGTAGAAACCGCGCTCGGTCTTGGACGTGACACTAAATTGTTGTTTACCAGGAACACATCTCGCTCGTTTTTCTTTTTAACGTTAAAAAGGCGGCGTCCTCCCATTCAAGCGTTACACGGAGGGATCCAGAAAGCCAATGTTTCCCTTGCCTCGGTCCTAGCGGTACAAACAGCAGCGTTGTATCCACAAAGGACACTTTTAGAGGGAGTTCTCCCACGTCCTTTACACAACACACAAACGAACGGTTGCGTTCGCTTTTCCTCGTCAGACAAAGAAGTCCCTGCACCGTTACATGGCCTTGGTTGGAAAGTTCCCACCGAGTATCCAGGCTAAATCTCGGGCCCATGAAGTACCTGGGATCAAGTTGATATTTTCTCTCTCTCACCAGGCCGTTATAGATTTACTTTTCCTGCAGAGCTGCAGTTAGTGTGTTACACTTTTGCCTTTCACCCCCTCCATCCCACTGCCAGATACTCCCCGAAAATATCTTCACAACGTTATACTTCGATCTTCTTTGGGCTATGCAGGGATCTGTTACACTGACATTATTTGCAATAGGGGCCGGGGACTTCGCCTTCATTTTAAATTGGTTTGGAAAACACGCAGCGGGTTTGCTGTTTGGTTTTATTTTGCTCTGTGATCTGGGCAGCGGCTGCCCAGGTTCTAGCCCTGAGATCTTCCCCCAGTGCAATCTGGCCCGTTTATCTCCTGCCTGAAGTCCGTTTTTAACCTTGGTAATAAGGCTAAAACAAAAAGTTGCCCTGTGTAAACATTCTAAGTGCAAGCTCACTCAGATAAAAGGAGACCTCTCTTAAACTTGGACAGAGACTGGGAAAAGCCAATAAAGATAAGGCATGACAGCTCTGCTCAGGCTGTTGCGCCTCAACCTGGACTTTTACTGTGCAAATGTACTTTTCATGTACAATATTGCACTAAGCACGGCGAGCGAAGGGCGCCTTTATCCCCAGATCTTGTCAATATCATGCACGTACCTTTGCCTGAAACAGCACCTGATTTATTTATTTTGTTTACGTGAATCCTGGGCGATTCGTTTTGGAGGCGCAGCATCAGCGCTGTAGGATGAGTTCCTTAAATATAAGCCGGAAATGTACGCGCAGTAGGGATTTTTAAAATTTCTGCTATTTGCGCCTTCCAATCGGCTGCAGGATTCTCGAACCCCAGTAATCTCCAGCGGGCTAGCGAGTGGGTGTTTTGCACAGGACAGAGATTATCCCATGGGGATTTCCAGTTACAATGTCATGGAGAGCAGGGTCAGCGCACACCCAGCGCGCATTAAACGCTGCATTGTGGCGAGTTTCAGACATCCTCTTTGATATTTCCTTAGATCCAGCCAAAGGCCATATTTAAAACGTAACTTGCCCAGCCTATCGGTGCAGGTTAATAGCATTAATTCGTGTAATTAATACACAGTCTATAGATCAGGCAACACCTGGAACAAGCCAGTTCTTGAACCCTAATGTATTGAATGAAATACACAAAATGCAGATCGTGTTTTACACGCAGTCGCCTCTCGACTGTAGAAAGCGATCAAAGCGAACCGCGGCCATAGGCCGATATATTGCCCTTGCTCTCATCTATTTATTGAGAGTCACTGGAAGCTTTCCTCTGGCCCATCGCTGTCTGGGCTCTCGGCTTTGCCCTGTAGGAAATAAATGGGTTCCTAGCCTGGCCCTTTTCTTTAGTATTAACGGTACCAGGCATCGAGGTAGCCGTCCTCTGCTCTGCTTTATGCCTGGACAATCTGCCCCCGGGGAACAACTGATCTCAAGAGCTGAGAGACGAAATCGAATTAAAAATACAAATAAAAACAGCCAACCCCAGGAATTCGCGACCCAGCAGCAGGAGGGATCCCAGCAGGGCCCAGTCCGCAGCTTCCTGCCCTGCCAGTCTCCAAAGCACGAGCAGGGCGTTGAGACACCCCACAGGGCACCGAGCTCCCTTCCTAAAGATCCCCCCTTAGAGCAAACCTGGGACTGGAAGGGGCGGTGTGTATTCCTCGGGCACCGACGCTTCTAAATGTGGGCCGCGGGCGACTTACAGCAAAACGGCTGATACTGGCGCAGGCAAGAAACCCTGCGATTTGAACTGGGAAGATCTTCGCTGTCCGGGGAGCAGGACAAGAAGGGAGCAGCGCCCCCCGAAAGTGGGGACCCGGCTACAGGGAAGAGCTGTAGCTAGACTATTGGGGGGAAGGGGAGAAAGCGGCCAGGCCAGGCGAGCTCAACACACACAGCCAGTCCCGGCTCCCCGCAGTCAGGAGACCCCCAGGGCCGGTATGGGGCGTTTGCTGCCCCCGGACCCAGCTTCGAGGCAGCCATGCACGCTGCACGCTGCGGTTTGTGCCACGCTCGTATCCCGAGAATACGGGATCGTGTCCCTGTGCCAACGGGGCGGGGGGAGTCTCCCCAATTCCCCGCTCAGCCCCCGCTAGGCAAAGGTGCCCGTGTCTGTCCCGCTGCCTCCGGACAGAGCCCAGCCCCTGCAGGACACTGCAAACCTCTGTGTCAGGACGGACACACCGACGAGCCGCGTGTTTTGCCGCAGGGGAATTGCACCCGCGGCGGCGACCCTTCCTCTCCTCCCTCGAGCACCGGTAGAATGGCTTCCGCGACCGTTTACACCGCGCCGGACTGTAAACGACTGCTCCGGATTGTGGGTCCTCGCCACGCGCCCACACCCACTCACGCGGTTTGCAAACGCCTTGTCAATAGCCGCGGCAAAGTGTCCCGGGTTTCCTGGGCAGAGCTGGCCGGAGGTAACTCATCCTCCGCAGGATGGGAATAGACCCGGGACACTCCCCGCTCCACGGGAGCCCACCACGGAGACAGACCGGAGCCCCTTCGGATCCGACCTGCCCCTCGAACAAGCCTGGGCTGGAATCTCCTCTTGTAACGTGCGAATCACGGGGTCGCTCTAGGGCCCCCCAGTATGGACCAGAGGTCCATCGCCCCCGGCCCGGCCGCTCTCGGGGGGGGAACCGGCCCACGGGCCCTTTCCCAAAACCGCTGCTACACGCCGCCCGCCCGGCTCCCTGCCCTGGGGAAGATGAACACAGGTGCCGCCCCCCGCGCTCCCTGGTCAGGGTTTGAACTCGTCTGTGCCCCGGGCCACGCTGGAAGGGTCCAGAGAGGCCGGGGAAAGCCTGGCACCGCGGGCGAGCTCCCAGGCCGGGTCGGGGGGTCTCAGCGCGCCCGGCAGGACGCGGAGAGGTGCAAAGGGGAGCGGGGTTTTCAGGAAGGCTCCCGGGGACAAGGCCCCAGACTCGCCCCCGGCCTGGCCGAGGAGGGAGGCGGGGGTCGGGGTGTGCACAGGACAGACATCTTCCCAGCCAGCGGGCCCGGTCCTCTCCAAACCAACACACCGACCGCCACCCTCCTCTGCCCTGCTCACCTCGCCCCCTCTGCACGGACGGGCTGCGAGCAGCTGCTGGGGGGGTTCAAACACCCCCTGAGTGTGCGGGTCTCCGCACCCCCCCCGGCCCGCTTGGGATCTTTGCAGGGAGGGTGTCCGGGGCACTTACACTGATCGCCGGGGGGCAGGAGGCTCGGCTTAGGGGGGATCTTCACACTTCGCCTTAATTTGGCTTCTGCTGCATTAAAAGCATCCGCAGGGGCCGTGCATCCTGCAGCCCCCCCCCCTTCCCGCCCGGGGTCGCTTCGCAGCGGGAAAGCTCAGGTTCACTGGCCTGGAGCCTCAGCGGGCGCTGCCGGCCGGCCGGTCCCCATCGCACCGATTCACTTTCCCGTCATCTGCTGGAGCAATGTGCCATCAAGATCCAGTTTGGGGCCTTTCGCCTCCCTCCCCCTTCCCCTCCCCCTCCTTTTCCCGTCCCCTCCGGTGCTGACGTTGCTGCTGTCAATCAGCCCCAGCCAGTTCCTGCGAGGGGGACACGCCAAACTCATGCACCCCCCCGCAGAGCCGACCCCTTCTGTGCAAGGCACCCTGCCACCCAGCCGGGACAGGGCCCAGCCTGCCGCCCTGCAGCTCCGGGAGCAGGGCCTGGGGAGAGCGCAGCGCGGGGCAGCGACCAACACACTCTGCATTGGGGGTGAGGGGAGCTCTGAGCATCTCACCCCCCCCCCCACCACAGACCTCCTCCCCCCAGCCCAAGAGCGGCGGCGGCGGCGGGGCTGGGATGAAAAGGCCCGGAGCGCTGCCCCGCGGATCTCTCCTAGACCAGGCCGCCCTTTGCCTAGGCGTCATCAGCGCGCACGAATTGCCCCCTTGCGCCTCCAAGTTGCGCGCTAGCTGCGCGGAGGCGCCACTCACCTTTTCCGCTCTGGGACACGGCTGCAGCTCCCACCAGCCCCCTTCCCTCCCCGCATCGCCCCGGCAGAGGGGCTCCGGGACCTTTTACTCTGAGCTTCCCGCGGAGCCTTCACATCGAGCAAACACGCCGGCCCGGCTCGGGGGGCAGCATTGTAAACACCCCAGGCCCGAACCCAGCCTCTGCGAGCACAGCCCCGGCCCAGACCCGTCTTTGGAGGCCGGAAAACGGGCTGACAGGAGGTTCAGAGCCACCGGGGCTCTGCGACTCGGGGGGACGGAGATACAAGCCAAGAAAGGCCTGGACACGGTTTGGGGACCGGAGTAAACAGAAGGGCAGGGGGGGTTAATGGGCAGCGTTTGCCGTTTTCAACTGGGCCGGGCTGTCAGATCGCGCTGCACAAGGCAATCGACCCTTCACCGGGTAGCGGCCCTGTACCGAGTTAAATCCCCTGTACCCGCGTTAAATCCCCTGTACCGAGTTAAATCCCCTGTACCGAGTTAAATCCCTGTACCCGCGTTAAATTCCCGTACCCGAGTTAAATCCCCTGTACCGAGTTAAATCCCCGTACCCGAGTTAAATCCCCTGTACCGAGTTAAATCCCCTGTACCCGAGTTAAATCCCTGTACCCGCGTTAAATTCCCGTACCGAGTTAAATCCCTGTACCCGCGTTAAATTCCCGTACCCGAGTTAAATCCCTGCCCCGCCGGACGCTGACCCGGGCCATTTCTCCATTTATTCCTGGACACTTACAACTAAAACCGGTCTAAGCGCACTGCTGCCTCCGCCGCCTGGGTCCCCTGTTCTCGAGCATCCCCCCCGAGGGGCTCGCTCACCCTGTGCGCAGAGCTCGGCATGGGCCTGCACATCTCCAGTGCCCCCTTCTCTCTCCCCCCCTCATTGGGATCCTGGGGCAGGATGATCGGGGCTGCTGAGGGAGGTGAGCCCTGCATCGGCTGAACTCTGGCTTTCCAACCCCCTGCGGGAGTGGAGACCACGGCCGGGCAGCAGGGACCCCTCCCCGCCTGCATCCAGGTGAACACGGGGAGTCACAGCCTGGGGCGGGTTTATTTGAATATAATGGTCGATGCGAGGGCTAGGAATCGATTCAATCCGGGATTAAAGGGTCAATCTGGAAATGACAGTGGTTGAGGCAAGCCTGTGATTTACTGCCTTGGCTGGCAAGCTCACAACATTAATCGCCTCTTTTCCCCTGCGCAATAAACGAGCGGTTTTCTGCCGCTAACAAACAGGGTTGCAGGTTGATGCGCAATATTTAAATCTCCAGGACTGGCCTGGCCAGGCTGTAATGAGCAGCAGCGAACCTCGTGGGCAACGTTTACAGACGTTTAATGGGGGCGACGCTTGGGCCGCTCGAAGCAAGAATGAGAAACGCGCCCCGCGAGGCATTTTTGATTTGGGGACCTGGGGGTGGGGGGGGGGGAGGAGGCAAATGAAACCCAAACATATACATTTGGGGGCAGGAAGGTTAATGCCAAAATTCAAACAAAAAAACCTGGAAATATGGTTTGTGATTCAAGCCTGAACAATGGCGGGGTTCTCCGGTGCCAAGGGCCATATATCAGCGCACAAAGGAAACTATTCAGGTGGTGCCAAACGTCATTAAACGGCCCAGGATCTAGACTGTAATAAATACATGGCTGGAAAGTCTGCAGAGCCTCAGCCGGGCTGGACGCTGCGCCACTGCGGATGGGCGCAACTTCAAAGTAGGCCCGGGCCCATTGCACGTCCCATGGCGCAGCGCAGCGCCCGGGTTACCTTGTTCTGCCGGCCGCAGCCCCGGCTTAGATCTAACTGCTCCAAGGCCAAAACCGGCTTTCCCTGGACACCCGGCCCGGGGGAGATATTTGCAGAGAGATTTATACCCTAGGTTCCTTCCACACGACTCATCCCTCCCCCCCGCTTTGTTTTCAATAATTTAAATGGCCAGCTCCGAATTTCTTGCACCCTCGCCTGGGCTTTCCACTTGGTTCCACTTTGTAGGGCTCTGCTCTTGGTCCCGACAACTCTGCTACAAACCACCGCCAGCCAAAGATGCCGCCCCGGCTCCTGGGATCTCCCGTCTGCCTAAAAATTAAATGGGGGAGCCCCTGAACTCTTAATTCGCCCTCAGGCGATCGGGCCCTATGAGCAATTTTTAAAGCAGAAATCCTCTTTTAAAATCAACGCGAGCTCCGGCCAGCAAACCCGTGGCACAGGAAAGCGACCGATATTCACCTCAGCACAGAGAATTTGCGTCTTGAGTCAAATTTCGGAAGGCTCTGGCGTGAAAGGAGAGATTAATTTGTAAACACATCAGATTAACGGTAATCTGGACCCTGCGGGATTTTTCAGCCAAGTTCGCCTTTCCCCCACTCTCTCTTAATCGCGCCAGAATTGGTTATAATTCACCGTAATTAATAATGTCATTGTTTTAAACGCCCATACTCCAAATTGTTGCATTTGTCCCCTGCCGTCCCAGAAAGGAGGGGAGACAAAGGAATGAATGAACGGTGGATCTATCCTCCGAGAACAACTCGCGCTCTGGTTCCAGCAAAAGGAGAAGGATAACGCAGCAAAAACCTACCCCGCTGTCTATAAAGCGACGGGAAACTCAACAAGGGTCTTACACAGACCAACAAACCCCCTCCCCAACACACACACACACACACACACACACAACCCCTTCCATCGGCCTTTCCACCACCCCTGCACTCCCAGCAGAGTTCCTAAAAGAGAACAGTTATTTGAAAAGGTAAAACTGCCTGAATCCAAGCACCGGATCCTTGCTCGGGGTGTGTGGCGGGGAGGGGGAAACCCGGCGCTGTCGAGGCAGGTAACACAGCGGCTGGGAACGGGGAGATGATTTATTTTGAAAGAAAAACAAAGTTTCTCCTCCTTTCACTAATGACTGGAGCAGATCGCACTTTTAGAGTGGGGAGGGAGAAACAAATCTGCGGGGATCGAGGCTGGATTCAAAGAACAAACACCCGCAGAGAGTTTTCTAACGCGTGTCTGTGACTGAAAGGGCAGGCTCCGGAGTCATCTGAAATTTGCTCTGCGCCCGCCTTAAAACCGATTCGTACAGTTCCAGACACCGTATTTCACTGCGCTGCTGGCTGGTTAATCGGGGGAAAAATGCAAAAATTAAGATGAATTTTCTTTGATAAATTGCTTCTTAATTTTGTATTTTTTTACGGGCAGCCAAACACTTCACGGGGCTCTTTCTCTCCCCCCCAAAAAACCGGGGAAACTGTTCTTTAGTTTCCATCTCAAAATAAATCCAACGGCGAAGAAGTTTATTCGTTTGAACGCTCCATGTAGCTATATAATTATGGATGGCCACTCTGGTTCGGGTTTGGTTTTTAGATAACTGAGGTTTAGGGTTTAATTAAAATTAATCCTCTTCTGAGTTTGTAAAACACTACAAACCAAACAAAACCCAAAGTATTTCTAAACGGAGACGTTAGAGAATATATGTACGTGCAACAGACAAATGCATATTTACACAGATACACAACAGGCGTGTATATACACACAAAATAACTGGACATGTGTATGATATCTGTATGCTGTGGATACACATGTGCCTATTCTGACGATGTGCACATAGATTTATAGACCTGTTTACATATATATTACCTGTTTGTGTCTTTCTATATAACGTACACACATCCCCCCACCATCAAATCCTGCTATAAACAACTCTGAGATCAAATTCTAGCCTTATAGGTACATACAGAATACACACACCGCTGATGTAAATTCGCATTCAATGCTCCACAAAACCGCTGCATTTATCGTGCCCAATGTAAAGAGCTCAGATTTCAAGCTGATCATATCGAATTATTTCGTAAAAACCACATCCACCTCCCTCCCCATCTCCGCGTCTGTCCCTCCGTCCCTCAATAAAGTACACTGCTGCAGAATAAAGAGTAGGAATTCTCTTACCAGTCGCCTCTGCTTGTCCTAGCTGGACTCCAAGTTTTCCCTTTTTTTCCCTCCCCCCGAAAAATCTTAATTTGCAAAATGGACTCTATCCCCGCGTACCCAGGGTTTTAAAAAGACAGTGTCATAAAACTACTGATTCTTTATGGGGCAAGATTTTTATCAGGGTTTTCTTGAAAGTGAATTTAAACCCAAACGCACTCCCACCGTCACGTGGTGCAGAAATTGGGAACAGGAGCAGAATAAAAACTAAACTGGGGTCAACCTCTTAATGAACCATTTTCCCACTCCTAAAAAAATGGCCAGAGCAGGCCGACGTGATGTTAAGCAAGGAACAGGCAGCAGCTTTCCCTGTCTGCTAAGAATTCCCGGCAGACAAGGCAGAACACCAATAGCAGGAGCGGGCGGGCGAGCCAGACCTTCCCCGCTTTGTTACCTGGGAGTATCAGAGATGGAGGCTAAGCCCAGAGGAGGACAAGGCTGAACTAGGAAGCTGGGGCGAGCAGGTGATAGTTGTGCAGTTCAGGGGAAGGAGTTGGGGTAGAACAGAAAAGCAACTCAAAAAACAACCCAGCTTCCCGATGCAGCCCGACCCGTGGGCCGCTCGCTGGCATTTCACCGCCCCACAGTAGTGCCCCTCCACCAGAGATCTCCAGCGCAGAGCGCAGCGCGTTGGGGCAGGGGGCAGAGCGCAAACGGCGGGGGAAGGCGTCCCTGGCCCCGAGGGGTTTCGATTAACGCTTCGCTGCGCGGTTGAATCACGGATTTTTTAGTTTTAAGTGGCTCCGGTTTGGGTCCGAAGCCGAGTTGGATTAGTTAGCGGGGAGCCGGCGTGGTCCGGGCTGCAGAAACATTTCTGCTCCTCGCGCTTACAGAACAAAGGGAGCGTATTAACCCCCCGTCCCCCCGTCCCCCCGTCTGTCCTTGAGTGTTGGCGTTTGGGAGCTGGCCCCGCTAGTATTGATTCGTTATTAATTATCAGTGGGACGCCGCCGGAGCTCCGGCTGGGGCCGCTAACGCTGGGTTTTGGACAGGCGCCGGCCATAGCGCTTTTCTTTTAGCCTGAGCGCTCTGATGCCCGCGCCTTAGGTGCTGTGACTTCTTGCACCGTGAGAGGCGAGGCCGGGTCTTCCCCGGGTAGCGCAGAGCATTTCAGCCGGGCCCAGGCCTGCGAACCCAGCCTTGCTTTTCTCTGCCATCATGTGCGCGCTTGACTCGCTGGTGGTTGTTTTTCCTGCATTGCTGTGTGCGCGCACACACACACACACGTGTGTACAGGCAGGACTTCTACACACAACCCGCACACCGCACGTGTGCACCCGTCGGGACTGGCTGCTGCGGGCGAGGCAGCGGCCGGCGGGGTGTGTAGCAGCATTTCGCTCCCTCACTCGAGGAATGTGCGCGGTTCCACTCCGGGATCGTAAATGCCGGAGAGTCACGCCACAGGGTTTATGGGCCAAACCCGTTCCTATAAACCCGAGTCAAGCAGATGGGGCGGGAGGGGGGGGGGGGGAAATAATAACCTGGCCCCCAGCCACGGCTTGGGGCTGGAAAGTTCTGGGTCCAAGGAGGGCACACACCCCCCTCCCCTCTGCGGCTCTGCTTCGCGTGCGCCGAGGAGGACGAATTCCCACACTTCCCCTGGCGCAGAGTTGTCCCCTTTCCAGGTTTCACACCTCCCCGGCTGAGTTTACCAGCTTTCCCCGCGGGCCAGGCGGAAACCTTTCCGGCGCAATGGGCCCAAGGACTGGTGAGAGCTGGAGCCGCCGGCCTCGACATCCAGGTGAAGCGACTGTTTGTTTGTTTTTCGTTTGATTAAAAAAAAGGATCCACTGAAGCCCGGTCCCCTCGCGTTTGTGCGCAGCGCTGGAGAGGGGGAATGGCAGAGCGGCCGTTTGCTGCGCTCTCCTGCCATCGAGTCAACGCCGTGGTTTTGAAAGGATCCGAATCACAAACGGGAGATCTGGGAGGTGGGAATCCAACCACCCCAGCCCGCCCGGTTTTAGGGAAGGGGAAACAGAGAATTTCGGCTCGAGTCCGCCAGAATGAAAAGACCAAAGCCAGGAGCGAGCCAGCCCGTACCGCTGCTTGTGTGTCGTTAGCCCCAGGCACCACAGCACAATTCAGAGCGGAGCCTGGCGCCTTCGGGCCCCTCTGCCCATCCTCAGAGCTAGTCCCTGGGCCAAAGGGGCGGCGGGAAGAAGCAACCTTGTCTTCCCTTCTCCCTCCACCGTCAACAATGAACCGCGTCGCTAATTGGGGGAGAATTACTGCAATACGAACGGGTCGGGTACATCTCGGGCCCACTTTGCACAGCTAAGCGGGGCGGGTTAGTGCAGGTCGAGGAGAAGAGGGCTTGCTCCTGCCCAGGTCTGCTCAGGGATTCCCACGGCTGAAGCGATGCGGGGTTTATGTAGGGGGAGTTTTAGTTGGCGTTGTTAAATCCTGTTTTGTTAGGGCATCTTCTTGATTGCGGCCGTGAGCCGCCAACGCCTGTAAAACGGTTACTAGAGCGGATTGCAATACATTATGGACCCACCAAAATTAAAATGAGGACGCCCTCCCTTCACATAGTTGGGGAACAAAAAGCAATGCTGCATAAACCTCCTTTTCTGTAGCGGGGAGACATCGGGGCTGTTACATGCAGAGAGACTGCACGCTGCGATCCACCCCGGTTCATTTTTAAATCTAATATAATTCGCTCTGAATTTCTTTTATGGTCTGCTCAGGGCACCCATAAGGCAGCAAGAAGATATACAATCATCTTGGAGCAATTAACATCATTGAGCATTAGGAAGGAATTGTCATTCCTCTGAACTCTGCTGTACAGTGATTTTGTGCGGTATAAATCTTGGCTTTACAATAAATCTGAGCCTGCTCGGTGGAGCACGTGTGTGTGGGTCGCAGAAGCGCGGAGGGGAAACGTGCCCGCCTGCAGCTGATTCGGACCATGCCACAGATCGACAAGGAGAAGCGCTCCTGAGTTAGAAAATCTAATGGTACCTGAGCAAAGATGCCATGGTTTTTAAATAGATCCGCCCAGGGCCTCGCGCTGGATTATAAAATAACACTAATTTAAAAGAAAGAGATTCGTGTCTAATTTCAGGCTGGTAATAAATTAATTGGTTGATTTATAGTATTTTGCTCTTGGATTTTTAAGAGCATATTTATACTTTTGATTTTAGATTTAGAGCCAGACATTTCTACACCATATCTTCATAACGATTCCTTCTCCCCAGCCTTCCTCCTCGCTCATTTGCTTTCGTTAGACGGGCTTTGAGCAGTTAAATACTAGCCTAATGAGTTCTTTGTACAAAGTATTTTTAAAAAGTGAAACCATCCGTGCTATGTAAACACGCAGTGAGCGCGTACAGAAACTGTCAGCCCGCACCCCTTTGAGCTTGCCCCCTTCAGATTGCTAGAGATGGATTTGGAAAATCAACTGAAAATATTCTCGGGGAGGCATGCCAAAGAAATACGGTCAATCTGTCGCTCAGAGGTCTCGATACGAAGTTGGACAGTCATTCTCTCCCTCTCCTCCGCAGACCGGGCTTGCATAAACGGAAGCAAAGATTATAAAAGATCCGAATGGGACGCTTAATTGTAGGAGTCCCGTTTTGGAGTAACTCCAGTCACGAAGACAAGGTTCACAGCAGTGTACCCGCGTTCAAGGCTGGGGCTCCAAATCTTTGAAATGGCCAATGCAGCCTTTGGAGAAAACCAAACCTTACTTTTGACGCCGAGGTCTCGGGCAGCGGCAGGGCGACTCTTCCCTTTTCATCGAAATCTGCCTCCGTCATTTCATTTTGTAAAGAGAAGTGACTCCAAATAGCAGACGAGGTCTTTTTTAAAAAAAATGTTGCAGTCCCAGCTCGGGTATTAATCAACTTCCCCGTGGGAATTTTATTTTAAAGCCATTTGGAGCGTAAATAAGGAAACATTTGTTTTAGTTACAGACAGAAAGACCCGATATTTCTTACGGGGGGGGCATCTTCAAAAGAGCTTTCAGGACATTTTGTAGTCGATAAGAGGGCTGGGAAATCACGAATTTCACACGACGTGGAGTTGAGAGTGTATATTACACACACACACACTTACACACACACACACACAGGTGCTCTATTGCTTCCCTATCACTCTAAACTGTATCCTGGAAACATACAGACTATTTGAACTGTCCAAGCGATCGAGGCGCCTGCAATAAGCTCAGACACAGCCCGGTGCGGGGCGGGCTACATCATTTGATCACTGCACAGTTATTCAGCCAAGGGAAAGCGGTTGGAAGTTATTTCTATTCATTTTCAAACCACGTTTTTGAATCCCAGGTTAAAACATGGTAAGGAATTGTTTCAAACACGTTCCGATTAGATGGTTTTAAATACAAACAAACAAACTCCCCCCTCTCACGTTGGAGGTGTTCGCAGAACCGCTGTATGTTTGTCGAAGGCTCCAGCAATTTATTCTGCGATTCTGGAGCGCCCTTTGTCATCACTCATTAGATAAAGTGTCAGATACACAAAGCTAGGTTGGCTCCTTCATTGCTCACCAGCAGCGAGTTAAAGGGGCGGAGGGTAAGTCATTCTTCCAGGGACAGACATTCAAAATCACTCATCACTGTGCCTGATCTGATTCATCCTTGGCCCCAAACACTGACTATTAATAAAAGTTTAGTGCTGCCTTTCTCTAATAGTTACATTTACACTGAGTCTTTGGGAACGGAAAAACACATCGAGTCTCCGAGTTACCTGCCGTGATGTTTAAATATTTTTCAAGAAGTGGCACGGAGCATTTGCATTGAGAACGATGGGACACAGCTCTCCTGGCTTGTTTCTTTTCCCCCAAAGAAATCCTAGAAAAAGTCCCTCCGGATCATGGAACTACAAAGCACCAACTACAATAGAAGCTCCTGCTTAAAGATTTCACTGGTTGTTTCTCAAGTGAGATAGGATCTCTCAAGGGCTGCTCACCAAAGAGGTATTCAAGGTACCCACAGTGGGTCAAATCCTACCCTGCCTCAACTCCCATTGTTCATAAGTTCTCAAGTCAGAAGGGACCACTGCTCATTCGGTCTGACCTCCTGCATACCACAGGTCAGAGAGCTGCCCTGAAATCAGTGGGGTAGATGAGGGTAAACACCAGTAAACAGAGTTTACTCACTTATGATTTGGGGGAATATGGAGTTTAGTATAGGTTAGTTTATCCACTTCTCCCCCCCCGCGCCCCGAAATAATTCCAGTTTGAACTCCAACAGATCTTTTAGAAAACACCCACTCTTAATTTAAAAGTTACCAGAGAGGAAGAATCCACAGCCACCCTGGGTCCTCAGAAAGACCAGGATTTGGTTCATTGTAAAAAAAAAATAACTGGAATGAAACATTTGGGTAAAATCCGGCAGTTCTTACTCAGACAAAACTCTCGAGTCTCCTCTCACTCAGAGCAGTTTTACACTAGTGTAACTCCAGCCAGTTACTTCCAATTTACACCACCGTCAGTGGGAAGAGGATCAGGGTTGTATTGTGTGGGCTGTAATCCCAACTGAAATCAACAAACCAGAGCCTCCACTGGTGTAAATTAGCTTCATTGACCGTAATGAAACTTCACCAATTTATACCACGGAGGTGCTGGGTAAGAACTGAATAAAGGTTGCAGAGATCCAAAAGATGGAATGGTGGTACAATATTATTCCTTTACTCGGTGAGAATTACGCAGGGTTTAATTTGAGCTTCCAATCAGGGAGAGTGCCAAATTACTAACAACTTTGTAACAGACGTATTTATACTTTACAAGGGCTTTCATACCTCACTGTGCACAGCAACTGGGTCATATTTCTGTACTCTTCAATTCCTCAGCTAGTTTTGCCAGCAGCGGGTACCAGACATTTCCAGGCTGAAATGAAAAACAAAAACAAAATCAGAAAGACATGACAATCGGGAGCATAGATAAATCATATCCGATAAGGAGCTCACTTAAATTTGTAGTGCACGTTCTCGTGTATATAAAATATACACCTAAGGCTGTGACCCTGCAAACATTTATGTGAGAGTAACTTTATGCACAATGGAACAATTCACATGCGTAAAGTTTCTCGTGTGAGCAAATATTTGCAGGATCAGAGCCTTTTTTGTAAACAGCTACACTAAAGGAATATTTGAAGTGAAGAATTTAGAGGGATCGTTATGTACTGACGTTATTTCATGCAACAACTGCAGCTTTGTAACAGCGTGCACTAGAACAGGGTAATCCCATTAACAAGGATGGTTCTGATTGCTGTTGTATTATTTTGAGGATGGTTTATAGTCGGAGTCATATGTATTAAGTGTACACTCTCTCCGAGTAAAATTATCTAGATCCAAATTGGGGATGTTAATTTTTGTAGTTTAGCAAATATTTCTCAGAAGAAAATATGCATGAAAATTCTCAGATCTAGAGATTAAAAACTGAACCCAAGGTTTTGCAAATAATAATGATTTATATCAGAATTCATTTTAATTTTTGAAAGTAACAATAGTTTCCCCTAACCAATCTGGAGATAAATTCGATTGTCACTGAATTATTATTTTTAATCACAAGTGGAAAATAACATTTAAATTAAATGTCGTGAATAAACTGGGTATTTTCATAATAAGTGAGAGCTAATTAAGAATTTTGAAACAGTTTATTCAGGAAGGTAAGCCTAGAGGTCATTGCACTGGTGAATATCATATTTAGATCATCCTTTGAGAAATATGTAATCATTAGCCAGATGTCTCATTTACTAAGATATGCATCAGAAGAATCTTTTTATCTGCCTGATATTTACAAATACATTTTTACTGTGCAAATAAATAAAAAAACTATGGTTTATTTAGCATGTGAGACTGGACAGATGAATCCATTTGGAAACAGACAAACATAAGGAACATCTTTTAGTAGCCTTACAAAAAACCCTTTAGGCATTTTATAATTTGTATGTAACTTATCCACAAACATATTAATGACCATAGTTCCATGACACTTTGGAAATGAAATCAAAAGGACGTTGTGGTCTAGAGACATCACACCAGATCCTGACATTGCTGCACCTCACGTTCGGCATCCATGGCTGCTACAGCTTAAGGCAGGTCAATGGGTCAACTATTCGAGCTCTCCCCCCTCTGGGGAGAGGAGGAATCATAGTTTTAGGTATGTTGTAGGTTCAAGCGTTGTTGAGATAGCAATTCCTGAATGGAACCCTTAAGGGATATGCAGCTAGTGAAGGGACTTCCGGAGTCATTAAGGAGAAAAAGCTTGACTCTCTAAAAGGTTGATTGCTGCACATGGAGGAAAGAGGGAATGGACACAGCAATTATTCAACACCACGATAGTGGAGTGTCTTATACAGGCCATCATGTGACAGGACGAAGACTCAGAAAACAATCAGGTTAAGCTTCTCTCGGGTGCATGGGATATGGGAAGATACGGGACTTGCATAAACCCAATAAGTAAATGACGACTTGCAAGCTGCTCCTCAATACGCATCACTTTTGCATTGGTTCCACAAACATCCTTTTGGAACACCACTTACACACACTGCATGCACAATGCTGACCTCTCTCAAACCGGGCCAGTCAAGATCAGTTACTCTTCTGGCCTGAAAAGGTAGACGCGTGTCACCAGCCTCCATTACAAAACAAAAAGAGACACTTCTAAACCTTGGGCTATCCACCCAGTTCAAGAAAACTGCTTAAAGCATCGGAGAAACAGAGCCAAAAAGTTATTCTAAACATGACGGCCTGGAAGAAAATGCACATTTTACCATGAGGTAAGCTTAATACTTTTGCACAACAATGAGGAGCAAACAATGCATGATAACACAGGAGTACAGGACTACAGGCCAGTTTATAACCTCACATTATTTTATTATTTGTATTACAGTAGCACCTAGAAGCCCCTAGTTGAGGCTGAGGCCCTATTGTGCTAGGTGCTGTACATACACAGAGTAAGAGTCCATGCCCTGAAGATTTTATAATCTCAATACACAAGACAGGCTACAGAGTGGTCAGGGAAACACGGACACAGTGAGGTGAAGTGACTTGCCCAAGGTCACACAACAGATCAGTGGCAGAAGGAGGAATAGCACCATAGGCTGAGTCTCAGTCCAGTGTCTTATCTACTGAACTATGTTGCCTCAGTTACACCTGCACAGCCCAAGTGCAGTTGCATTGGTGTAACCCACATCAGAATTTGGCCCTGAATTTCAGTAAATTTAACACACTGACCAACGGAGAAAGCCAGACAGACTCCAGAGTCACTATTTTATGTAAATCAGTAGTACAAAAAAATATCCCTGCTCTTGCTGTTGAATGCTCCAATGTCTTCAAGATAAACATTCCTACATGTACCACCACTATTTGCTGTGGTGTCGCACTCTAGTTCAGGATCTTGCCATTCAAACAAGTGCACAAGGAGAAACATCCCCCAAAGCAAAATCTTGGAGGAATTTAGTTACACAGAAATTAAAGAGTCCAGAGCCAAAAGGGAAATCCCTGCAAGCTACATGGAAACTTTTTAAAGACACCATACTGGAGGCTCAATTTAAATGTATACCCCAAATTAAAGACACAGTGAGAGGATTAAAGAAAGTGCCCCAATAGCTAAACAAAGTAAAAGAAGCAGTTAGAGGCAAAAAGGCATCTTTGAAAAAGTGGAAGTTAAATCCTATTGAGGAAAGTAGAAAGGAGCATAAACTATGTCAAATGAAGTGTAAACATATAATTAGGAAAGCCAAAAAAGAATTTGAAGAACAGCTACCCAAAGACTTAAAAAGTAACAGCAACGTTTTTAAAGTACATCAGAAGCAGGAAGCCTGCTAAACAACCAATGGGGCCACTGAACAATTGAGATGCTAACGGGCACACTCAAGAAAGATAAGGCTATTGCGGAGAAACTAAATGAATTATTTACATCTGTCTTCATGGCTGAAGGTGTGAGGGAGATTCCCAAACCTGGGCCATTCTTTTTACGTGACAAATCTGAGGAACTGTTTCAAATTGATGTGTCACTGGAGGTGGTTAGTCACCAGGACCAAATGGTATCCACCCAAGAGCTCTGAAGAAACTCAAATGTGAAATTGCAGAAGTACTGACCATGGTATGTAACCTATCATTTAAACCAGCTTCTGGACCAGATGACTGGAGGATAGCGAATGTGATGCCAATTTTTAAAAAAAGGTCCAGAGGCAATCCCAGCAATTACAGGCCAGTAAGCCTAACTTCACTACCAGGCAAATTGATTGAAACTATAGTAAAGAACAGAATTATCAGACACATAGATGAATACGATTGGTTACGAAAGGGATAGATAAGACAGAAAATATTGTATTGCCTCTATATAAATCCATGTTAGGCCACATCTTGAATACTGCATGCAGATCTGGTCACCACATCTCAAAAAAGATCTATTGGAATTGGAAAAGGTACAGAAAATAGCAACTAAAATGACTGGAGTATGGAAAAGCTTCCATATGAGGAGAGACTAATAAAACTGGGACTTTTCAGCTTGGAAAAGAGATGACTAAGGGATATATGATAAAAGTATATAAAAATCATGACTGGAAGGGAGAAAGTGTTATTTACTCCTTCTCCTAACACAAAAACTAGGAGTCACCAAATGAAATTAAATAGGCAGCAGGTTTAAAATGAACAAAAGGAAATATTTCTTCACACAACGCACAGTCAACCTGTGGAACTCCTTGCCAGAGGATGTTGTGAAGGCCAAGACTATAATGGGGTTCAAAAAAGAACCAGATAAGTTCATGGAGGATAGGTTCCTCAATGGATATTAGCCAGGATGGGTAGGCACACAAAACCATGCTCTGAAGTATCCCTAGCTTCTGTGAATGAGCGATGGGATGGATGATTGCCTGTTCTAGTCATTTCCTCTGAAGCACCTGGCATTGGCCACTGTCGGAAGACAGGATACTGGGCTAGATGGACCATTGGTCTGATGCAGCATGGCTGTTCTTACGTTCTTACCTTGCTAGTTACATTGGTTCTTTAATCAATAGTTCTTGGTCTCTTTCCAGCTTTGACCATTCTACAGAGAAACTGCTTCCTTCTCCCAGTGAGTGAGCCAGACAGAGACTCCAATTTATCCTTTTAGGTAGGGCCAGTCTCCTTTCACACGGCAGACAGAACTGGTCTCAGTCTCAGGACCATGCCAAAGAAAGACTGGAGGGGGGGGGTCTCATTCCAGTTTAGTGATCAGCAGCACAAAGAAAGGTAGAAGAGCAAGGCAGAGAACAATATTGTCCTTTCTACCAGTTACCCTGGCATGTATTCTCATCCCTTGTTTGCCAGCATTAGGATGGGTTCTTCACCTCATTCTGGAGGTGCAAGATAAGGGAAAAAAAGAAAGGCCATGAACAAATAGAAAGTATTATCCAGGAGCACTTGATTTGAAATAATAGATGTTGCCTAGAATGGACATTGAACATTGTTTGGAACGTAAAGAGGAAAGTTCCGTCCAGGCTTCAGTAATTGCTCCCAAATCTCCAACCACAAAAACCAATATTTGATGCCAAAACGAAATGAGACCTTTCACCATGTGAGTGTTAGAGATTCAAGGATAATCTAAAGTGAATTTGATTTTAAAAAGGAAGGAGGGAAATAGAGGAAAGGTGTTGATGTGTCATGAGGACTCTTCAGATTGCTGACCTCAAACATGCCTTCCTGGTCTTGAAGATGGAGAAGAATGTACAAAAGCTCTTCCAGATACGAAGAGCTACGGCGGAGATGGTCCTCAACACCAGGGAGCAGGTCCAGTGAAGGGACAGAAAGGAGGCCAGAGGTTGATGAATGGGAGGAACAGGCAGAGAAATGGAAATCCCCAGAGAGGATTAGAAACAAAGAGGCCAATTTTGAATGGGACCCTGCAATGAATGCGGATCCAATGGAACTGTGTGAAGATGGGGTTAGGGCATCGTGTTTCTTTGTTCACATGATAAAGCAGGAAGCAGCTTTTGGTACACGTGGAAGCCATTGGGAGGTATACAAAGAAGGCTGGGGCAATAATTAAGATTTCAGGAAATAAAGGGCATGGATGGCCTATCTCAGGGAATATGAAAGGCAGTGCACTCTCCCAAGCAACCCTGCCAATAACGTCTTCTGAAGTTAAAGATGGGCAAGCTAAAATCCCATCCAGGCTGCTTGATCAAGTCATTGATACAAGTCAGATTTGATATGGTATTGATTTTCCAGACATCGGAGCGAAAGCACATGTTACTGTATTTCTTGGGTGTGTTTCCTGGTGACTTCATGTTTCCTTCACTTCCCCTTTAGGTTCTCGCTCTCTGCTACCTCCTTGAGTTCCAGTCTTATTCACTCCAGGATTCCACATGGATGCTCAAATGCAGGGAGCTGACATTTCCAATTGTATTGCATGCTCCGCCAACAAGGTCTTTCCTTGTTCCACCATCAGCAGGTTCTCATGATGAAGCTAAAAACAAAAAAAAAGCAAAAATACAAAGAGAGGCTGGGTGCAAATCCATCTAGATGTGAGCAGCTGTCACCAGGGCTGAAATGCGAGTCCAAAGAGATACCTGCCTGTCACAGAGCTGAACCCATATTTATAAAGGTTCCAGCCCATTTCCCTTATTAACAGAACACCCACCACCTCCTTTCCTGCTTCTAGCGAAGTCAACAGGAAGATAAATTCCTATTGATTTCAGTGGTGTGGGGCCATGTCTCGGAAGAAGTAGTATTCTCCATCTTGAATGTCTTCCTCCCCAAACATAGCTGCTGCAGATCAGAGACTAGATACAAGAGGATAAGTGTTAATTTTAGAACGAGGGACCAAGTTTCTGATGATGGCCTCTCTTAGGAAAAGCAAGACATAGGAGTTGCTAAGGGATACCCACTCCAAATGCCTGATTTACTTCAGTGGGAGTCTGGGATGCTTATCAAATGGTAGGATCAGACCCAGAGGCTGAGAATTTTCTCTTGGCCATAGAGGACTTCGTTTTGTGTTGCGATCCAAAACTGTCTGTAAGCAGTAGGAGGGGAAGAAATGGGAAAAACAGAGAAAGGGGAGTGACGTAAGTGCTGGAACAGAGGGTTCTTCCCCTCTCACACCTGTACTTTGTTTTAACGAGAGAAGAAAAGGTGGATGAGATAAATGAAAGAGGGGTGTCTGGAAAGAGAGCCATAGCTTTCAGACCAGAAAAGAAAAAAGCTCAAGATTCCTTTGTGATAGGAAACCATTCCCTGCAGCGCTAACTTCCATTTAGATAAAGCATCAGCAATCAAGGTCTTTTCTGCCTGGGACTGGAAACCAAATAAACTCCACAATGAGAAAAGCAGAAGGGGTGGCCATTATAAGAGCAGCCTGGCTTGTCTTCACATGGCAGCTGGTGACACTTGCCTGGGTACAAACCAACAGGGTGAAGTCTGTGGATGAGTGAGAGCAACTCATTGGACATATAATACTGCAGGGGACGCTGCTCTTGACTAACGAACCCCTGTGGTATCAACAGCTGCATCCCTGAAAGCAGTAGCAAGGAGATGATGCTCACACATTTCACACTGGTGCAGTCAGGTTCCTTGTGATCCAATATATCCTACTAGTGATTTTCACATAGCACCATTCCCGATTTCACTACAAGTAAGAGCCGAAAATAAATGAAACATTACAGTTAAAGCAGATTCCCTTGTTTTTGAAAGTTTATTGCATTGGTCTTTGTTAAAGCAATCAGACAAGGGATGGCTTGGAGGTTGCGTGGACGGGAGGGGGTTCTTGGTGTAGTTCCACTAATTTCAAAGGAGTAGGCTAATGAGCTTGGCTGGCATACGACAGCAAGGAATGGAGTAGTTTTATGGAGCCAGTGAGTGAATTTAGCCTGAGGAACTCCATTTTCAAACACAGGCAGTGCCTACGTTTAGGATACTCCATTCCAGATTCCCTGCTTTTGCATGAATTTAGCATCAACATGGAGAATCTGGATCCCCAATTTAGACATCCATAAGTCTGAAAATTGAGTCCTAAACCAGATTTCTTTTTCTGTGCTTGGTTTTGACATGATGATTGATACATTGCAAGGAGAGCTTTGTGAACCCCATGAGAGACATGCACGAAGGGGCAGCACCTACAGTCCCTGCTATGTGCCATTTTGCTAGCAATACCCTTTTCCTATCAAAAGCAGGAAAAGATCAGATACCAGATTAATACCAGAAACTACAGTCAGGCAGTTTATTGGGGATTTGAAGCCTCAGACTAGTCCCTGAAAGTTGGAGCGTAGCACTGGAAATCAGCAGCTCTGGGTTCTATTCTTCATTTTGTCCCTGGCTTCTTGGGCACCCATGGAGAAGTCACTTCCCCCACTCTCGGTTTCCCCTTCTGTGAAATGGAAATAATGTTCACTGACCCAGCACCTTTCCTATAAGCATTGTTATCCCCATCATCTATTTAGCACTGTGCAAACTTTACCTAAACTTTTGTCCTAGGATCTGAGATCCTGATATTTCCATCTTTGCACCAACAAACTCCCTGCGAAATCAAGGGGAAACTGCAGCTTTAGGACCCTCCATAGGAAAAGCCAAGGTATCTGAGCTTGTTGCAACAAAACTGACTAACTACGGTGTGTACACTTGATACGTCTTACTGCAGGGTTACCATAAAGGTTGGGAAACCAAGTAAGTGCTACACTGGCATACTGGCAGCAAATCAAACAAAATGACATTAATTAGAGCACGTTCAGAATAGGAAATTAAATTAAAGCAATATTTTGTCGATGGAGTCTTCCTTGGGCATTCTAGACAGGGTCTTAGTTCACTGGGTTGAAAGAGAAATGAGGAGGCTGGTGCAGAGGACAGACTTGGGGAAGTTAAACATTCAAGTTTTCAAGGCTTCTGGTCACACACTCAAGGGCCTGCTGGTTTCATGAGCATTCTTTTAATTGGAAGCGAATTCAGTGCTTACGACAGGGAAGGACGTAAAGGACGATTTGGCACCAGGCATCATTTGGGGCCAATGTTGCCAATTTGCACCTCTAGTTTTGCCATCCCACATGGATATCCGCCCCTCCTGTTTCACGCCCAGGAAGTCTCAGGATTGCATGCATATTGTGGAGAGTTTTGCAGTAGACAGAATGGGAATCGATGCCTCCCCCCTCGTCATGGCATCTCAGCTCCTCGCAGACTTAACGCACTGATCCTCACAACACCACCCCTGTGAGGTAGTGAAGCACGGCTATCCCCATTTTACAGACATGGGACTGAGGCATCTGGGGACTAAGTGACTTGCCTAAGGTCATGCAGGAAAGCCATGACGCAGGACTTGAACCTAGGATTCTCAGTCACGCCCCAGGAGAGCACCCCAACACCGGACCATGCTTCCTCTCAATTTACTGAAGGGTATGCAGAGTCACCCAAATCTCAAACAAATCCATGTATTTATTTAATTACTCTGTCTTGCTTACCAGAGTCAGCGAAGGTCAACCACGCAAAGCTGTCTGAGAGGACAAGGGTTTGCAAGGAATTTCTTTGGCTCCCAGCCACCCATCTTTGCGGACTGTTTCAGGAACAGCCTGATTGCATTTCTTCATAGAGGCTGCAGAAAGAAAGAGATTCTGCTCCTGAGGGGAGACGCCTTATGGAACGCAACGGGACTCTTTAGATAAATGTTCTGGATATAGGATTCTGTGTATCAGAAACACGGGCTTTCCACAACCATAGACCCTGAGTCCCCCTTAGACTGTGCAACCTTGTGTCTGGGGAAAAAAAAGTCAGTAGGATGCTCTGGTGCAGAAGAAGAGCTGGGTGTTATTGTATTGGTCTGATCCTCAAACAAGCACTCAGCCTGGTGCAGCCGAGGTGACGCAGGGAGCAGGGCATACATATGCAAATGACACACGTGTGACGTCTTTACATCCTTCTCCCTGAGCTTGGTGCTCTCCAGGGGCTGGTTTGGCCCTCAAGGCTGCTCTGAACTACATCCCAACAGCAATGGTCTCCAAGCGCCACCTCGCCCGTGGTCACACACCCTATATTGAGGGCCAGTAAGAAGAGGGACAGAGCCCTCACCCCTTGAAGACTCCCGTGGAACTAGAGAAACCACAAGTACTTGGTTTGCCTCCAGGAGCAATGCAAAGCAGCTGGTAAGGTGCAGGAGAGGGCGATAAGATCTGGCCCATGATCACTTACAATCACATAAAGCCAGTCGTCCTCAGAGCCCAGATCACGTTACACATTTCAATGCAAGCTACCAGCATGGGCACAGCTTCCTCCACCACTGACGTGCAGCCTCCTCTGGGATGGAAAGCAGCAAGTATTTAACACTGCACAGCAACACCCGAGCTTTGGAGGGGAGCCGGAGCCAACCATTGACAGGCCAAAAATAATTCAAGCCCAAGTGGGAACTTGCCTAGGAAAGTGGCGTTAACATCCCTATTCATTCAAGGAGTGCAATGGGATCTTTAATGATTGCAAGGGGTCAGGGCCAGGACGCAATACATTTTCCACCTCCCCCCCCACTCTCTGTACCTTGAGACGCTGCGTATGGTGTAAACCCTGACCCGCTGCCTGCATGCTCCTTGCAGCAAATGACGGAATGAAAGCGCGGGCGGCCGCCTGCCCGGTTCCTCAGAGACAGGGGAGGACGTGTCGGGCTCGTTGTTGATGGGGTTGCCATGGTGCACGTCACGGGGCGACTAGCAGAGCGAACGCTTGGGTAATGAGCTTGCGGGGAGCTAAAATGGGAAACAGGCCTACCCCGGGCAGGCTCTGCTTGCGCTCGGCCCAGCTCTCTTTTTGAAACCAAGAGCCATAAATTGTGCGCTGGAACCAGCGGTGCCTCTTTCTCAGCTAACTGCACGTTTCCCTTTAGTTCGAGCGTCCCACAGATGAGTTATGAGGAGCTGGGCACCAGAACAGAGAGGCTTCCTGAATTGCAACAACATGAAAAAAAGGCTGTTATCCCCCCGCCTCCTTTCTGCAAACACTGTAGAAAGCTCTCGCGGTCCAGGCGCTTTTCTCTCCTAGTTTTGTCCATTAGTGGCTGCCCAACCTCGTCTGCAGTTGTTACAGGGCTTGCTCTGTTTTATCATTGCCCCGTGTAGAACAGAACTCACCTTGACAAGGGTAACTCGGGGCCCATTTGCTTGTGTGGCTTCTCTCATCTCAGCCAAGGCCCCTTTATGTATTTCGAATGAACGCCAGTCAGTGCGTTCTATTACGGAGCTATTTACCTATGGAAAGCAGGCAGATGGCTTGATGACAGCTTCAGAAACACCTTGTAGCAGTTGCGGTGATTCTTTAGATCCATTGCTTCCCATTTCATTTCACACATCATGATTTCTAAACCTCAGCCTGCACCTTCTCAGCGCAGCTCCAGCTGTGCGGTATTCGACTGGCCCGAGAGCAACAGAGAAGGGTCTGGTCTACGGGTCTGACCACAGGACTGCAAGGCAGGAATTGCTGCACTTCTATCCCCTCTCTGACACCGATTCCCCGCTGTGGCCTGGGGAAAGTCGTTTGACCTGTCTGGTCATTTGCAAAGGAGAGAGCTCTTCTCTCGCTCCCCCCAAGAGATGCTGTATGGATTCAGGAGTTATCCCTTATAAAGCACTTTAAAGATGTCAAGAGCTAGATAAGTGCCTTTTCGATGGCGTTATTAATTAGCTTCTTCCACCCTATTTAACTGAATTTTATACGTATACAAAGATAATACTCCCATTAGTCAGCTAGTCTTACCTACACACACCCGCTGTATGAAGACACACACAAATATCCTCTACTACATGGAAGCAGAACTGCTCATCTGTGCGTCACAGGACCTCTCCTCTCGCTAAGACGGATTCTCTGTCGGGTCAGCCGGCGTGGCTCTGGGATTTAGGGCGGGAAGACCGCTTTTCCCTGCTGTCACCTGCGGCTGTGCAGCAGGGGGACAACCATGCACTTCACGCTCTGACGGCCTGATCGCAGAAACTGCGGTGAGCCTGGCAAAGCCACAAGCGGCAAAGAGCTCCTTAGGCCTGTGCAATCTACGGAGAACCATGGGGTCCTTGCTGCTCAAGGGGCCCCACACCTCACCTCCCCCGCTGGAGTGCCACCCTCATTTCCCAGCCAACTCCAGGACCATCCTCCCTGGTTCCCTTCTTGGAAAGCGGCCCTTTGGCCTTCCATCTTGGATTTCTGCTCCAGACATGGGCGAAGGACTGTGGGACACCAGATGCCACCAAAGGACCATAGGTGCAGCTACTAGAAGAGTGGGAAGGGCATTATCCCTCTCCCCCATGCGTTTTCCTCCGACATCCCCCCTCCCCAACTTTTCTCACATGGTCACCCCTGTTTGGGAAGGGAGGGTTTGAAGACAAGGTGGTTGCTTAAAGGGAGTGCCGTGGACATGCAGAGGCCTTGGATACTAACGGGGAGCTGAGTAGCTCCCAACACATATTACATTAGAAAGGGCCCCGTGGAACGTAGGCCTCATCGCTCCATCAAATTCACTCCAGTGGATAAACACAAGTGCTAAGAGAGGGCACGGTTTCATCTTTATCTCTGCACCCACCTGTGGGTTCACATGAAATCTGTAGTTGTATTTGAACCATAGCAGCAAGCACTTCCAGTAGATTTTCATTCTACCTCATGGAATGCACCATATTGTTGTTCTCCAGAGTATAGGCCCCAGGGTGATAAAACAAGTATGTTTTTCCAATTAAGAACACCAAATGTGTTTTCCTGCCAGTATTTAGCTCAGCCTAATGCGCGATGTCTACATTTTAATCTCAAAGAAGCCTCAGGAGGCACTGCAAAATAAATTAACAATATTCCGCACAGTGGAAAACAAAACCAGATAAATAACTTAATAGTGGAGATTTTCTGTTTACTGCACGAAGCCTCCCCGTTAGCTCATTCTTAGAACTGTGGCCTCTAGAAATCAAACCCAAAACTTTTCAATTAGTGACACACCACGAAGTCTCACGCACTAGGCAGCACTGATTTCAGACTGCAGGTGTCGGCCAATTGTCCGTCGACTGCCGAGGAGATTTGGGAGAGAGTTTGAATGTGCAAAGCAAAAAAACGCACCCCAACAAAACATGCAGAGAGTCTCCAGCAACACATAACACAGCTGAGGATGCGATGCCAGCAGAACTTGCCTCCACGCTCTGGTGCAAGTTCTCTTCTTACAAAGAGTGAGCATATGGCCCCAGATAGACTAAACAAGGATCTTCAGGTAAAAAACTGGCATGGGACCACGAAATAGAGACATCAAGATCCGGATCCCTTATTCAGCCCTTACTCAAATGAAGTCCCTTTCTGAGAGCTTCACAAATCCTGAAAGTCACTTGGTGATTCCCCAGAATAAAGAATGTGGAAGGTGGTTCATTAGCTACAATGGGTAATTTGCTCCATTAAGGACCAAATAACATTATTCACTTCCATTTTACTGCCTGCAGTAGATCATGTTATCGGTCGTGGCTGCTTTCCTCCAAGAGCAGGAGTGGTACAGAAAGAAACTACCATCACTCATTTCTCATCTGCCCTTAGACAACTTTAAAAAAAAAAATAGAATACAAAGAAAAAAAATAGAACAAAAACAAGAACTGAGCAAGTTATTTTAACTGATTGCACAACTGGTTTTCTGCAAACACTTCTTCGGCACCGAATATCGCAGAATACAATGTAAATCACAGACGACCCGAGCCTGCAAACTCCCATGCACCTAATGGCTTTGCTTTGGCTGTAGATAGTCCCTCTTAAAATCAGAGAGACTTGTCATGGGAGTTAATTTACTCACACGTGGGGGCTTGCAGGAGTAGGCCCTGGGACTGGAACTAGACTGTGTGCAAATCCTTCTATTAAGCATGGATCACCAACGTGGACTCTTCCCAGAAGCTTGTCAAGCAACGTATCCTGATCCTGAGCACTGTCACTATAACCTCTAGATATTGTAACCGACTGGTGTTCTAGGCATTTTTGTCTTCCATGAAAACAATTCCTTCATATTACTTAGGCTTTAACATACAACGTGACTAACTCTAAGCTTTACAGGAGCAGTGTATGTCAAGAGAAAAAATAGCAAGGTATTTTCTGCATTTTCCCTTAAAAAGAGTCTCATGGATGAGTATTTATGTTTGTATTAACGTGTATGTCTGGCTGTTCATAAGGTAGGAACTTGTGCATGTGGGTGTGTTGAGATACATATGTGCATGAGAACTGACACAGATGGGTGAGTGTTCTAGACAAGCACGTGTAGGTTTGCAGGATGTCCACAGGTACAAGTTTACATGTTTGTGTGGGCTGGGGGAGGGCTAGGCAAAAAACCCCAAGGAACCAGTGTTAAAACTAAAAACTTGCACTAATAACCTGACTCAGTGAGCACATAGATGTGCTCTGATCAAAGTACAAAAAAAGAGGTTTTTGCCAAGACACTTACATTATGTTCAGAGCAGGAAACGGAACAAGACTTCATCCACTGAGGGTCAGCCTACACGGTTATGTCACTTTGACTAAAGGAGTGTCTTTTAAATCAATTTAGTTAAACTAGCGCAAAGCCACGTGTGGACACCCTTAATTCAGTTTAAACCTGGGTTCTATAAGTTTAGGTCTAACTCAGTTCCTTGCTTAAGATACAGCCTATATGAACCAAGGTTAAATCAATTAAGAATTTCCACGCAGGAGTTTGTGCCAGTTTAACCACGTACATTTTAGGTAAACCAGTGCAACTTGTGTGTTAAGACAAACCCTGAAGTCCAGATCCTGATGCCATTGAATTGAAAGGAAAAAACACTCTCTGGATTCAGTCAGATTAGGACAGGCCCGACAATGACATTTTCTTAGAGTGGAAATCAGCAGCATTACAGGCATTGGAACTTTGGCCCTTCCTAAGTCTCTACACAACTGGGCAAACTCTTCTGCTATTTGACCAAGGGCTAGTCATTTAAATGAGTGAGCAAGAGAGAGCATGCGAGCGAGCAAGCATGCAAGCGCATGTGCACACACGCCAAGTCCCACACAGAAGCCAAAATGCCAGGAAACTAGCTGCAACTGTCGGGACACATTGGTAAGTCAAAGAAAAGCATTGTTTCTAACAAAAGCAGTGTCCAAACAAAACACAATTAGACCAGGAAAGGGCTCTGAATCTCAGAGGCAGGCTGGGCCCAAATCCACCTCCACTTAAGTTGATGGTAAGACTCTCACGGATTTCAATGAGAGCTGGATCAGTCTTAGAGGAACACGGAGAGCATTGCTGCTGTCTGAGACATTTCTTCCATAGCGGCGCAGTTTCCCTTGTTCTTGGAACAAGCCAAACACTTCTGGGAGTAAGGCCAAAAAACGGTGGCCCTTCCACTCAAGACCCACTGGTAAAGAGGGTATTTGGCAGAGGAGGAGGGAAGGAAACACCCGGGGTCGCTCACGTAAGATGCGGGGAAATGTTGTGGAGGGTTTTTTGCGAAAGATCAAAAACCAGGAATCTCGATTAACTGATGCTCCACTAGCATAGGTATGGACTGGGACACATCCCACATATGGAATACTCCATGCGGCCACAGGAGGTGGAAAATCTGGACTTACCCGACAGTTCAGCTTGTTATTGCCCAGCAGTCTCTTGGTTTGTGAGAGTCCCCTAGGCCCTTTTAATTTGTTTTCCATGACGACAGATCTACTCTCTCTTCACCAAACAGATGGTGTGGAACTTGGAGAAGATGCCAAAGCTGGGGAAAGGGTCCAGCAATCCAGGAGCATTCTGTGCATTTGTTTCCCACGCCATGTGTATCTGGCGCTTGTGAAAGTGAGGGGCTAATACAATTGGATAAAGCCAGCCCTGGTTGGGGGCAGATGCTTTCCGTGCAGGTGCTTCCCCACACAGCTCTGGCAATGCACCTCAGTCTGACCTGTGATACCTCCTGTTATTCCCATTAGGGGCCTCTCCCAGCAGAGGCTGCAAAGCCTCATGAAGCGTGCCAGAACGAATGCTGGTTCTGTGATGTGCGCAAACACCCACCCGACTCGGAGCCATAAATCCCGAGATACAGATTGGAGACTGGGATTATGCAGTGAGAGTCATTTTGTGGATGCTATAAGACAGAAATCAATTTAACTGAATGGGGGAGGGAGAAGGATCCAAGGAAGAGGAAGGAGTTTGAACCTTCCGACATATGTTAATGGGGTCATGGTTCACATTTCTGACTTGCCCTGTAATATTTAGCACTAAGATCTGTTGCGTGCACAAATCATCTGCTCATGGAAATTTGCTGGACTGACAAACCTGCATAGTAAGGCCTTCTATTTATCCACAGAACAAGCACTGCACAGGAAGAGGGGCAGTGCTAGCTTCCCTCACACAGGCCTCAATCCGGACCGGGCAAGAGTTTAGAGGGTCAGAAGGTGTTTCATTCACCATAGCCCAGTCAGTCTTTGACCCCTCTGTGGAGACTGCAAACCAGGAGACCAATTAGCACCGACTGCAATGTGAGAATTTGAACCCATTTCACAGAGGCCACCAAAACAGCCATCAGATGATATCATGTTTTGGTCATGCAAAAACAGATACCCGGGGCTCTAGAGAGCCCATTTCCAGCCCAGTGCCATCTGGTGTCCTGTTAGTGATTCATGTAACTACCTTCTCTTCTAATCCAACCAGATTAAAGAGCTTCCAACTGCAGGAGTGATAATTTTACACTGTAACCTGGTAACAGCAAACAATGACTGTGCATTCTCCAAAATTTCAGTGGACTTTAAACAGTCCCCCTGCAGAGTTTGCAACCCAAGTGACATGGGAACATTCTTCTGGTTCATAACAACCAGGAAGTGAAAGTGATTAGAAACTAGCTAAGAGAATTTTGACACAATCTGGGGGAATTAGACAGATCAGAATTTGAGAATAATAGAAATTGTGTGTCTACTGTCTAAATAACCCAGGCTACTTTGACAACCACAGCCAACGACTCATTTTTCCTTGCCTGAGATGAATGAAATGCAAGTAATAAATTAGCAGCATAAGTGATGAAAAGCAAATCAAATCTTTCAAGTGTTCTTCTCAATTATAAACTTTCATGTCTTTTTCTTCTGCACTAGCATCTTCCATCAGAATTCTCAAAGCACTTCGCAAACATTAATGGATTAGCCTCACAATATTCCAGTGAGATACTACAGATATGGTATGCAGGATTATCCCAATTTTATACGTGGAAAAATTAAGAAAGGTAAATATTTTGCCCAAGATCATGCAGCAAATCTATGGCAGAACTGGAAATGGAACCTGTATCTCTCTACTGCTAATAATACTGTATTAATAGCAATAATCATTTACGCACAAATTTAGCAGCACCTGACTCCAAAAGTTGATTGACATGGGACTGCTTTGAGGGTTGGGTGTTATTCAGCACAATAAGAGTGTCAGAGTCCAGCCCTTAACAACAAAGGATTTTTTTTAATCAATGATTTTTAACCTGAAGCCGCTTGAGAGGAAAACACAAACAAACAAGGCTCAGAAAACTGGCAAACCTTCTGTACAGAACTCCAGTGCCTCTCACACAGACAGAGACAGACACCTGATCCCGTATGGGGCTGAGTACCCTCAAATGCCGCTGAACTGAAGTAGCAGGAGCAGGCCCTGGAGGCTTCACTGGGTCTGGGTATGGCTAGGACAGAGGTCAGTGTCCTCCCAACCTCAAAGTCTAGGAATAATATCAGCATGGAGAGGCTAACACCTCTCCTGCTGATGGAATGAAGTTTGTAAGTCCTTTTCTTCAAATCCCTCCCCGCTTGGGAATACCTATTGTCAGCTTGCTTTATGCAGCCAGAACAGATCTATTGGTCACATGCTTAATGTGAGGAAAACCAGATGTAGTCATTCTTAGCAGGAGCACAGAGCAACACATTCAAGCTGCAATTCTAGAGGACAAGCCTTTACAAACACAGCGTAATCGCCCATGCAGAAGCACCTGAGAGGAGCAGCATCTTGGAGTGGGCTTCACAGGGCTGAATTTCAAATCTCCACCCATTGGAAAGCAAGAGGACCTAATTATTAGAGAATAAATGCTCTTTGCTCTCTTGGGAACCATCTGCTTTTCAAAATTGCTTTCCAAAGAATGGGTAGGGGGTTGCCGGGGGGGAGCGGGGGAGGGAAGAGCCTTCAGAGTGAATCCCTCAGCCTCACAAGATAAAACAAAGTGAAATCCCACTCCGGCTTTGACACACAAATACCTTTCAGGGCTGCAAACTGCCTAAAATAATGCACGAAGAAAAACTAGGCTTGTTTAGTCTGCAAAAGAGAAGCAGGAGGGGGGATTTGATAGCGGCCTTTAACTACCTGGAAGGAGATTCCAGGGAGGATGGAGCTAGGCTGTTCTCAGTGGTAGTAAATGACAGAACAAGAAGCAACGGTCTCAAGTTGCAGTGGGGGAGGTCTAGGTTGGACATTAGGAAAAAGTTTTTCCCTAGGAGGGTGGTGAAGCACTGGAATGGGTTACCTAGGGAGGTGGTGGAATCTCCATCTTTAGAGGTTTTTAAGCTGTGGCTTGACAAAGCCCTGGCTGGGATGATTTAGCTGAGGTTAGTCCTGCTTTGAGCAGGGGGTTGGACTAGATATCTCTTGAGGTCCTTTCCAACTCTAATATTCCATGATTCTGATACAAAAGGCTTGAAAACTGCTTGGATTTATGTGACAACCTCAGAATTTGGTCCTTAATATCAAGGGCTACATACTTCCCTGATTACCCCCAGAGATTGTGTCTGGTTTGCCTTACAATGCAAGAGAGTGGGAAGGGAAAAGTCACACTAGGAGCAGAATCTGAGTTTTGACTCTGCCCCTGCATTGCAAGTTCTGCAAATTTCCCCCAGATGCACCTAACAAGTTTTCCCCAGAGCTTGTTTTACCTTTGAATCCAGTATTTTAAGAAGTGCGTAGCCTTAGTGTCTCTCTGCGTCATTCAAGAGCCTGGCGCTAGCTGGGCACAGCTCATGTTTTTGTGCTGTGTTTGTACAGCACCTAGCATAATGGGGTTCTGGTCCACAACTGAGGCTCCTAGGTGCTACTGCAATGCAAATAGTCAAGGACTGGCTGTGCGACTGATCACCTGTCACAGCATCACTCTGTGCCTCAGTTTTCCTATTTGTAACATGGGGATACTACTCTGCAAGGCACTTTGAGATCTACTGAGGAATGCCAGGTATTGTTCAGAATATTCATGCATAGCCAAACAAAGCAAAGCAATCCCATATTCTTATTGTGTAACCTATTTCCCTCCCCCATACGATTGTAGTAGGGAACTTGTATGATTGCAAGTTTGTCTATAAAGCCCATAGCACACTTTGGGTACCATATAAGCTATATTTTTTGTGGTGTATGGGAAAGAGCATCACCCATCAATACATTAGAGACAAAATTAGAGCAACCATTATGGCGAAGGTTTTCAGACAGGCTCGGCGACCACACCTGTGGCCAAGATTTTCGAGAGAGTTCAGTTTTTATTCAGTCATCAAAAGAAGTTGCTGCATTGTCAAAGAGATCATCAAACTAGGTGCTCAGCTTCGGGGGGGGGGGAGAGAATCAAACCAAAAGTGTCAGCTTAGGAGTCAATGCATTGCTTTGATAATACACAACTGTTTTTGAAAAGTTCGTGTGCAGGATTGTTAGTGTGGCATCATATGCAGGAAGCCATGTAAACAATAATGGCCTTATATCCGTCTGTTACAGAACTATACTTCCTAAGTCCATTGCCAAGAAAGTCATGGAGAGGCGCTGTAGAATTTTTGTTATTCATCCTTTTTGCTGTGTCTTTTGTGTATTTTATGAAGCGATTAAGAATTCTGGCCTAGATGCTCAAAAAGTCTCACCTTGGCTGCCATCTTTTGTGCCTGCTGTCAACTGCTGGTGCCTGATTGCGAGCACATGCTAGGATTTCATTACTGGGATCCAGATACCGCAAGCATCTAGCATAGGTGCATTTAATTCCCCTGTAAGTTTGTACTTGCAATTGATTTCCAGAGCAAAATGTAAAGGCCTCTTTTGAACAGATGGCCCTACTCCTGGGGCACTTGTGCATGGGACAGTGTGTATGTATGCGTCACAGGGGTAAGAGTGCTTCTTTCTAGAATACCAAGTCAGTGGCAAATTAGATGACCTCACTGAGGTCTGAAGCGGCTCTCCTTATTGCAATGGGCCTGTATCTAGATAGGCCTTGCTTTGGTGAATTGTACCATCCGGCAGCTGTTCTCCACAGGACCAGCACTGTCAGAGAGCAGGCGCCCTAGAGTGCCTGCTGGCAGCTGTGATGACAGGTGGGTGGTTCTGTGACCTCTGGCTGTGTGGCGTTAGGGTGAGCAGGGAACAGGTCAGGTAACAGCTCCCTGTTGATACTGCAGGTGGGCAGGTCTCTTCTGACAGCTGGCAATTTATCTTGGTGGCGTTACAGGAGTGCTCTCTATTGACGCCTGTCTAGACAGGCACTAGATAAGGTACCAATAGACAGCGCTCAAGATGATGCAGCATAGTCCCTAGGTTTTGTAGGGCCAGTAAATCTTCTTGTGCGCTGTTGGGGGTTCCTTTAGGAGCTTTTCAGGCAGCTTTTAACAGCTAAGTAGGGAACAGGGGTGGGTGGAAAGCAGATCTCCCTCGATGAGGTGGAGGACTGAAGACGGGAGAAAACCAGAACTGTGGCTTCTCTCTGGGGAACATCTCATTACCCGTGGGTGGGTCTTTTGCTCTTCACACAACACTATTACTACAAAGGAACTCATGGGCTGGCGGCAGGGTGCAAATAACTGTATTTACTGAATATACCCAACACACAAGGTCTAGCTACATATACACACTGCTGCTCGGGTCCACACAGCTTCTAAACACATAAAACACCGTAACCACCACTACAAAGCTCACAAACGGTTTAAAGGGGATGCTACCTGTTCATTTATCCTCACACCTAGTACCAGCTCTTCCAACTCCAAGCTGATGCCGGGCAGGCGGAGGAAAGGCTTAATCATAAAAAAAGCCCAGAACCAAGTCTGGGACACTACATACGTCATGTTCAAGAAAGCAGGCGACTGGTACAAACTGCACAGAGTCAGTGATCATGGGGACTGCTGTTAGTCCAGAGATGTAAGGACTACTCCCCGCCCCCCTCCAAATACTTTACATTATTTATGATGTTTCATTTAACCTCAGCCATGTCCTCCAAATAAAATTTATTTTGCAGCTGTCATTCAGGTTTACTCCAGCCCTAACCTCATAATCCTATTGATTCCCTCATTATTCTCGTAGTGCAGGATTTATTTCATGCCTTCTGCATTATGGAGAAGACTTTGCACATTAATCTAGGGCATGTTTAGAAATAGTCAATCCGGGTAATTCATTATTTTCTCATTTTATTTCCAGTTAGGCTTTGCAAAAACTCTTCCAGCTTAGCTGGCCTGGCTTCATTTACTATACAAATTCATATTTTGGACACAGAAGCATCTCATCAGCATTGGATCTTCCTTTCCCTGCTGTTTACAAGGATTTCCAACGGGGATCTGCGATAGGACTGCTACTACTGCTGCTAATTTCTCCCTGTGGGGCCTGATCCTGGGATCCTTGAGACTTCTACAGGGAAACCAATGCGAGTTTTGCAGAAACAGTCTTTGGATTTGTACCCTGCGTCTCATTTCAAGGCCGTGCATTGGCATCCTTCAGCTGAGGAGGGCTGGAGGGGACTCCCTGCAGAGACCAGCAGCATGTAGCACAGTCACAAGCGTTGCTGCAGCCTGCTGGGCCAATGAGGGAATGGACCCGGAAACGGAACCTGGGCCTTGCGGACTGTACCACTGAACATTAAAACCTGGGGTCACCAAACAGGGGGCCAGGACTCAGTGTGGAGGAAAGCACAGTTGGGTTCTGTGGTATCAATATTCACTTACAACATTTTTTTCCCAAGTATGAAATATCAAATGGTTAAATTTCCCAGCCCCCATTTATACTGAGGTTTCATTTCTAAAGGGTTAATAATACATGGTGTAAGCATGAGGCAGACAGGAGTAGCGGTGCCGTTGAAGGTTTGAGCCTGTAAGCACACGGAGTTACTGGACTCTCTAAAAGTTGACTTACCATTTCTTAAAACATCAGTTATTAGCCCTTTATAAATAGAACCTTAATATAATGTGTGACCAGTTTACTTGATTGCACATGCATCCAGGGGAACCTGTACAGCTAAGTACGGTATGGGAAACCTCTATAGTTAAGTTGCACTTAACAAAATCTTTCATTCACTCACCCATTCAATCAGGCTCCAAGCCGACAGTGTTTTTTAAATCTTTCCAACCTCACTTATTGACAGTTTCTTCCTAATCCCACCTTACTCCCCCCTCCTTGTCTAGCAATGGCTTTGCTCTCTGTCCCCCCCCCATACAAACTCACCACCCTTGGCACAAGGGCCTTCCCAGGGGTGGTGCCTGTCATCTGAAAGAGACTTCTGTGCTCTTCTGCCTCAGCAACTCCAACTAGCGTTTGCTGAAAAACGTCCATCAAGATGGTTTTTGGGAGAAAATTGGGGAAGGGGGTGTTTGGTGAAGCAAAATTTTCAATCAGAAGTCAGGAAAGACGACTTGAAAAACAGGCTGGGTTAATTTGGTCAAGAGACTGTTTTTGTTTTAATCAAAATTTTCAGGGGGAGGGGGAGAAACCAAACCCAAACCAAACCCCAATTTTCTTTTCCAGCCAGCTGTGTTCCAGACATAAGTTGAAAAATCTCTTTCCCCCCTAACCCTGTGTGGTGGGTTTCATTATTGAACTCTGCAATTTGGGGTTTTTTAAAGCAGTAACTCTAAAGCCTTTTGGAACGTGGTCTGTCTGAAGGGTGCTGTGCAGAATAAGGATCTGCGTCGCTGCTTACATTGAAGTTGATGGGAGTTTTGCCATTTGTAACAGAGGGGCAGGATTCTCCATTAGCCCTGCTGTATTAGCAGGAGTTGAAACCCTGAAGATTAATCACAGCTACTTACTGGAGTAGGTGTAACTCATTAGCTTGCCCACAGTCTAAGGGGGCTGAAAGTAGCCTTCTGAAGAGGGAAGCTAAAGCTGGTGACAGACAGATAGACCCTGAAGGAAGGAATCCTAAGTGCAGCCAAGCCTGGAGAGAAAGTTTAGGCTGCAGTTTCATATAGTATTATTTTGGAATGACCTTTTCCTTAATATACCAGACCCCAGGAGAGGTGACTTTTTGACTGTACACGCATATAGTGTTTTGGTTGGGACCCCACCAGCTTGCATCATTGCTTTCAACAGAAGCAGGAGAGGGCCCTAAGATTGTATTGTTATATCTGTTTTATAGCTCTCTAACCAAAACAGCAGTGTGCGCTTATTTATACATTGCTCTGAATCATTTTTAGTATTTAATATAGCCCCATCAGTGTGCTCAGTACTGTACAGTATAGAAGATGACATGACCCCTGTCACAGGGGCTTAGAATTAAAAAAAATAGGTAGACAAAATAGTGCAGACACGTAATAAATTCAGCTGACAGCCCAGCCTCAAACATTTCAGCTGTTTTCCCCCCAAGTATATAATTGTTTTTGTTGTATCAATACAGAGAGGCTTTGTGGAAGGAGTCGGTTTTAAGAGAAGATTAATGAAGTGAATTACACATGCAGTGAGAAAGAATTCTAATACTTAACTTGCAGGAGGAGGAAGAATGTTTGTGTTGCTTGAATCCTCTTTTCAGAAGAGAACTTTTATTATTAAATACCAGCAACACACTAGGGCTTTCCAAGCCACAGAAGGGGCAGACAAACCTCTGCTCCACTGACTTGTCAGGAACTTCATTCCAACAAACAGGACAAGAATCTCGTACAACTGCCTGTTGTACCTATTGTCCTGTATTCAAACAGGATTTCATTAACTTTAAGAATTACAGGTGGGTTCCCCCAGCCATGTATCCCCGATTCCGTCTGCCATGAGCATGAGGTAACAATGGAGAACATCTTTATATAGGAAGAAGCCATTATACCAAACTGGCTTCTCATCATAGAGCAAATAAAGAGAGCAGGGGGGAGGGGCAGAGAGAGCAACACTTTAGAAGAGAAGAAACAGGGGAAGGTACAGAACGTGCACCCTGAGATGGACCTAGATCAAAGCTCTGCTTCCAACCAACCCCAGACTTCAGGCAAATTTGGGTCTAAACTGGCTCCTTTCTATACAGTGAGTCCAACCAAACACCCCAGTTTGGAACACATTCTCCTCTTCCTCCTCACCTCTCAACTTTGGATCCAGATCCAAACAAGTGTCTTTGGTCCACTGAACACATCAGGATCAAGAGAGCGCTAGAATACACTAAGGACATTGGACCCAATCCTTCTCTGACTCTACAATGCTGTGAATCAGGTGGAAGAGTGTGGGAAACGCTAGGAGCTTGCATAGGGGATTCAGGGAATCCTGTTCGGTGCTTGAACCCTAGCCTGAAGGTGCAGTACGATTATTGCCAAGTCAAGTAGATTCAATTAGCACAGACCAGGATACAATTTGCATACAAGCCTTTCTTAGGGCAATGGTAATTAGAAGGGTTCTGTAGGATTGGTCATGCTTGGAGGAGAAAGTTCAGGCTGAAATGTATATTATGTTGCTATTGTTAGAGCATAAAGCCCATATAGCAATACATCCAGGAGTCTGGACTTTACACAGTACTTTGCTCAGAGCAGATCACTAGATTTTAAGTGGGATTGCCTGACACCCCACCATGGAGAATTTACATGATAGTTGCCTTTCCCACCCCCTCCATGTAAGAATTTCTACCCCAAAGGATTTACAGTTTTAAACACCCATCTCGCAATGGGTCCAGTCAACTAGAGCCCTGGACATGTTGATTTTAGTGGGATCTGGTCTGCTCATGTGAATCTGATTGCTGGGTGAAGGGCTAAAGAGGGTGAAATTCTCCCCTGTGCAGAGAGCCAGCAATAGGCCTTTGCCACTCTTTAAATCCTACCAAAGCCCTCAAATGAGGACTTAAATCAGTGTCCATTTTGTACTGCTTTTCTGCAGAGGAGAATTTCACTTTCACAAAACATTAGTGCAGCAGTGGAGCATAATCTATATTATTTATTAGATAGACCTGATCGATATGCAGTAAATATCCCCTAGGGATGTACCTACTGTGCTCAGAACAGTGCATGCAACTTAGTGCCACTAATCTGGTTAATGTGCAACACCACAAAATTTTAACCTTCCCCTTTGTTTAAAAGCAAAGTATTTACTGGGCCTCCCCACTGGCTTCAAGTAGGAATTTATCATGTGAACCGCACAGCTATCATATGGAATAAATTTAACTGAATCAACTTTTGATTAAATGCAATAAATATGATTGACTCAGTTACGTACACTCTTTATGACAGCCTGCTCAATTTATTTTTTCCATTCTGAGAAGGGATGTCGCAGTGATCCACTGCGTTCATTGTGATTACCACAGTAAATTCTAATTTTAGAAAAACCTGCAGCCGCCTTATGAATAATTTTACACTTCTCCCACGGTTACTTGGGTTAACTCTTCAATAATGTTACTTCCCTCGCCCGTATTGCAGGTTGTAAATTGGCTTAGCATATGGAGCCGGGAATCAGCAGAGAAAGGTTGGCGTCTTTTTCTGCAACCCCTTGTAAAACCATCATCAGCTCTAGAAACACTGGCAGGATTTTGATATCTTTTAGGAGTTCTTCTTGCTGCGTGAATCCTACTTTCCCTCAGAGTGCCTTTGTTTTCCCTGATGAGACACCAAGTATACAAAGGAAGGATAGTCCAGACTTGGTCTTGGGAGACCTGAGTGCAATTCCCTGCAATGTACAAAGCAACCCAGAGTCTACGTTATTTTGTCTCTCTCTGCCTCAGTTTCCTATTTGTAAAATGGGGATATTACTACTATCCTACTACATATCGGTGTTGTGAAGCACTCCAACACTACGACAATAAGACACCTAGGTAAGACAGATATGGGGAAGGCTTGACAGTCTGTTCCAATTTTACTTTTAAAGTGCTGAATAAATCAGTTTGGTGGAAAGCCTTATTGACTTTTTTAAAAAAATACTGACTTACAGACAGGTAAAGTATGACTATGAAGAGAATACTGCGTGCAGCACCTGTTATCAGAAGATCTCAAAAGCACTTTATGGTGCTGGGTGAGAGGGAAAAATGGAGATACAGCATGGTTAAGGAACTTGTCCATATCACATCTTGCAGTCAGTGGCAGAGTCGGGAAAATAATTCAGGTTTCCTGACTCCAAGTCCCCTACTCCAATCTTTGGATTCTACCACTCCTCCCCCCCCCCCCCCCCCCCGTGGGTAGATTTTGTGCTGTTACATGTCAGGAGATGGAAAGGATATATTTGTGGGGGAAGAAGTGTGCATTGGAAATCTCCCAGGAAAATCAGACTCCGAGGTTTGATTCCTGCTTACCCTGCACACTTTCATTAAGGCTGATTAAGGAGGAAAAGCACTGCGTTCCAGATAATTCAAGTAATTAGATGAGCCACGATGTGGGGCAGAAGGAATGGGAAGAAAATGGAAGGAAAGCGATGGTGTCACAAAATGAATGGATAGTGGCATAACACATTATTAGTAGGGGCACTAGAAACATCCCACTGCATAGCACATAGCAGCTTTCAAGCAGGATGAAACATACTAAATTTTGAACACAGATGCTGTTCAGTGAGCTAAATCTTAAAGAAGGGTAAGTACTAGTGGCTGAGGAATCTCAGAATAATTGGAGTAAGGACTGCAAATTGGAACCTGTTTGCACCTTTAAAAAAAACTGGTTCACTTAGTCCTAGCAGTTCCCAGTATTCAGTACTGTAGCATACTGGGCAGGATTATAAATTGCTTGTGAGAGCACACAGAGCAAGAATATTCCAGATATTGCTGAAAGAAAAACATTTTAAAAGCTTAATTCTGCCTCTTCAATATCATAGAGATTAAGGAGAAACTGGAGAGGAGAATAAAGATAATACCTCATACTAAATTAAAGCTCAAGGACAAGAGAGAGAATTTTTGGTCAGTGTCATTCCAGGTATAAGCACCACTGACTAACAGGAGATTGCTTTCACTGAAATAATCACTAGTGGTTAAAATGGGGGTTTTCACTTTTCAAGGTGAGTACATGTAAATCGTCCAAACGGATCTGAAAGAGATCTGAGATGCTTCTTTTGAACTTAAGGGGGAATTAAGCCTGGCAAATGTACGACAAAAGCCAATTACAGTGCCACTTGCAGATCTGGTGCCCAGAGGACCTTCGGAAGACCCAGTCATCATTTAAGATTGAAGAAAGGTTTAAGAGGAATTTATGTATGTGAACCCTCTGCCCAGAGGTGAATTTCACCCAGCGTTCTGAAGTTTAGACGTGTGTTTGAAGACCTAGGACCAAGAGAAGACATGTGATATGATCTGGAATTAATATTTGTGTGGGACACACATTGTCCACAATTTCATGTTCTTCAGAAGCTTTTAAGCCAGTAATTTACAAAATTAAAGTAAAACTAGACCCCCGTAAGACAGAAGTAAATATGGTTTCCAGGGAAGAATCTCTTTTCAGCGTAGGTTAGAGAAGTCAACATTATTCATTCAAGAGAAGCTTGATTCAGACCCCACTGAAATCAATGGAAATATTCCCAATGACTCCAGTGGGCTTTGAATGAGGTTTCAATGGCACTATATACCATGTAGTAACATACTATAACCAGACTCTCTCTGTGGTTTGAAAGTCTCTCAAACACAGAATGCTACTTGCTCTCTGAACTGCCACCGAAATTCAGAGCAACAATATCGTAGTTTTTTTCCTATAACAACTTCCACATCTTTCTTCTTCACAAGACAAAACTCAAATTTTTATAAATAAATTGAAAAAATGATTTTTCCCCCAATATATTTTCAGATCACTGTTATGATCAGTATTTTGATTCCTATGCATGTTTTATAAGCAACCTCAATGATAAGCAGATTTAGCAGTACATTTCTCCATAAAATAGTAAGTGCCTTATTCACCAAAATGATCCACATCAATGCAGTATCTCATTAAAATAATGCTAAAAATGCCATTAAAAAACTTAAGCGAAAAGAATATATGGCTTCCAAGCACATCTTTGAGACATTGGAATTTCTGGCTTTTTACTTTGGAAGGGAGTATAAAAATCATTCCCCTTTTAATATACATTTTAGAGAGATTCTGTAATACCGGGATAGCCACATAGTTCTGTACAAACGCATGACATCATCATATGGCCCCACTTCTATCAGGAGGGCTCATTTAAATTTCTCAATGCAAGTTTCTTAAAGACATTGTATTGAATCTACACACAGTATTGTGTCCATTGAGAATTGTGGGATTACATCTCTGGCTTTGGCAGATTGTTGGTAAAAAGCCACTGAGCTCTGAGTGGTTCCATATCTCCTGTTCTGTTTAGCCACAGAATTAGAGGATTTTCTCTTGTGAGCATAGCCCGGTGATGCATTTCCTTGCTGCAAATGCTAATATTCTGAACAAACACAGTTTTGTGTTGTTTTGTAGATCGGTCACCCAGAGACCAGACGGCTCTCAAAGTTTTTCTGTAAAATGTTACGTGCATGTGACCACACACTCTCAGTCCCAGTTTGGTGGCCTATTCACTCACAACTACTCCAACCTTTGCTGGATAGGTCAAGTTCATTTGGTCAGCAAATGCATTACTTTCCACTGGAATTCTCTCCTAGATGCGATGGTCCCCACCTTCCATATTACTGTAACTTTGAGTCAAAAAGTTGATGAGTTTTTGCTTATCTGGAGTTCATTTACACTGCTAAGGGCTAACAGGACCAGATTTGGACTGTAGGATATTTAATTATTTAAATCTCACTGAAAACTCCCAGTGGGAGTTTTTCTATTGACTTCAATGGGATTTGGTTCTGGACCTACACATAAATACTATATTTTTATTTTATATATATATATATAACACAACGCATATCATAACATTTAGAACAGACATTTACATCTCAGCCATTGTCTAAGTTGTGCATTGCTCAGGGTATAATGTAATGTAGAAAGTCTTCATTCTATTATTGTAAATACATTTTTAACTGTGAAGTGCAGTTTCATTATTTCATGCCTTGTAAGACTCAGGGCTTGATCTGCAGTACTTTGATAAAACTCATGCCAGATTCAATGGGAGTTTTACCTGTTAAGACAATGAATGACTGAAACTGTGTCTAAAATTAGGTCCTGATCTTGCAGACTGATTTGCTGTTGACATAAGGATCTGCACACACAAATGCCTACTGCAGTCCAAGGGGCTCCATACAGGTGCTGGAATGTGTCTGCTTGGATAAAACTGCAAGACTGGGGCCTTAGATTGTAAATTCTTCAAGTCCGGGGCTGTGTCTTGCTCCTTGTTCTCTAAAGCAATCTCGTGAACACTTTTAGGGGCCATATACATAAAGTATTTGTTCCTTTCAAACAGGCAAGAGGACATTCTTTTTGAGCTCTTTTTGAGTATAAGGAGGACCCAGCTCAAGATTATTAGTTTGCATAAAAGTCTATGGTCCAACAGTCCTCAACAAAAATGTCAGCCAGGAGAACTGCATTACTTCACTAATACACAAAGCAAGAACAAGGCTTAATTGTTTAGACTGGGGGTTTTGCATAAGAGAAACATGATTTGTTCCTCTGTCCAAGAGCCCATATCTTCCTGGTTTAGAGAGGCAAACGGCACAAATCCATCACCGAATCCAAATGGCACAGGCTTAATGTTCTCTCCCATGAGGCTTTAGAGTTGTCACAGGCAGAAGATATTTCACTCACCATGGCTATCTTTTATGAGCAGGACAGTTTGTCCTCATTAAAATCATGTACATCTTTTACAGTGGGACTCAATAATCAGGGTGATCAAAGGAAGGCATCCAAATTACTTGGCAAACAAGCCGGCGCAGCCTGAAATACCATATAGTTTTAAATCACAAACAGTTCTCAACTCTCTTGAAACCAGAGTTTAGAGCAGAATTTGGCAGAGTCCTTGGCTTCCTGGCCAGGAAGCGATCCCCAGAGGGAAATGCCTATTACTGTTAATTCCAAAAAGAGGACATAGAAAGCTAAGAGAGTCTCAAACTTCAAAGTAACATGCAAACTTGATACAGAAGTGAAGAAGACACTGAGATGCTAACCTCCTGTGTGTGTGTGGGGGGGGGGGGGGAGAGATCACATGTGTATTATTCACTGGGCCCGGGGAGTTGCACCTAGCAAACCTTTTAAAACCTCTTGCAAAAAGTCCTCCAAGCAGTTACTGCTACAAATAAAGCGAAGAGTGAACACATTAGATCACGCTCTTAAGCAGGACTCCAGATTTCAGGGTGTCTGGGGTGCCGAGGGCATTTGGGACCTACAAAAACAATTGCATTTTTCTGCGTTCTTTAGAAAAGCTTGTGTGTGTGTTTTTTTCAAATCTTCTCGCCTAGCCAAGCCAGGTCACTGGAAATGGGTTGTGTTACAGGCACACTGCTCTAAGCTCTCCCCCTACTGGCTGATCCGCAAAGCACCAACATGAGACTGACCTGCTACTTATCCTCTCCTCCAGGAAGAGAAGAGCTCCCCACCCCCTCTGGGAAATGGAAGGTCTGCAGCACACAGTTGTCACCCCGTTTAATTCAGTGCCATGCGGTGAGGGGAAATGTCCTCAAATCCTACAGCGCTAGTGATTAATTCCTGGAAGTTTTACTAATCAAGCCCCTTAGACAAGGCAGCAGTGAGCATCTGGGTACTCTACAGAAAGACACAGTCCCTGCCCGGAAGAGTTTACAATCTAACCAGCTCAGCAAGGAGGCTAGCAAGAGCAACACCGGCTGTGCTGACAGCTCTCTTCCCAGCATCATGCTGCTGCTTTGCCTCCAGAAGTCTGGAAAGCCAGGCTGGAAGATTGAAGGCAGAGAAGGGTGATGAGCTCAGACATGGCCTGGGCTTGTAAAAAGGCGCTCCTAGTTCACTCCCAGAATACCCTTCTGTTAGGCCGTTGGGGAGCCTTTCCGTGGTTCTGACGGGGATCCAGCACCTACCGCATTTTGCTGTGGGGTACACCCCTGTCAAAGGGATGGCCTTTTCATCACCCTGCCTGGGCAAAGGGGTGACTTCAGCTGTGGATTTTCTGGGCGAGGCAGGTACAAAATACACTGTTGGACTCCAAAGCCTTACCCCCACTTCCCACAGGCCTGGCTAGTGGGCTGGGAGAGCACAGCTGTGAACGCAGGGGCAGGGGGGAGAAGAGAAACCTTCCCACTCCAGGCCGCACAGCTGGTGTAGGCGACCTCTGCCTGTAGGGCCGCTGTGTCCACTCGCCTTCAGTGGTGGTAAGGAGGGGGAAGAGGAATGGCTAGCCAACCTGTGGAAGGGTGATGGATACGCTGGATCTAGGTACTGGAATCACCTCGTCTGTCCCTGCCAATCTCTGCTTCAGGGCATGCAGTGAGTCCTCCCCTCCCCCCCCCCCAAACTGAGGGGCATGGAACACAGTCCCCTGAAATCCTGCCCTCTCCTCCCCAGCCACATGGCAATTATATCAGTTCAGCTCTGCACAGAGTGGGACCCCGCTTCCCAGGAGCCTGTAACACACGTTTCACTTCCCAGGTGAAAGCGATAGGAAGGGGGAAGGCAGACATTTTGGGACTGGGGGCCCAGCGATCTGGGTTCAGTTCCCATCTCTGCCACAAACTCCCAGTGTGACTTGTGTCACCGTGTGCTCCAGTTCCCCATCTGTAAAATGAGGATGATGCTTCCGAAGTTATTGAGAGGCTACACTCAGTAATGTTTGTGATGAGCTTTTAGATCCTCAGCTGGAAGGCAAATTATTTTCCCCTGCCACCCACCCACCCACAGGTTTAACACTGACATGTAATGCTTTCATAGTCCTTCCTCATCTAACATACTTAATTTACAAGAGTTTCTTTCTACCTAAACCTGGACACATTCATATTAGAGAAGATTGTTCATGGAGATTAGACACATAGCAGCAGTGGTTTGATTTACCAGACAATGGCTCGTTGAAATAAGCTATTTTAAATCTGTTAAAAGGGGGCCTTGTTTAAAGAACATGTTTTCTCTGCATCTCAGTGGACCACACAGGCCATAATCACACCACCAGCCTCAATATAAATATTCCTCTACCCACCCCTTAAAAAAAAGGAAACACCATTTGTGGTCAGATGCTTTGCCGGATTAGAAAGGAAGGTTGGTTTTGTGATCAAGGTTCTGAATTGGGCCTATATTCAGTTTCCAACTTTGCTAGTCTTCCAGGGTAACCTTGGCCAAGTCATTTAATCTCTCTGTGCCTCCGTTCTCTATCTGCAGATGGGGAAAATAATGCTTTCCTTCTCCCATTCTTTGCCTGTCTTCTCCATTTAGATTGTAAGCTCTTTTACATCTGTATGTACAGTGCCTAGCACGGTTGGGCTGTGGTCTCTGGTTAGGGACCACTTGGTGCTACCACAATACAAATAATAATTGGATCCCATGGTTCTGGACCAAGAGATGTTTAAGGGATATTGGTATAAAATGTTGGCAATAGGTATCAATTAACAAAAGACAAGCCACAGACACACAGTGCCACGTTTTACCACTATTCAGCTACTCCAGTGCAAATTCACCACTGGCTTGACTGGGATCTACTCTAGCAGGCTCTGGGCCATTGTATAATCTGAGTCCTTTTTAATAGGGTAAGAGAGTTCTGCCAATTCACAGGCCCCACATTTGGCCTAAAGAGAAGTGAACTTAACCATCCAGGGGTGTGATTTTACACTGATCGGTGTAACTCACCTGAAATCAGTGGATTTACTCCCAGTTCCTACTGGTGTAAGTGCAAGAAGAATCAGGCCTAAGATCTCAAATCTTTAAGGAATAAAGTTTTACCCTCTTAAGCAGGTAAGTTTCCCCATTGACTTCAATGCGTTTTGCCTTAGCAATGACCAGGCCCATTCGGCCTTGGTCCCACTTTGCTCGAAAGATGTGTTCAAAACCACAATGTTTTAAAGTCATTTCCTCCTTCACTTACCTGACAGGAGGGAAGGGGGCTCTATTTCCCCAGCTACAGCAGATGTCGTCACTGACACCTCCAGCGGTTTAAAGACTGCAGCTCTCTGCTCTGCTGCAGGTGTCAGTGACCGCATCAACAGTTGCGGGAGAAACACCGAACTCAAAACATGGGTCTTGGCAGGTAAAAGCTTTACAGTTAATCTTTAAAAGGGTTAGAAGATGGCTGGGGAATACTCCCCAGGTTCTAACTAGTTATCTCATGTGCTTCATCCATCAGTACCTGTCAAATATAAAAACAGATTAAATTCACAGTGGGAAATTAGTCTACAGATAATGAGGCATGAAGCCACTGTGTGACCAAACGCAGATGACACTATCAATTGGAAGCGAATTAACAGCAGTAAAGAGCAATAATGGGATGCAAGAAACGATATGTAAATTAATTCATTCTGAACCCATTTATTATGTACTGGGGTTTGTCACATTCCTATGATTGAGATATTCAGGGCTGACTGGAGAGGGAAGACAGGGAAGGGAGAATGCCCTGGAAATGACCTAGGCAAAATTATATTGTCTAGTTAATTTGAAGTTGTAAGGAGAAGGTAGTTAAACCTGGAGAACATATGAATCAGCCCGGATTTCCAAGTCTATGGAAACATTCCAAGTCCTACCTTTAAAATTAGAAATGTTACGCAAAGTTACTTTTCCAGTGAAGTGTCATGTTTTCCTTGAAGAGAGCTTTTTCCATCTCCAGGTGCATTTTATCATTGACTATAATAAGCACTCTTACCATTAATTTCTGAAGCAAGAGCTCTTGAAATAATAGCAGTCACATTTGCACATTAAACAAAATAAACTCATAAACAGAGTCCAGGTGCCAGACTCCAGACTTGGACAAACCTATGTTCAGTTTCTAAGCTTTCGCTCACTTTTTTATTGGGAAAATTTGATCTTCAATACTAATGCTTTGTATGCTTCACCTCGGGACCAATCCAATGAGGTGACCAGCGCTCTCCACCCTCAGGGGGCTTAAATTCCATCAATTTTGGTCCTGTAGATTTCAATGGATGAGGACAGTCATCTACCATGATCAGACCTTTGCAGTGGGAGGTTATTCCCAGGGGGAAGATGACAGCACTTTGGTCATAAATGGCCTAGGCATCGGGTACTCCTCACTTGGGCCAGATCATTAACCTCCTGATCCAAAGCCCACAGAAGTCACCGATTACATAACTCACTCTTGCTTCTAGGGTAGAAGGCTCAAACCCGTGAGCTCCAACTACAAAGCAGTGGTTGGGGAAGGGCTGTCCTCTGGAAGACATGTTATAATGGGATATATATAAGTGACTTCAATCTAAGGTAAAGATCCCATGACATTTTACATAAAGACTATGGGACAATCCTAGTATCTTGGACAATATTCCTCTTTTCTAGAACTGGTTCTAGAATCCAGTGTGGAAGCAGGAGCTATTGAGTGGGTAACAGCTGCTCTGCTTGGCTACAGAGTCATTGCACTACTGCTATTGTTAATTAATTAGTAACCTTGCATAATGTGTCCTGGTGATCTGTATTTCCATCATGCACAGGCATTATTGCTTGGTCCAGCATAATACTTCCGGGATTTGTCTCGAGTTTTTGTTTTGGTTTAATCAATTGCCAGTTAACTCATGTTAGCTGCTAGCTTCATATGTGCGAAGCCTGGACAGCCCACACATTTGCTTCTGGCAACATTTTGAAGTTCTACCATGGAGCTGACAAAAACCCGAACACCACTAGATTTAAAATGGGGGGCGCAAAAAAAAAAAAGTGAGCTGTCCTGATTTCATAACTACTCCAATCAACATCGCAGAGGTTAGAGGTCAGTGCCAGTGCCACAGAAGAGTTTGGGAAAAAACCCATATGGTAAGAACCACCCCCAACATATCGTGACATCAGTCACACGCACTCCAGGTTGCCTCCATGATTAAGGAAAGCAGGGTTATCCAGAGCTCCTGTAAGCTATGCCACCTCCCATTCCGACACCGAGTCCCAAGAGAGGCTTCCATTTCCATGCTCCATCAGTGTAATTATTCCCGAGAGTAACCGTGGAAACCTGGGATAATTTCTGGAGGAAAGACTGGACATGATGGAGAGCCTCTTGGATCAGATTCAGTTTCACTTGGAACTTCCTGGCTCTGCTCAGGCACAAGACGACTCTTTCCATCTGCTGCCTCTCGCTTCAGGGCTGCTTGGGGAGGTTCCTGCTTTGATGCTGTGCCTGTGCTGGAATGGCTTTTGAAGCCAGAGCGAGATGAAAAGAAGCTGGAAACACATCTAACGGGCGACGGAGGGCCAAGCCTGCTTTTCTCATGTGTGCTTCACCAGAGCCAGATTCCCAAGGGAACAGCTTTCTTAATCTCTTCTTCATAACCCTGGTCCTCTTCTGCTGTGGATGACCTGGCTCAGTCAAGTGGAGATGTAAAAATCAAGGTCCTGAACACTTCTTGTCACTAATGATCCACGGTGCTTCCCTCTCGTGCCCAGGAGTGCGGATGTTAACCCGGGTGGCCCAGGCAAATTCCACCTTGGGTTATAACAGTCTGCCCACCAAAAATCCCCACCGTAATCACAAATGGACGAGATGTTCTTCTCCATGATATTCCTGAACAATCACGTGCAGGGTTCCACCACGCTGCATTTCAGTGAGGAGCGAAGCTGTTCCTGTATAGTTCCTGTGCGTGCTATGGACTGAGAAGTGCTGTGAATGTCAAATATTAAATGTCCATCCAGACACCACCACTATGCATGGCACAGTCTAGAGGAGGAAAAAGCCTCTGCCCCTAAACACCTGTCATCTAAACACCTGTCATCTAAACAGAAGCACAGAAACGTCCCACAGAAGAAGTCATGACTGACATTGGGAGATCCAGGGTCAAGAGTCAGACTCAGCAGCATCTTGTGGTCTTAATCTCAGCAACCATACACAAAGCTTGCTGTGGATGTTCCCCAATTCATCCTAAATCAGCATATAATTTGCACAACCCGGGAATCTCAGCACCAGGTTAAGCGGCACGACAGCTGCCTGCAAACAAATTCCCTGATCCACCCAACCTTTTTTCAAAACAGCAGAAGCATCACCTTCAGCAAAGAGGGTGGCCGCCCTTTCTTTCTTTTCCCACAACTCTGCCTTTTATGTTGATCTGACTGAAACACAATGGCCTCCCCAAGGAAACCCCCAAGAGAGAACGAACCACGCCACTTCCTGCACCACTGGAAAGCACTCCGATCCCGTGGTGACGAGAGCAGAAGACCCTTTGCAGAACACCAGCCAAGGGACAGCTCTGTAAGTGGCCGTAGCTCCACGGACTTCAGCAGCGCAATGTTCGTTTACACCAGCTCGGGACCTGCCCGCACAGTGGGAGAGTTGAACCTTTTGCTACGAAGCTGGTATTTATTATGGCGGATTTCTGCCTTGTTAAGCATAAAGGAGCGACACAGGACAGAATTCATGGGTTTGCTGAGAGGGCCACGGTGGCAGAGGCTCAATATTTATTCTGCAACAATACAAAATGCCATTAAGGAGGGAGATTTCTTTACAAAAGACGAAGAACGTATGGGTCTCCATCATGTCTCCACCTCCGGTCTGGAGGTGCTTACTCTATCAGCAGCAGCAGAGGCCAGGAGAAACACTCACCTAATGAGATTTGTAATTCACATCATCACTCGTAAGAACAACTCCACACTGAGCCTGTTAAAGCCACTAAAGCTTGTCAGTGCTGTCTAGTGCTGCCTGCCGAGCAGCACAAAGCTGCAGAAGCACAGACCTGCTCAGATGCTCCAGAACTGCATCAGGGAAGCCTGCCACATGTTTTATCCAAGAGAAAGTGGTGCACAGTGGTGAAACACTTGGTCTTTCAATACATCTTCCATGCCAGGAGCTCAGCACATTCTACCAGCAATCACATCCCTGTCGGCTGGGTAAGGGTTATACAGGGGGTCCTCTGACCCCACCCGGACATCAAGTTTCGGAAAGTGCTTGGAGGTCCATGGATGAAGAGAGCCGTCCATGGCAACAAGTTATTTCTTCGTGCTGTATGAACAAGAGTAGTGAGCCCTGACTGCCTGCAGACAGATACCATGGCCAACAGCAAGGATAAAAATAGGCGCCCTCGGCACCAAACAAAAAAACAAAGCACCACCACACTAACTCTATGAGCTCTTATCCTTGCGTGGGGTAGCATTAGAGGGAGACAATCATACCCACTAAACTAGGTAGTGTATTTTTATTACGGCATCTAGCACAAGGGAGCCTTGATCACTGACTGGGGCCACCAAATGCTACAAATAGTAATTATACGCGCTGTTACAGAAGCTCATCCTGAATGTCTAAAGTCCACAGGAGATCAACATCTCATCTGGGGGTGAGGGGGCATTTTGTAGTGAACCGTAACTGCAAACAAACAGCTTCTAGAGTTGTCAATGGGATTTGAACCCAGAACCTAGCACCAAAAAGTTACTTCCACAGCTCTAGTAGCAGGGGGTTGGAGCAGATGAAGATCCAGGGTTTAAAACCCACTGACAACCCCTGGTGTGTGCACACATGCAGCTCATTACACTAGGAGATTAAGTTCTCCAGAAATTAGTTGCTTTTTAAATTTCCTCTCTATGAAATAGAGACGTTCACAAACCACTACACTGATCTATGAATACTGCACAGTCCCCAGTCTCTCAGGCTGAATCTGCTGCCCTTTCCTTGTTGCAACAGCAGGCCTACAGTTCAGAGATGCACCTCAATTTTTCCCCTGCAGCCTTGATGGGGAAAACACGGTTGTGTGTGTCTGTGTTTTTTAAAAAAAGCACTCAGAAATCCTTCCAAAACCTTCTCAACAAGCTACCAGAAAAGGGAAAGGTTACCCAAGTAATCAGCTCTTGGTGCCATGGAGTCTGCATCAAATTCAACTCAGAACGCTCTCTCCCCCCCTCTCCAGGAGAAACAGACATAAATATGGGTCTCTAATCTTGAAAGTGCTTGCTGATAATCTGCTCCACAGTTTGCAGATAGTGGAGTCTGAGCACTCATAGGCTCCAGAGAAGCTCCTTGGAGGGATGGGGGTGGGGAGGGGAAAGCTCACACCACCTTCGTGGAAAGTGCGTGTAAGTAATTTACAGTGTGTCATTTCTTCTACCTTTTAGGATTAAAAACTGTTTAGGGCCCAATCCTGCTCCCCTAGAAGCTGATGGGTGCTTTCCATTGACTTTAGTAGAAACAGTCCTTGGAGCTTTTCATTGTCAAAGAGCTTTACAATCCTCACAAAGTCCCAGGAAGGCATGTGAGTAAATATCCTCATTTCACAGATGGGGAAACTGAGGCAGAGGGGTAATGTGACTCCCCAAGGGCATACCGCAAGTCAGGGACAGAACTGGGATTAGATCACATGCCATCTTTGCTTTCTAGACTTCGACAGTCTTGATCTCCTTGGCAAACATCTGAGCATATAGAGTGATCAGTGACAAACAGTGCAGTGGTAGAGCGGTGGCAAGCGCCTAGGATTAATGCTTGGATAACCTGAAGCCTGATCTGCTCTGACACCCAAGCCAAGTCCCCTTCCTCCCTGCTTCATTTAACCCATTCTTCCTCACAATGAGGGCGTAAGAACCATTGATCAATAGGCCAGATTCTGCTCTCTCTTCCTCCCTGCTCTCCTCCTGAAGTTGACGGAGCCAGATTTATGTCCCGTTGTACCCATCCGACCTAGCACCTGTAATAGGCTTCAGATGAGGAAGAGCGAAGATGAAGCTATTTGTGACCCCGAGTAGCTTTATAACACTACAAAGAGCTGCTTCACCTTCAGCAATTAAACAGTGCACGTGTTACGTGGGAAGGCTTTTCCCACTTGCGCCCTGAGTCCCATGTGAAAGGAGCTGCTGACGGCAGACCTGTACATCGGCAAGAGGCAACTACATGCAAAGTTCACCATCCCCCTGGCCCTCATTGAGCCCACGCCAGTATTCTCTGCAATAAGAAGGGCACATTGACCCCAATCCATTCAGAGCAAGGCGGCAGCATGAAGAGGTGGCACGGGGGGAATGCCATACCAATACTCTCAAAACCCCTACCACTGGCTCCAAGACTGAACGACCCTAACATGGCGCAGGCCAATGTAAGCCTATCGATTCCGACTGTGCCTTTGAACTATCGGTGATTCAGTCCCACAGATCTCCAGTCTCAATAGGTTTCCCTTGATTTAAGGATTCCCCCCCTCCCCCCCCCGGCTGTTTCCATTTCAACGTTTTGCAGAATACTTCACAAAACATGCTTTATTTACAGACCTCCCTCTCGTGATCTCTCAACTTATGTTCCAAATTCAGATGGAGGAGGATTTGGGTGAGTAAGAAGCTGTGCTCAGGTATTGCTAAAGGTCCCTACAGCTTACAGAGCACGTGCACACATCTAGCCCACCTTTTATTCCCCCGGTTTGATTAGTTCACTGAGTCCATCCCCCTGGGTCAAGGGCAGAGTCATTCCCCAATGCACCTTTTCTGATGTTTTGTCCAGTCTAGTTGGAAAGTATCCACCACTTCCCTGGAGGACTATTTTAGAGGCATACAAGGTTTGCTATTCTTTTACTCTCTACTTCTAGTAAGTCAGGACTCTTCATTCATTCATTTCTGGCAAGATCGATCCCAGAACTAACTGCAACATTTGCAAGTGTGGCTGCCCCAGGCCGTCAGATAAAATGGCAATGAACACTGGGCGTAAGGGGGCTGCAAAGCGGTGTTTGGGCAGAGGTGTAAATAACTGACGGTCATAAAGAGGGACATATCTGAAATCATTTAAAGATAGAAGCACAGGAGATCTACTTTGCTGGTATTATAGAAACTATTCCCACGTGGCAGAGCAAAGGACACCCATTCCCTTCACCCGGATGGTATGAAGGCTGTGGGGAGAAGCCGGTCTCTGAAAATAGAATAAGGTTAGTGGTCTCACCTCAGGGCCCTCTCTGCTTATTTCCCAGTCACTGGGCGGGCAATCCCTCCATTTCCTTCCCCGTCTCTCCCCCTCCACACAGGAAGGTCTCCAAAATGCACATCATCAATAGCAGCTGCCACTCCTTGCCTGCAAGTTTGCCAGTCACACCTGGGACACGCAGTTCACTCGAGCCCACCACAGCGTAGCCAGGGAGCTGGGGTCTGGCCTGTCACCTCAGACACCTCGGCCGTTCCTGCCACACTGCACTTCACAGCAGGGCTTGAACCGGGCCCGCTCACGGCGCCTTGCTGAACGGGACCGGGCCTTCTTTTCTGGCCTGCTGGCACTTACATTGCGCCCTTGGGCCTCCCTGCGGCTGTTGGACGTCATTGGCCGACGACACCCCAAATACAGCGTCTGAGGAGAGTGGGGAGGGGGCACTGCCCCCCTTCGGACAAGAGCCGTCACCAGCCACCGCTTGCGGCCCCTCAGAGCGCGCGGCAGGGCCACTGCCGGTGATCGCTGGTTGCTAGGCAACAGGGCCCGGACAGTTTCCTTCAGTCTCTGAGGGGAGCAGCGATGGCACCTGCCCCCCAGCCACACAGAAGAAGCCGATGCACAGGCAGCAAGCCAGAGGCCCCCCCAAGAACGAAAGAAATGCCAGCTGGGCTTGGCTCCGAGGGGCAGATCGTGGTTTGCGAGCAGAGCTCGGGAAGGTGCCGCAATTCCCCAGCCATCCCCAATTCATGGCCCCCCCCCTTGAGACACTATTTAACGAGGTCGTCAGGAGGGGCGGGATGGCTCCGCAGTCTGCAGCGTGGCCAGTCCCGAACGGTCCAACCAGAGAAGTCAGTCCCCTCCCGCCCCCCCAAAACTGAGACTTGAAAAATAAATTCTGGTTTCTTCCTGATCACAGGAAGTTGTTGTTGTTGGGCACATTTCTTTCCTTAGACACGTGCTCCAAAACCCGGGAAAGCTGAGATTCTCACAGAGCCACTTGTCTACGGGAGCTGGGGCTTTCAGTAAACCCGGCAACAAAACGTCGTCGACAGGCACAAGGCTCAGAGCACAGGCCCGAGAACGGACGATGCTGAGCTCACCGTCGGACCAGAGACACGTTAACCACCTGGCTCTGGTATACGAGGGCACTGACAAGAAGCGTCACCATCTCATGGCAGTTCAGCAACCCACGTGGAACGAGTCTGGCCATCTCAATTACATTCCTAGTAGAGATGCATCCATCATGCAAAAGTACCATGAAAATTGTTGTCCCCTTTCTGTAGCTCAGAAGGAATAAGAGGGCTGAGTAGGCCAGAAAGACTAAGCCCTCTCCTCAGAGGTGGGCCATTCAGGTCACGACAGGGGAGTGTAGCAAACGTCCCAGTACTCTACCTGACTTGTGGGAAGGGCCAGGTGCACTTCTGTTGACCTGGCACTATTTTCAAGTATTCAACGAAGGCAAAAATGAAAGAGTGCATTCCAGCGATCTTTCATGCCTGCTAGATTTCTGTGCAACTCATCCTCCTTCCCAGGTAAATGGAAAGAGTAAATGCTTTACATACACCCACATGCCTTGCAAACCCAAGTGGGTCTGCTACTATCTGCTACGCGACCCTGGGATCCTGCATACTGCAGATAGAAAGGTTCTCTTTTCAAATACATTTAGGCAAGACACCAGATGCATGCACGCACATTTGGCTACTAACTGGGAGGTATATTTCTCTAGCAGAAAATAAGGGAGAAAACTACAAATGACAAGAAATGTGCCTACACATGCTCCATCTAGTGGCGGCATTTTCTAAATCTAACAGAGGCTTTTGACTCTGCTCATTTTACTTCCATTCAAGGGAACCAAATCCAGCCCTGAGGTTCACCTGGGGAACCTCATTGAAGTCCATGGAATTCTTCAGGTGTAATTCAAGACAGACGTGACTCCAAAACACTTCCAAACTGTAGAAGTTAAATATAAAAAGGGTATCTGGAAGGTTGAGAGGAGGGAATCTATATTAAACTGAACAGTGCTTTAAAGATCGAGTGGATCTTCCTCTTTGCCCATTACTTTTAGACTAACATTTGACTTCCATGCTAGACAGAAAGAAATGGAACGCTAGGCAATTCGAAAGTGGCAATTCCTGACTAGCCAGTCAGGATGCTGCAACGGAGCAGAAGACCCTTGCTTAAAATAGTGTTTCCCAAATGGAGGATTGCAGGAAGGTTGTAGATGGTCACAGACCTGGTGCACAGGGGAGGCCCCAGGGGCTGAGGTGAGGGGGAAAGTGAGCCCATCCCTGCAGCGACAGCTCCTAGATCACAGGGGGCTGGGCCCAGCTCCTCACTCCGGGCATTATGATCCCGGACACAGGATTGCAGCACTACTCAGGTTTGGCCCAGTCACCCCTCCCTCCCGTTTTTCTATTTCTGCCTGTGACTCACTACCAGTAAATCGGAAGACTTGCAGAAATTAGATGGGCCTTGGATAGTCACATGGCCCCAGAATTTTGGAAAGCAAGGGGATGAGTTAATTTCAGAGTATGGTGACTTTCACCATGGCATACAATGTGGCCTTCAGTCATCCAGTTCCATAGAGCTACTTTGGTACCATTGGGGCGGGTGAATTCTAGGAACGTGAACATTCCAGCGAGTGGTGTCTGAAGTGCAAGCTTGAAACAAGTACCATCGGTTTTGCTCTGGTGGATGGATCCTGATGGATCTTGGTTTTGGTTTGCAAGAAAATGAGTCCAGGAGCCCAAACCTGGGAAGAAGTGAGACAGACAAGGAACTGGAAGAGGGAGAAAACGTCTTCAGAAGGTTGTGTTATGAATTTAGTTAAACTGGATTGAGAACAGTAAAAAACCCACAATCAGAAAGCCACAGACCCCACCTCTGCATCCTGGGCTAAAACACTAGGCACAATGGGGCTTGTTCAGAATGGAATTCCAGCCTTAACTTTAAGCTCTATTCCCCTTGTACTTCTGATTTATGAAACAATGCTTTATTTCCCATCTGAAACCAGCACAGTTTTATCATGCACTAATAATAATAATAAAGCAGCTATTCACATTCCATCCGAGAAGTGGTAACTTTTCAATGGTGGGTAAAATGCTCTGTCCACCCAATTCCATATGCATCTCAATAGTGCTTTCAAGGTTGTAAAGTAGGTCTAAAGTGTGGCATTCCAATACACTATGGCATCATTATCAAATGCCTACACAACCGTCTTTAATCTTACTCACTAAATAAAACAACTTGGATTCGGATATTAGTTAAGTCATTTCATAGAGCATTTCAGGGTGACTCTACTGTTTCTGAAGGGTGCTGGGTTACAGCAAGGACAATGGCATTACAGAATCCCCACGGGCGGCCCCCCTCAGCCATCATGTCCTCCCCTGAACTGGAGGGACGGTGTTCCTGACACATGCAATCTAACTCTCTCCTGAGACTGCCAATCAGACAGCTGGATTGTGAAGTTGGGTTTTTGATATGTGGACACCTTTCCACTAGGAACTGGACTGAGACCCAAACAAACTCATTTCACAAAGGCCACCGAGTACTCAGATGACAGAAAAACCCTTTTGCTTTTTTTTAAAAGCTGTTAATAAAAAAGTAACTAAATCTTAGAAAAAACAAACATTATATCACATGCCAATCTGAGACCAGGAACAAAAGCTCAAGTGATTTTATCTCAAGGCCTAGATAATTTCATAAAGTCCATATTGTTTTAAATTATCTAAATCCAACATGTAGCAGGTCTGTTTAGTGATAACCCTTTGTTTCGTCACATATCATTGTCTCAAGACTAAATATTTGTTAATCTAATTTTAGGTTGATCTGATCAACTGTTATAACGCGCAATTCTTGGCTGTAACAGGACAAAACATGACGACAAAGCTATCTCTGTATTAATCAGAGTGAAATTGTACAATCAAACACATTAGCATTGGGCTGCCTCAGAGATGGGGTAATGCAGCATAGCACTTGGTTCTACTGTTAACTTGTTGAGGGTGGAGTAAATCTGAGATTAAGTTATTGTAATAAAAATAGGAGAGGTCTGGCTTCTGAATGTGGCGAGCAAATGGAGTGTCAGCATGCATGCATGCATGGGATTGAGAGTGCATGCCTAAGGAAAATAAATGCATGTACACAGGAGGGATTTTAGGATAAGATTCTGAAAAACAGAGCCTAAAATTCACTCCTAAATAAGTGGGCTGCTTTTTTAGAGTCCAGTTACCCAACAGCTCCCATTTAATCAGCAGAGCGCTCGGAACTCGGGGAAATTTGCCTGCTTATTTAAGAGCCTAAATCATGATTTAAGAACAGAGTTGCAGGAGTATTATTGTTTTAATCTTGGCGTGTGCATGTACCAATATGGGAGGGGGATTGTGTATGGCGTGTGTGTGCAGGGGAGGGAGGGAGTGTGTACAGAAGGAAGTCAAGCGTGCTCGCTGCATTTCTTTCTTCTCTACCTTATGAGGTATCTTTTTAGAAAGTTCTCTCATAACTGGGTGCTTCGCTAGGACCCAGAATACGCCAGTTCAAGAATACTCCTGGCTTCACTGGTTACTCATCTGCCCTTAGTAAAGATGCTGAAGAATCTGCCTTAGGATTTCAGGGCTGGGGCTATTTAAAGGTATTTAAACAATTCTAAGAAAGCCACGTGTTAAAAAACTCTGGCTTGGTAACAGCTGTGAAGAGGCACCTCTCTCACCCGCCCCTCCTCCACCCCGCAGGATCCTGGTGTACCTTCAGGGAAATAAATACATGCATGTGCAGTGAAAAGTGCATTTGCACGTGTTCCACAAAACAGTCCAGCCACCTCGGACTTTGACATCGGGCGACATCTGGTGGGAAAAGGCGGAATTGTTTTCTGCAGAAAAAAATGTCCTCTTTGGGCTATTTTATCGCATCTGCAGCAGTACAAGGGCCGAAAACCCGCACCGGTTTAAAGGGCTTTACGACAACGAGGTGCCCGAGGCAGATTTGACCGCAAATGGCACCTGAAACATCTGCCAAACCGGGAGGAGTCCTCTGTTAATGTGCGTGGATCGAAAAATACGGTCAGTGTCTAAATAGGCAAAATCGAGATGTGGTGGTGATGTGTACAATTCTGCTTTGTATACGGCCGTAGCAGGGAGGGGCTGCAACACCGGCTTCCTCCCTGTCGACCCAGAGCGGGTTCAACTTCTACAGATCATTGCTAGGAAGAAAGTGACTTGGGGTCCTCCTGATGCTTTAAAAGCAAAGTGCAAGGAAGAATGGAGAGGGATCTGGTTTCTGAAAGTAGGAGAGATCTTGGGTTTTAGGATCTAAATCCTTGGGTTTTAGGATCGATCTTAATTTCAAGATTATGTTATTTCCTCCTTTTCTACATCATAGAAGATGAGGGTTGGAAGGGAACTCAGGAGGACATCTCGTCCAACCCCCTGCTCAAAGCAAGTCAGAATAAGCCTGTCACATTTTGAGCTGAAAAGTTGTGTACGGATTCTTGTTTCATGTAGGGGGAAGAAATGCACTAAAGATTTTTGCAGTTTCAGGTTAGACGCTTAGAGTGTTCATCCCAACAGACATCAACCTTTTGCTATTTGACATTTAAAACAACCCCCCCCCCCCCCGGGACATATTCGCTAATCATGTTGGAACATGAAGTCTTCATTTTCTAAATAACATGTCACAGCAGCGTCTCTCCCTGGGAAAGTTCATAGGAATTCCTGTTTAATTTGGAGATATACAGTATATATAAGTTAAGACTTAAGAAGATACAGATCTCATACACTGCCACCAGCATTTATAAATAATTTAAATAAACTGAGAGACTCCCCTTTCCCCTCAAACATCCTGTTCCTAGAGCAAAGACAGAACAAATGTTTCTTTTTGCTAATAATAAGCTTTATGTTTAAGTAAGCAGGTTTTTTTTTTCCAACCCCAAGTCATTAGTCCAAGATCAAAGCGCAGATTCATGCTATATCTACTGTATCCCAGATCCCAGTTACAACTGGGAATCTAAACCTAGTTTGTGTCAGACAGTAGATTCCCCACTGTAAGCGGCTGACTCAAATCCTCTTCATCTGCAAACAAACTTCATTGTCTTACTCAAAGACCTGTACACGGGGTATGTTGGCTACCACGCCTGTATAGGATTACTGTTTTTATTTCCCATGGTGTGTATGATAAAAGCATAGACCCAGAGTATTAAGCTTCCATCAACTTCAGCTGGCGCTTTGGGTGCTGGACAGTTGCGAAAGCCAGGTGCTTACATTCTCCAAACAGTGGCTATTGCTAACGAAAAGCAAACAGGGTTCTGGAGTTTAGGATCTGTGTGTATCATCTGCCCGGAGCACAGGTCTCTTTCACAATGATGCAAGAGCAGGTTAAGATCAAAGCATGGTCTCCCCTGTGCTTCCGTCAGATTTTAGTTCAGTTCTGCTTGCTAGCTGGCACTGAAAGCCGGACGGTATCACTTGGTTTTCCATAGAAAGGACTGTACAGTTCATACTGACCAGTGCAAGACTTCAGTGCTATGGATAAGCTGAAGCTCATGTTTGTTATGCGTTGGTTTGTCTAAAGTGCATAGCAAAAAGAAAAAAAAACACCTTCCAGCCTAAGCATTCCCCCCCCCAAGCCCGTTCACCGGAGATGTAGAAAAGAAAAAGTGACCCCCACAAAAAATCTGCAAGGCCCAATGAAAATCTCCTGTTTTGAGTCAGTTATTGAACATGGTAAAAGCCACTGAACCTGGCCTTTCAGCCACCACTAGTACAACCAGGGCAGGATGCAATAACTATTCCTACGGACACATATTGCTTGTGTCACCCACCTTTGCCAATGCCCTGTAGGACGTGGGGAATTTACCAACAGACAACTGACAGAATCTGGGCCCACTGCAATTGACTAATCCCATTTCAATGTACATTTTCCCAGCTTTCTAATCTATCTTGCAAAACCCCCTCTCCCATTTTGCTGTGCTGTGCAGAGGCTGTCATTGCTGAGCAATATCTGCCCCCCTTTATTGACTTGGGCGAAACTTGGTATCTCTTTAACTGCCCTAAATTTATGTAACCTTTTGTAACTCCCCTTCTTGACGGACGTCTGAGTTCGTGCTCTGCCCCAGATTAATCTCTGGTCAATTGAAATGGCCATTATTGTCCTGCTAACAAGCATTATTTTTAAAGGAGACCAAAGAAATCTTAAAGGGTCTCAACCTAATGACCTTGCCCCTGGATTAGTAATTGGGGAACAAAAGGGGAGGGAGAATCTGCTTTAACCAGAAGAGACCATGGTAAAGCAAGTGCTGGGATTGCGGGCGCTTCAGATCCCTTAAATAACTTTGATTTATTAACAAAAGAAACAGCCCAGCAAAGTGTTGCAATCCAGATAACATGCACAGAGGGAAATAGACATTTCTGTGAGAGACATTAAGGGGGCGAGAAGAGAATGCTAGCACTATTTTCTAAACAGCTTTTGGTTTTCACGGATGTAAAAAGCTTTCAAGTAAAACTAGATTCAAAGGAGAGAATTAGGATTGTTGGATTTCAATAGTATTTCTTTAATCTATTCCTGCCACACAAGAAACCTGCAGGGAAATAAAAATAAAGGGAGAATACCTTCTACACCAGCACCCAATGAGTTCACAATTATGCATGGTAGGTACCGCTAGTGCCATGCATTCATGGGAATTAAGGCAAATCATGAACTAGCTGGACTGTAGTTACTGTACATGAATGTTATTGATCAGTTTCACTCCACAATGGCATTAGCAGAGTGAAATAGCTACTGAAACACTGTCTTCTTCTGGGCTCATTTTGTTCTAGTACCCTTTACAAGTATATATTAATCCCAGTCTCTTTTCTCCATTTCTCTTTACCCCGAGCCCCGTACAAAATTTACTTTTAGTGCCATTCTCCTCTTGAAGCATAAACAACAGATGTGCCGAAGCATTCCACAAAGAAAGTATATCTGTATTTAACAAAGGACACTATTTAGCATGCATATTATAATGTTCTTCAATGTACTCATATCCCATTCTGCGTTAGCGGTGGTGTTTCTGTGACGCATGTCATAGGTATTCCTGTAAGCAAATGCATGAAGGCGATCTGAAAGTATTTTGCCTCAAGTAGAGATTTTCATAGCTTCAAAACGTAGATACAAAGAAAGTGACCAACAAGGCTTTTATGTGTACATTTGCATCCTCACCCTATATGCGCACAAAGGTTTTTATTCACTCCAGTATTTCTGTATGTGCAATATATCTTTCACACACACAGACTGGAGTTAACCCAAAGCTTTCCGTCCATCATTTGCCCTGCATACACTTATACACTCAGCGAATGCCAGTATCGAGTACACTCAACTTGATGAAAACGCTGTCTGTACACCTATTGGCATTACATGGACATACAGCGTGTATCCCACTCGTGCCATTTTAATGCATGACGGAAGCGTGTGTCCGCCAAGTAACGGGTTAAATATAGAATATTTAAACGACTGGTGCGCCATCCACCACACACACACACACACACACACAGGGGGCCATATAGGGCCGTATATAGACGGAGTTGATGGCACACTCGTCATTTAAATGTTTTTAGATGTATCCTATAATACAAATGATCTCATCCTCTCCCCTCCCCCCCCAAAAAAAGACCAGAACCTCCCTCCGAGTGGGGCTGAAGCTAGGCGCTTGCCTCGGTGAGCCGGCTCTGTCCCTGCTCGCATTAGCCCCTGAAGGGTTAAAGCCAGTTGACTTGGCCTTTTTTGTGCCATTAGTAACCTGCTGTATCCCTGCAACAGACCTTTTTGTCTATTGATCCCCGATTGATTGCGGGAGACAAAGAGTTCTTCTCTCCTGGAGTGTGAGCTCCAGAGGCCCCCCTTGCTAATTGAAGAGAACAGGCTGGGACAATGGCTGGGCCACTCAATGAGACTTGTGTGACCAGGGCGGAGAGATGGAAGGGAGAAAACCGGGGAGAAGCTTCCTAATTGGGAGCTGCAGCTTGAGGGATCTCCCGGCGCTGCTTTTGTCCCCAGCGAGGGGAGGCAGTGTACTGGGCCCGGCAGGCAGGCGTCAGGCGCCAGCTCCAAGACAAAGAGCTGTCTGCTGCCAGCGCAGCTAGGCGTCCAGCTCCCACCCTCCTGGCTTCCCAGCCAGCTTTAACCCTTCAGGCCAGGGAGGAGCAGAACAATGAGACTCGCAGCTCAGGAGGGAGGAAGAGGCGCTGAGTCTGCGTCCAGGGCTGTGACCCTCTGCCTGGAGGCATGCCCTGGCTTCGGGCACAGCCCGTGTCTGCTCTCCTGCTTTGCCCTGTGCACCCTGGGCCTGGGATAATCCAGAGTCAGCAGGAGCTCTTTGTCCCGTTCATAAAGGGGTGAGGGTGTGGGAAGCAGAACAGGTTTCTGATCAGTGCTTCATTGCAGTGTCTCCTCTAAAAGCAACCTCCCATCTCTCCTCTCCTCCCACTTCCCACACGCTTTCCATGGAAGTTTGTTCTGCAGGGCTAAAAACAAACAGCCGAGCCCAGGATACCTACAGAGCCTTTGCAAGGCTACAAACGTTAAGGTGAATTAGTCCGGATAACGTGTCGCTCAGCTACTCAGAGCGCTGCAGGACGCTGATTAGTTACCCCACCCAATGCCTCTGGGAGGCAGGTGGGTAAGTCTCATCATCAGGCTGGCCAGAAAACCTCCCACAAATCACCTCCGGTTTTAGATGAGGAAAAGTGAATTGGCCAAGGCCATGCAGCGAGGCAGTGACAGAGCGAGAATTAGAACTCCTTACCCCTGCCTCGCACGCCATCTCATCCCTCCAGACCCTGCATCCTGCTGAATAATTACAAATTTTTGAGTTCACATGGGTAACTTTCCTAGAGGAGTTATTAGAAGCAAGTTAACCACTTGTAATTTACTCCACGATTTTGTCCCTTTTGTTATCCAGGAAGAATCACAAAGCAGCTATGATTTTTCTTGAATTATTCATCACTCCAAATTACGCAGTGTATTTTTGGGCTCTCATTTACTCCATGGTTTGCTGTTAAAAATGTAAGCTTTTTGCTTTGTTGCCATTGGTTATAAGGCATGATCTAGTTTCTGTTCAGATGCATGTGTCAATTTGATTTCTGGGATGAATGCTCAGGGTGAAAAGCATTTAAAATTCACTTTCCGTAAACATTGCCAGTAATAAAACTCGATTGCATTAGTGTTCATGGAAAGTTAATAGAGAAAGAAGCGTCAACTCAGCGACCCAAATTTGTTCAAATATTTGAATAAATATTCACAAAAGGTATTTTTGCAGCTTTTACCCTGTTCTTGTGAATACAAACTAAACAGCTTAAAAAACAAAGTAGGTTTTCCAACAGGTCTGGACACATTCTGGGCCATCTTTCAAATTGATAGAGGATTACTAGTTTTTTGTTAGACTAGATCCTGAGCAGCAAAGCGTGTGCACGCCTCTCTCTCAATCTCTCACAAACAATAAACTCAGTTGCAACACTACAAGACTATTCATTCTACAGTTTTATTAAGGGGACCAATATATCCTGGCCTGTCTAAAACCTGTTTACAGTCTCATTTATGTATGCCTGGGCCCTTTGTTCTAACATCACATATTAGTGATATATCATATGACTGCCCTACAATGCTAGAGGACTCCATTTACTAGCCTCCCAAATCACATAACTGTGTCCTCTCCCATATGCTGGCATCTCCTCCTCCTGGTTTTTGCCAGAATATAGATGCTGAGTCTACCACCACAGATGCATGTAACTTCATTCACATGCTGTACAGCTCTACCACGTTCCGTAGGCCTAGAACAAAGGTGCATGTGCCTGTACATGAGCATTTACAATATCAAGCTGCTCTGTTTGGACTGATGAGGGGCTCTGCCCCTATGTAGGAGTGTGCCCATGGGGATTAGATGGCAAGATCTATTTGCATCTCTCTAGTAGAGCACTCTGCATACTGAGTCCATGATTTTCAAGAGTCATTAGTAAATTTAGGTGCCCCACTTGAGACACATTAAACAAGCTTGTTTTTTCAGAAAGTGAAATCAACCTGGGAGGGTGGGGGTGGAAGTCAGCCTCTTTAACATTTTTCACGTTGCACATCCAAGAAATTGAGGCATCCAAAGTCCCTACTCACTTTGGAAACGTTTGGCCAGAGAGTGTGATGTATAGTAATAATATTGTGTGAGATGCTTAAATACCAAATCTGGCAGGTGTCTTACAAATAGATCGATGGACCCATCAGCGGAACACACGTGAACCAGGACAGAGCAGCGTTAGGGGAAGCAGAACTGCATGCATCTCCAGTGTCACTTCATACCAAGGTTATACCACGAGGTGTGTCAGACCAGAGCAAGGTGATGTGGCAGGGTGTGGCCAACAGTTACTTATGGTGTTAGTTAGATTGTTTAAATGTAGGATTTATCAACAGCTACAATTTCTGCCTGGCTGTGAGAGGCTGATTTGTTCTTTCTCGAACACTTTACGCTGCCACAAATGAAAAACACACACACACACCCCCTTGGTAAGCAGTGGGAGTCAGGCTTCTCTGGGAGGTCACGCTTTCAGGTTTTCTATCCCTGTACGCTTGACTTCCATGGAGTTTTGCCTGAGTAAGTACTGCATAACTACTGAGCCCTTATACACCTCGGCTCAGAGTCTGTCTGCAGCTACACCAGTGTGAAGGGACAGATCCTCTTTCCACTGTGGTCAGTGGGAGGTGGTCACTGATTTCAGCATGAGGAAGGTGGGCCTCTAAATCTGAAGGCACTCCCATTAGTTAGGGCCTGATCCACAGATGTACAGAGCACCTGCACGCTCCCCATTGGAAATAGGCGGGAGCTTTTGGCTGCTGACAATTCCTCCCGACCAGACCCTGTAGCAGCTTAAACCTCACCGGCATTCTGCAATGAGCGCCACACGGGCAGATGCCTGGGCCTATAGAGAGCCCATGGACTTTACCTGCATAGTTCTCCTTGCTAGATTGTGGCCTTTCGGGGTACTGTCCGTCAGGCAGTAAAGGAGCACAGTTTCCTCTAGCTTGGCTCCAGTGGAATGGTTTCTTGCAAGGAAAATGTAAAGGACATCCTATTCCTTTCCTAGCTGAAGGATATAGAGGAACTTCCTGATATACATAGCCAGTCTAGAAATAGTCTTTGCCTGATCCTGGAGCCCTCTACCCCAAGTATCTCAACAACAAAAATTCACTGCAAGAAGGAAGCAAACATTTAAACATTTACCAGCCAGAACCTCAGAATAGATCTGATGGCTCTATTCTTGAATCTGGGGATGTGAAGAGGAGAGATTTCCCTACAGATATTTATTTTAAACCTACCTTCCTTGGCTCTCCCTCAAGCCCACCCTTCTCTGCTTAAATGTAAGTGTAAATATAAGCATTGTTAAGTGTTTGTACTTATAGTATAGTCCATATACTTTCTAAAACAGACTCAAGACATTACCCATCCTGATTATATTTATTCAGAAATAATTGCCAGCCAGTTTTAGTAACTTCATTACCCTCCCCACAAGAAAGTGAGGTCCAAACTGGGTGATCCATTACTCAGTTTTAGATATTATATTAAGAGTCAAACATGTTACAGTGTACATCCATTTCATGTTAACATCACTGCACCAGGAACTTCACCATTCTTATTAACTTAGGGCCCAAATGGTTACCCACCTCGAATTTCATGGTTTTAAAATAAAATGCTTAAGTATTTTATAGATTAAGCAATTGGTAGTGGTTTTCAATGAGAATTTTGGATCATCACAGATTTAAACAATTAAATAGGACAATACATCGGCTATAGCACGCTTATCTGAAGGAACGTTAATCTCATGCAATGTGTTTTTGAGAGTTAATTTGATTAGCCTAGAGATAGTTCAAGAAAGATGAAGATTCTCTCTAGTATAATGCAGAAGTTTGATTTAAAGAAAGAAATTGGGGTGGGGAAATTGTTACGGTAAAAGGAAAAAAAGCACCAACTATATAAATGAACCAAATTTAACTAACAGTTACCTAGAATATGTCCAGTTTCCAAGCCAAAAAATGCAACGAGGAGGGGGGGGGCACACTGACCTGCGTTTTGTTAACTCATCTCGCCAGCAGAGGGCTCCCCACACACAACCCCACTCAGCCGGCGGCCCGGTCAGTGGGAGTTTTCCCTAGCACAAACAATTTGGCTAATAAATCTCCCAGAGAAGGAGAGCAGGGTAATTGGTGAAGAAAAGGGCTGTTTATGTCATCCTTTATTGCCGAGCCATAAAGCCGGGGCCTTCTTCTCGGGGCGCAGCGACGGCAGCGGCCTCCCGCCTCCTGGGCAGGTTGAAAGGCCTGGGGCGATCTCAACAGAGGTTTTAGGGGAGACGAGGTTTCTGGGGGGGGACACGCGTCATTCCTGGGGCAGGCTCGATCTGCACCGCAAGGGCGGGGCGGATTACCGGGAAGACAAGCGGGAGGTTGCCATTGAACCCGTCAGAACGAGCAGAAAGTGTCTGGGCCGTGGGGCCCGTTCCCGGAGGAGGAGGAGGAGGAGAAGTGGTGCTGGGCCACGTTGGAAAACGTCTCCCTGGTTGTTCCCAGCAGTTGCTGCCCGCCCAGGAGCGCGCCGGGCAGCGGGGCGAAGTTGCCCGGCTGGGAGCGGCCCAGCCCCGCGCCCTCACACCTGTCCGCACCCGGCTGCACCGAGCCCGTTACAACACACACACAACAGGTGCCACGACTGCTGTTACTTGCTGGGGAGCCCTGCCTCCCTCCTCGCCCTGCGCCAGGGCGCGCAGCCCCCGGGAGCCGGCGGACGGAGCTAGCTGGGCCTGCAAACCTGAATCGGATCGATGATCAATAGCACATTGCTCGTTAGCCGCCGCTGGGCGGTGCCGGTAGCAGAGCGGGCGGGGGAGGGGGTTCACTTCACTTCACTTCACTTCACTGAACGCACCTGCGGGGCGGGCGCGTCTCCGGTGCGCGGAGTTAGGGGGTGATTCAGTGCCGGCTGCACCGGCGGTTTAAGGGGGTCCCCGCTGGCACAGCGACCTGCGCAGGGTCTGGCTTTTCCCAGCAGCCCTGGGCAGGGACGGACGCTCCCGAAGAAGGAACACCGCCGCGTTTACACTGTGCCCAGCACAGGCCGGCCGCAGGATCACGGCGCTAATCAAATCTGGCTCTCGGGCCTTGCTTTGGGGCGGGGGGATTCCAGCAAAGCCCCGCAGATAAGACCCGCCCAAATCTACCCTCAGAAAACCCAGATTCAAACAAAAGGCTGCCGAGAGGGGAAACATGTTTTGCAAATAAACAAGGCAACTCCGCCACGCTCATTTTCAAAGAGCAACAGTTTACATTGGCAATAAGGGGAAAAACCCCTCCGATTGCATGTCAGGCGTGTGCTTCGAGCAGCGCAATGTTGCAATCCTGACGCTGGCAATGATCTGCCGCTGTCGCTTTCGATCCAACTTTCTCTGCGTTTATATCTCCATAATGCAAAGCGGATGTTTATCTGCAGCGGAGCATTTTAATCTTTCCTGAGCAAAATGAAACGCAGGCTCGCGGGATGGGTACCAGGCTTTCCACACATCCTCGCACTGCAAAGAACAACGAAGGCAGAAAGAAGAATGGGCCTGACCTAATGCAGGCTCCACGTTTCGGGTTCACACTCGTGACGTGGGGTTTTCACGTACTCAAGTCGCGGGGGTGTTGGAGGCACGACTCCGGGGCAGGGCCGTGTGGGACCCACCGTGCATGCCGGGTTTGCACATGGTAGGACTTGCACGGCCGATCGGCCCCCTTCCCACAGACCTGCAGAGGGCCATGCAACACCTCCGGCCAGTCCCTTCCAACAGACACGCTCACACTTTTCCCCTCCGAGCTTGATTCCCCCTCCTGGGCCAACGACTTACTTCAAAAAAAAATCTGAAGTCAAAAGGGCGGGGACTAAGGGTGGCAGTGAACCAGCCCCCTGCCCCCCAGCCACTCCTCGTGTAAACCCAGCCCGGGTGAAGCCACCCGCCCTACGAACCCCGCTGCAGCTGCGGGATGTCCAGCACGTGCCGCCTTCCGCACCGCTCCCCCGCTAACGCTAAGCACGTGCACCGATGCGGGCTCAGAGTTTGCACCCGCCCCACGGTGGGGAATGGAAAGCTGTCCGCCTCGATGGTGCACGCAGCCCCGCCGTGTACAACGAGCGTGCGGGGGGTCTTGATTTCTCGGGGCGATCAAAACCTCCGCTCAGAAGCAATGTGCTTGCTGGGATATGCAGGTTTCTCGGGGGGGGGCTCGGATTGCCCCAGCCCCTAACATTGGAGCAAAATAAACACCCGCCACAGGCTCGTTCTGAGATGCAAGGGGAAAGCAAAGGCGGGAAACTTGCAAAGCGTCTTAGAATATTTTTTATTGAAAGAGGTGAGAGAATTCATCAAAAACTGAACAGAGATACCCGAATAACCGGCACGTTTCCACTCATGGATAGGTTCGTTTTCAAACAAATGGAGCGCACAGTCCGTGGGATGTTTCCATGTCTTTCTTTTTTGTTTGTTTGTTTGTTCTGGAGTGAAAAATAAAAACCTGAGGTTTATTCCTGCATTTCCTAGACCCCGCTCTGGACAGGCATGTTCCTTATTTCCCTTGTAAGAGTCCCTGAAATAACTGAACTCGGATTTGAAAAGACTGAGACGTGTAGACTGATGGCACATGGTTGTCCTGCAGAACAGGCGGGATAAACACCATTTCAAAACACAGGTAAAGAAAGCAATATTTCCTTCAATCACAAAGAGCTACATATTTTTTTCATTTACAATATATATGTTCATGTAAAATGAAAAAAATTAAATGCGAGGCGTTAAACTCTAAATATTATGTACACACCAATGTACAAGTGAATAAATTAATACCAATTTGCATATTCTGGGAGCCTTCGAGCTTATTTACACAAATCATCATTTATTTCATAAATATTTGTTCTGGTACACCCAAAACCGCCACGTCACGGGTCCTGCACCAGTTGTGAGTGTTGGGGGCCTCTGAACTCAGGTGTGGATGCAACTGAGCTGAAGACAGTTTCTCCCCCCTCCCCCCCACCCCCCCAAAAAATTCAGGTTACAACATGTCCATAGTCACTGGGCTGTCCCAGGTTGTTTCCCCCCCCCCCCTCTTAAAAAGTGTCTGTTTTAGGCGAGGAGGAGGGGGTGAAAGCATCTTCCTCCCGTCCGAAATCAGTCCCTGCAGAAAGCACCAGTCACCTCTTCCTCAGTCTCTTTGGAGGAGCACGGCTACATTCGTGCGCCATCCGGGAACTGTGTGTGGTCTGGGTAACCCGTGGGTGGAGGAAGTCACACGGCAGGTCGGGTGGGGTCCTTTTGCTTCTCCAGGTCCAGGTGGAGTCCAGCCCAGCGGGTCTGAGGGAGGGACGGATGCTCTCCAGGTTTTCTCCTGGACTGGAGCGGGGAGGAGGGGGGGGATAGTGTCCCATCGTTTCTCCCGGCTGTGGGATGTTTTGCTTGCGGATCACTCGTGTGGCCTCTGCTTTCTGCGGATGCCTGTAGGGATCTCGCTTGTTTCCCTGTCTTTACCGGCCTGTTCCCCCTCCCTCCCCCCGTTCCCCCCCCTGCTGTAAATAAATATTTATACTGTGCTGTACACAATCCCAGTGCTTCTCAGCCCTTCGGGCTGGCGAGTTGGCGGCTCGGCCAGTCACTTGGGGGACTCCCTGCCGGGGGACAGCTCCCTTTGGCTCTCCAGGCAGCTGACCAGTCTCTGGATGTTCTGCAGTTCGTTGATGGACTCTTTCAGGGAGCTTTTGGGGGAGAGGGAGCCCCGCTGGCCGCCGGGTTTGTGCAAAGGCAGGTCGGGCAGCGGGCTGGGTTCTCTGCTGCTGCCCGGCTTGGAGCCTTCGGAGCCGGGGTTCAGGCTGGCGGGCAGGCCGGTGGTCAGCAGGTTGGTGCTGGGCGGGATGGTGACCGGGATCTGGTAGGGGCTGAAGCGCAGGCGGGGGCGGGAGCTGCTCAGGAAGGGATTCCGGGACAGGGAGCTGGCGGCGGCGGCGGCGGCGGCGGTCACGGGCATGGCCGAGGCGGCGGCGGCGGCGGCCATGTAGGTGTAGGGGTACGGGAAAAGTCCCCCAAAGGTGGGCATCGGGATTCCCTGCAAGAGAGAGAAGGGGAGATGCAAGAGGGGCACGTGGCGGCGGGGAGGTGGCGACGTCACAGCTGGGGGGGGAATCCCCTGCAGCCAGCAAACCCGGGTCTACCTGCCTGGGAGCCCTGACAAAGGGGGGGGGGATCCCCGGCCAGGGCCAGGGGAGCAGGCGGTGAATGTTTGATCGCGCCGGCTGAGGGGAGCCAGCGTCCCTCTCCGCCAGCAAGTGAGTGGAAACCCAGCCTGTCCTTCTCATCCGCCTTCCGCGCTCCCATCGCCAGGGCTGTGCTGCAGGGCCCCCTCCCTCCTCCCCACCCCACCCCCGGCCGCAGACCTGGCCCCCTGCCTGCTGGGCGACAGAGGCCGCCGGTCTCAGACCCCGCGGCCCTTTGGTTCCCAATCTCCTGCCAGAATAAAACATCCCCCGCCCCCCGCCCCCCGCCCGGCCAAGGGCGGTTCAAACATCGGGGTCCGGGGAAGGGAACCAGCAAGTGACACGTTCCCGGCCCCTAAACAAACCCGCTTCGTGAGCTGGGGGCACTGGCCAGGGAGCAGGTGGGGACGAAGAGAAGCTGCTGCATTTCCTAAAGGATGGGAGCGGATTACCAGAGCCGGGCCACCGGAATAAAGATAACCAGCGCCTCTGCGCTGCGCTGAGCCGGGTCAGCTAGCCGGGAGCCCTCCTAGAGACACCACAACTGCACACACACAACAACTGCACACAACAACAGGCTGGGCCTGGAGCAGATCTCCACCAGCTTCTAAGAAGCAGCAGGTCACCTCGCTCAGTGTATCTCCCCGGTCCCTGCACACACACACACACACACACACACACACACACACACCTGTAACCGCCTTAAGACACAGAGTGAAGCAGGATCGACCAATTGGAGCGTTTACATGCCATCCTGGTGTATTTCCATCAGAGGGTTTGGGCCGCAGAAAACAACAAGTTCTCCCGGTGCAACAGGAGCCAGTTTGAAGCCGCCACAACCCTCCTTTGGCCAATCGAGCTAGGCTGGATCTTACCCCCCCTGCAGTCAATGGGCAGAATCGGGCCCTTTCCACTCCCTAGCCCCGCTCACTGTACCCCGCTCCCCGCCTCCCCCTCCGCTGCAGGCCGGGGGTAGCGAGCGGGGCCTTGAGGTTTGACCCACAGCTCCCCCCGGGCTGGTCACGGAAGCGGACAGGCCCTGTCAGGCCCGGGGGTCGGTCTGGGTAACAGCGGCCCGGGAGGACAGGCTGACCCCAGGGGCAGGGGCAGGGGAGATGCAGGCACTGAAGCCCGGGCAGGTTCTTCCCACGCAGGCTCGGGGAGACCTTTGATTCCCTCTCCAAGCAGGAGGAGCCGCCGGGGAGTTTCTAAACCCGGGGTCGGGGCCTGGCACCTCTGCTCCGGTTTGTAGCTAACGAGAGCGTCGCCGGGCGAAGGGATGCCGGGTCCGAGCAGTTACTGGCCCGAGACAAATGTCATGTGTGGACATGGAGGGGCCCCGCTGTCAAGGGAGCGATAGCCGGGCAGCTTGGAGAGAAAGCAGCTCCGGATCCAGCGCTGGCTCGGCCCCAGTCTGCCGCCGGCTGCTCCGGTTTAGACAGAAGTCGCAGGCTGGCCGGGGGCCGCGCTGAATTGCTCCCTGCCTAGCCCCGGCCGAAATATCACCCCGCTGCAGCCAGCCGTGTCTCTCCCGCCCAGGGAAACAGCCGGGGGGGTGTGGGGGGGAGGAGGGGGCAGCCGGCAACTCGGTGTCAAATTCAATCAGCGAAGGGGGGAAAAATACCGAAGGGTCAAAACCCAGCGTCGGTGCCAAGGCGCGGGGAGCGCGCGGGGGGGATCCCAGACATTTCTACCACCAGATCGGGGCGGGGGGGGGGAAGGGGTGAGAAGGGAGGAGAGGGGTGTGGGGGGAGGATTAAATAGGGGAATAAACGGGGGGGGGGGATTAGAGAGGGGAGGATGCCGGAGAAGGTGGGGAGGTAAATCTGCGGGGAGGCAACGCGGGGGGAGATTAAAGGGGGGCCGGGCTAGGGGGTGCGGAGGGGGGCCGGGCTGGGGGGTGCGGAGGGGGGCCGGGCTAGGGGGTGCGGAGGGGGGCCGGGCTAGGGGGTGCGGAGGGGGGGCCGGGCTAGGGGGTGCGGAGGGGGGGCCCCGCTTACCTGAGAGGCCAGCATGTGCTGGGAGAGGTGGAAGGGGAAGGGGGCGGCGGAGCCGGCCGCCCCCGGCGCCGAGGGGAGAGCTCCGTTCTCCAGCCCGCCCCCGCCGGCCACCGAGGCCAGCAGGTGTCCCATGCCCATGGCGGAGAAGGCCCCCGGGGCCACGGCGAACTGGCCCGGGTGGATGAAGAGCGGCTGGCCGGCGCCCAGCGGGTTGAAGAACTGCTGGCCGTGCAGGCCGGAGAGGGCCAGGCTCTGCAGCTGGCCGGCGCTCAGGTGCGGGGCGCTGTCCGTCTGCACCAGCAGCGGGGAGAAGGGCTCCTTCCCCGGGCCCCCGCCGCCGCCCTCCGCCTCCTTCTTGGCCGCCTCCGGCTCTTTCCGCCGCCCCTCCGGCTTGTCCTTCTCCACGCCCCGCCCGCCCTCGCCGCCGCCGGCTTTGGGCGAGCCGCCGCCCTTGGGCTTCTCCGGGCTGGCTCGCCCCGGCAGCCGGGGGCTACCGCGGGGGCTGGCCTCGGCCGCTGCGGGGCTGGTTCCTCGGGCCGACCGCTCCTCGGAGGCTTTCTCCAGCTCCGGGTCGCTCTCCGGGCACGACTTCTCCTCTGCAGGGAAGCGAGGGGCAGAGCGGTCAGCATCACCCCGGCCCCACCAAGCAAACGCTGCTCCCTTCGCCTCCTCCCCCGCTTTTTAATCCCAGGCCCCTTGCAAGCTGCCTTCCCCCGCCTGCCTGCCTACCCTGGGCAGGTCTATTTAAACCCCCAAATAAAGGGGTGTGTGTGTCAGGGGGTGACGACTAAAATCTCCACCGTTTTTTGGGGGGAAGGATCATTAATTGAAGAAATTCAATCTACATTTTTAGGAGGGGCGAACTAGCCCTTTATAAACTGGGGGGACGGGTCTTAGCCTTGCTTTCCCAGACAGGAAGGGCTTGTTTGCTAAGGGGACCAAAATCTAGATCAGAGCATCACACCCATCGGCTTCACAGCCTTTCCTCCGGTCTGCTCAGCTCAGGGTGAGCTCTGCGGGGGCCAAACGAAGCAAAAAGCCAGAGAAAAAGCCAGGAGTCCGTTCAGTATTAGAAGTGAATCGCTTGGTTTGTTTTATAGCCAGGTTAAGTGTCAAGGCATAACGATGTGGATGGACATATTAGAAAGGTGGGCGGCTGTCCAGGTTAAATCATCATGAAATAAGTAGAGAATGATCTGTCCCGGAAAAACACCGATAAAGAAACAACACCCCACATAATTTGGTGGAGAAAAATCGTTGATTGGATCATATTTCATAACAGAATAGATAACGAATCCAAGAATCCCTGTAGCCAGAGAGGACTTTACTTTAGCAAAGCTCCCATCTTGGCAGGCGACTTCACACACCCGGATTTACATAATATCGGACTAGTTGTGATTCAGAGAGAAACAAGTGTGAGGCGTCTTAAATTAAATGTCTTCGTTTGAGGTCTATATTCATGGCCGATGGAAGGGATTGAGCCGGGAAGCGAAGAGGGCGGGTGTGTCATACACCCTGGTATTAGGTGAATAATATTTCTGCAATTTCATTAATTTTTGCAAGTCAAAGGCAGGCCTAAAATAGATTAAAGGGATTTTTTTTTTAAAGCAGCAAATCACTGACCGTGTGTCGATGCCAAAGACTGTATCTGAAAACTACAGGGAGTGTGAGCTGCTGGGTTTGTATTTTCATTTCCTAGATGTGAGCCTTCAAGTTCAATCTTTCCTCTTAAAATTATTAATTTTTGTGTAGAGGAGTTTAATTCAACCTGTATTCACCCTCCAAACAGGAGATTAGAAAGCCGGTAAGGCACAGGTAACACAATGATTACGTTTATACAACCTATTATTTATTCGAATTTACAACAGAAGTTGTAAATAAGGGTTGCATTTCCCCCTCCCCACACCAGCTACATTTCTGCAGTGGTAACACTCGGGTATTTTGTACTGATCAACGTCTCTACCTCCTTTTCTTTTTGCTTGTCCACAAGTTTCTTCCCACCTGTCTGAACCCCGAATTTACAAGCAGCCTGAAGTCGGACAGAATGCATTCCACCCGTGTTTTTAGATCTGGATTTAAAAGTGGCACACATTTAACTGTCAAATGAGGAGCCAAGACATACCTGAAATCGGACACATGGCAGGAAAGTTACTTAAATTACAATTGTTAAATCCGTTCTTTTCTTCCTCATCTTCCAATGTGGATTTGACTTTTAAAAAATGCCTCTAATTTGTAGTGGGTGGAAGACAATTTCCCAGTTAACCATGTTGGGGTCTGACTTACACCTGTGAATTGGAAGCGACTCCCAGGGAGGCTTTAGGATGTAAATCAGATTAGAGTCTGGATTCAGAGGAAAATCACTGTTTTCCTTTTGAAACAGGAGTTCTGAGAATCCAGACTGACTTCTGGAGTGAACTGTCTATTTACCTCTGCTGCTGCGGTTATGTCTCAGGGGACTAGGGGCTGTACCCAACGGAGAGTGAAGTGTATCCCGCACTGGGGCAGGCTCACACGAGGAGGCATCCGATTCACCCCCATCTCGGTCAGGTTTGCACTGCTCCTCGTACATCCGCAGGGAGGGGAGAGTGAGCTGTTTCCTTTAACAAAAAAAGAAATAAATAAATAAATAAATTACTAAACATTATCTCTATGGTGCATCCCCATGGATACACTCGTCATTCCACCTTGTTAATTGAGCTGGGGAACTGGGAAATCGCTTTGCAACACGGAATGCGAACGTGTGGATGGTCTGAGGTCTCCAATTAATATTAATTCGGTCTACACGACATTCCTGCTGAAATATCTACAGCCCTTTGTGGATATTAAAAACAAAAGAAAGGAGGAAGGGAAGATCCATTTTGCCACTCGCCTAAAACATTCGAACTCGGGGAACAATTTTACCTTTTTTCTCGCCTCCCATTCCCGGTGTCTCTGAATCCTTTTGCGAATGGGTTATTATCGATTTTCAGCTGGGTAATCTGGGGGGAAAAAAAAGATGAACTGCATAAATTATCCTAGAGGCAAGATTTAATACAGAAAGGGTTAAAATATTCCCTCCCCCCCACATTTTTGGACTGTGTGGAAATCCATGTAAAATTGCCCTTTAAAAGGGCGGTGCTGGTACAAATATTAGTCATTGGAAAGTGATGGGAGATAAGAAGAAAGAGCAACACTGGCGTTTGCTGGGTTGCCCCTGTGCAGATCTGCAAAGCTGGCCGGTGCAGAGTGGTCCTATTTAGGGTCCGTTTCAAAGGGTCTGAAACACACCGAACGCCCGGGTTAACACACCGCATGCTTTATTAAAAATGATGCTGAGGTTTGCCTTGAATTATTCATAGAGTTTTAATGATAGGAAGTTATTTTTCACGGCCCCCTGGAGGGAAGATGGCGACTAAACATTGCTGTGTTGGTTAAAAGCTATTCTTATCTCTCCCAGAGACTAGCTTATGGTGCTGGCGACATTAGGGCGCTCAATAATTCATGCTTTTGAAATATGTCCCCTAGATGGTTGCTTTCAAAACGCATGTTTGATCTTCTGCACAGTATTTTGGTAAAAACAAATTGCTCAATCCCCTCTTACTTCCAAAGCTTTCCCCCCAAGCAGCTTTTCTTTTGGGCCAACGCCGACAGCAGAGAAGAGGCCGGCCAGACCTAGTAGGGCAGGTGTCGTCTATCCATCCCTAAAGTGCCCCCCCTCCACTGCGCGCCCCCATCTACTTCAAACGGCACGGATCCGTTTCAAGAAATACCTGGCAACAGCCTGGGTTTGCTCCGAAGAGAAGGTGACTAGCCCGTGACAACTGGGTGTGCGCGCTCCTGGCTTGCAAAGGGACAGGAGGCTACCGGGGGGGGGGGGGGTTGTTTTGCTTCAGTGTTGCACCAGTACCAGGGGCCCATCAGAGAGACGCAGGCTGGGCCCGGGGCCGGCCTGCACCGGGTGGCTGCCGCTAGCCGCAGCCGGCGTGTTCTGTAATCGAGTGTGACTCTTCGCCATAAACTTTACGATGGAAACCAGCCCGCCAGGCCCCTCCGACAGACCTGTCAATTAGCGTCAGCGCCCAGGCGGGGAGGGGTGGGGCAGCTTTTGGGCAGGGGGGGGTGGGAAAAGAAAAACCCCCAAACCTCTTCGGGGAGGGGGTGGATGGGGGCGCTAAAGCCTCCAAGTCTAAAGACCCAAACCCAAAACCAGCCGCAGTCCAGCCAGCGACCCCCGGCCACCTCCAGCCTGCGCCGTGCGCCGGCACGGGAGTGAAAGGCTGACCCTGGTGAATCCGGACAGACACCGAATTCGCCTTTCTTCTGGGTCGTTTCTCTGGGATCTTCAACAAAAGCTGCCTTGACACCTAATTCCCTCCACATGCGCTTCACCGTTTCTGTCTCCTGACAGCCCCCGAGCAAAACCGACCAAAGAACCAAACAGGAGATCAAATAAACCGGCCGGGGGGGGGGGGGGGAATGGTTGGATCCGGCGTCCTCGTTCGGGGGGACCTGTGTGTTAAATCCCCCCCTTCGCTCCTGCGCCCCCAGAACGTGTCTAAACCAAAGCAGCGCGTTCCAGCCTGCTGGCTCAGGCCGGAATAAGAAAAAGAAAACACACACAAACACACACACACACACACACAAACACACACAGACACAGGCCATTAACGCCATGCTTTGTTTTTCATCTCCCCCAGCTTAGCCAACTGGAGTTTCAGATCGCGGGACTCTGGAAACCCAGCCCCGCAAGCTAAAGAGGCGACTGGGAGTCGGGGGCAGCGGAAGAGCAGAGGCAGAAGGACCTTGGAGCGGCTTTTCCAAGGCCCCCTTGCCTGAGCTCTCACCGCGGGACCGATCCGGATCTCACACCGAAGCCAAGGGTTCCAGCGGAAGCAGGAGCGGGTCCCTGCACCGGCGCGAGGTCGCTTGGCAGAACAACCCGCCCGCCGCCCCTACCTTGTCGTTCTGGTAGGCGGTGACGGCGATGAAGTCTGTCTCGGGGAACACGTAGGTCCGGAAGGTGCTGTAGGGCAGCTTGAGAATGTCGTTGGCCCGGACTATGTGGAAGCGGGGCTGGTACTTGTGCATGGAGTTCAGGATGGTCTGTGGAGGAGGCAGAGGGCGAGCGGCTGAAAGCCAAGCAAACACAAACCCAGCCACCTTGCAGAACCGCGGCCCCGGCCCGCGGGAAGCAAACCCACCCGGAGTTTTCTCTCTCTCTGCGAAGAAGTCACTTTCCGAGGCTGGGAAGACGGGCAGGGTGCAATTTCCTTCTGACCGGCCTTCGTTAAAAAGGCAGGTCGAGGATTAAAATGAGAACGAGGCAAAAATGCATCTTCCCTGCATGATCCTAATCCTGGGAGCCCGCTTTTCCAGCCATTTCTATTTTTTTCTAGCAATCTAGATCTGTATAAAATTATCCCACGCAAGAGCAGAAGCAGATTATCTCAGCGCAGCTGACCGCACCAGAAAATAATATTCGTTAGCAAGTAAACTACTGGACTAGGGGAAGGATTGTTTCATGCCATGATTTACATGAAATGTATGTCTTAGATTAAGATACCACAGAGGAACAAGCATTCACTCCCCAACCAGGTGTCTGGAACTGTCGCCAGCAGTCAAAGCAATTTTTTCGTTCCTTATTTTATAATTTATGTATTTGCGGGCATTTGGAAACATTTCTACCCCAGGATCACAGTGTGAAAGAAGAGGGTAGTTTATACTCAAAGATAACATTTTCATGATCCTACAATGCCTGGGGAAAGAACAGCGTTGTTGCAAAGTCTAAATTCCTCCCCCCTTTCAAACAACACAACGAATGCAGCTTTTTGCCTGTTCTTGATTTAATAACTCCATCAGCCCCGAGGTGTTTAGGATTAAATACAATATTACTGAAACAAAAATTGCAGCTGACTGATGAATTATTAATGATTGTAAAATAATATTGCTCAAATGGCTAAATAATTGTCACTTCATTTTGGTGTAGAAGGCAATAAAAAAATCCCATTTTTAACCCCAAATAGTTACCTGCGGGTGACCTGTCAGATCAATATTATATTGATGTGATCTAGACGGGATTTATAATGGAAATGGTGCAAAAATTCCCATTCAGGCGTGTAAATCTGCATTCCTTTAAAAAAAAATCCTCTCTTCCATGACCAGATGGGCATAGACTAAACCCTTATCTTTCAGATTTAATACACTCCGGCCTTTTGAGAACAACGCACACCAAAAATATTTCACTGGAGAAAATGAACCGGTAAAAATGTTTCTCAACCCAGTTTTCCCTGAATCCTAAAAAGCTGTGTATTCTATTCCCGCGCTATCGCTGTACATCGCATTCTGTACAGAGCGGCCAAGGTAGTCTTTTGCATTCCAGTTTTTTCCTATCTGGAAAAAGCAATACGAATCCTTATTTCCCCCCTTATCTGAGGCATTTTTCATGCCTTATATTGCGCACATTGCTGTTGGGTTCAGCCCTCCACCCTACCCTGGAGTGGGAGCCGGCTGCCTGTGGCATGGCTTGACTGACATACCAACGACTCCAAATCCCAGTTAATTACCCTATCAAAAACACAGGACGATGAACTTTCCCTTTATCGCCCCAAATGCTTGTCCAAAGGCTAAAGACAGCTTGTTTGTCAGCCGATTCCTTCCCCCACCCCCGGGCATTAAAGGACCAAGAAACATCTCTCTCCCCATTTCTTGTCCGTCCTATTCTGGGGATACTTGCACATTGGTCAAACACTTCGATTTTTTTTTTCTCTCCAGTAGGCGAGGAAGAAGATCAATAAGAAAACAAATAGGGACGTTTGATAGACTTTAAAAACCCTTCACTGCAAGGAGACAACAACATAAGCTTCCCATACAGCCCGCGAAAGTAAGTACAGCTGGGTCACTTCAGCAATCGACCAGCCGAAATATACCAATGCCTCTTTTAACCACGTTCCGCCCGTCGGTGAGTTTTGCAGCGGACCCCCAGCCTTGCCCGGATGCAAGCTCGCTTCTCCTTAAATTGCACCTGTAGATGAAGGCTTCCAACTTTGCAATCCATGCGACCCTTCCCCGCCCTCCTACACCTCTTACATTTCATTGCCCGGGAGGCGACTCTGCATCAAAACCAAACCAAACCCTTAAGGGTTTATGAAATGACCCTCTATTTTCCTTTCTGGCTCCTGTCCGCCTCCACCAAAAAGTCAAGTGATCAAAAGGGTCATTCAGGACTTGCCCACTCGCCCTGAAACCCTCTCAGCGATCACCGGCTCACCCTGACCTCATTTCGGTAGCTTTATTTAATCCCAAAACATTTTTACAGATTTAAACACCCCCCCCCCAATCTATCCTAGGTTCTGGTGACCAGTCTGCCAAAGAAATTGCCCTGTAGTCTTGCAGTTACAAATGTTAGTGCAATTATGCAATTACCTGAGTTTATAATTACTGCACTGCAGGCCATCTCCTGGCAATTCCAACTCACGTTGAAATCCAGGAGGGTTTACAGTGAGTCAGGACCGGCAGGGTCAGGCCGAATGAAGGAAATGGATCGGGCACGTTTTAAGGGAAGGCAAGGAGTAGAATCTGTGAAAGTGCGTTTGCGGTTATTCGAGTGACTCCGAAATGAAGCAAAGGGGATACAGATTTAAAGCAGCCGTGCCGTGTTCTCAGTAGTGCTTCCTTCCAAAACAGCTTTCCACTTTTTGTTACGTTGCAGAGCCTGTATATATCCCCCTATCCCCCACCCTGGGTTATGGATTTTACCACATGGGTTTCCATAACTCACCCTGGAACTGAAGTGGGGAATATGTCAGGGTCCACTCCAAATTACAGAACTCATGACCTATATAATGTGCACCCATTTACATTTACCCTCCACCCAGCCTTAGACATCTGATGCGGATAAGACAGCACAACCTTACTCCCTTCACATTTACACCGTGTTTGAAATGCGCAATTAACACTGACTCAAAGGCCCAAGTGAACATGTTAAGGGTGTGTACACACACACACACACACACACACACTACCCGGCGATTAATCTTAATGAAGAGTGATGGATCCCATGCATTTTAAGGCACGCAATGTGTGTTATGAATTAAAATGTCCTGATAAGGGCCGGGTGATTCACTATTTACAGATGAGAAGCGCGAATTCAAACCGAGCTGTCTGCTGGGGATATATTTTGCCTATTTCTAAAGTGATGCCACAAAACCCCTTGTTTTTCCTCCGCTTTAGTAATACCCGGGTTCTTGTGGGTCTATTCTGACAGAGTAAATAGGGACCTCAAACAGGACAATCTGGGGAGATTCAGAAGTTCCCAGGCTTGGCTTTTTCAAACAACCCCCAACGTTCAACACACGTCTTTCAAAATGTGCCCACCAGAAACAGGTTTGCTTTACTCGGCTCCTGGGGCAAGAGAGCGGCTGGTTTCTAACCGACCCATTTGTGAACGTGCCGTTTCTGTACCACTCATGCCAACAGGCTGCCTGGCTTTTCCCCCCTGTTTCCTCCAGACCCACGTACAGACAACACCCACCACACCGCACGGGCAGCGGTACAGACACGGGTGGCGCACACCAGACTTTGCGCACAATCCCAGGCCGCCTGGACAACGCCGCACAGCCCGGGGCTACTTACAAATCCGTGTTTGTCTGAGATGTTATTGGTGAGCTTGAGTTTGTGAAAGGCAACAGGTTTGGCCATCCACTGCTCGCCGGTGGCAGGGCTGTCCGGGTGGATGTACATGCGCTTGGGCATCTCCGGGTCAGCCTTTCCGGCTACCATCCAGCGAGAATTGTGGAATTTATACCGGCAATCATCCGCAGCCACTATATCCATGAGTAAGATGTACTTGGCCTTCTTATCCAGGCCGTTGACCCGCACTTTAAAGGGAGGGAACATTCTCCTAAGAGAAGAGAAGGGAGGGAGGGGGGAGAAAGAATATTTTCGTATTGCAAATAATCCGGGGCACTCTAGATCTTGCTACATTTTGTTCCAAAAGGTGCAGAGAAAACGCTGAGCAATGTCTGAAGCCGTGTGTGTGTGTGCCCCCGTCGTGTGCCCACGGCTAAACACGCTGGAAATGTGCAGTAGGGCCACGCTGGCCAATCTCTGTTTATTCACTGCAAAGTCGGGAACCTGGGCCTCCATTTTCAAAATGGGTCTCAAAGGCAGGAGTGAAGTTCGAAAAAACAAACGAACTCGCCCTGAACTATCGGACCCGAACCGATCCGGGAGCTTGGAACCGGGGTCCCGAGACTGTGCCGCGTGGGAAAGCGAACCTGCTGCGGATTCGCTCGGGTAAAGGGGCCTGACGTGTGAACGTCCCGTTCAGAAATCCACCGCCTCGGCTCTTTTGTGGTGTGACGCTGGTTTTTAAAAAGGGCACCCGCTGCATTTCGGGGGTTTGTCTTCTCCTTTGAGAGAACCAGCCGCTTTTTTACATTCAAAGTTTGGCTTCATTCGCCTGACAGAAAAAGGTCGAAAAATCCCAGCTAGGATTTCTCAGGAAATGGAGAACAGAGTTTTAAAAAAACAAACAAACCCCCAATATTCTTGATACGAGTTAAGGCATTTTCCTTCCCCTCCAAACAAATAAAAATCTCCCCAATATTTTCAGGGAGCGAGTGTGTAACGATCTTCGAAAACAACACCGAGAAACCTCCCCAATCCTGTACGAAATGTAAAATGAAAGGGAGCTTCATGCAGAGGAAAGGATTGAAGCCCGACATACCTGGGGAGTGGGGTGGGAAGAGGAGGCGTCGCACACCCATTTTTAACAATTTCAGACGTTGGTTTTGCAAAGGGGCTGTTACTAATATTTAAGCAGAGCTGTATGGAGGGGGGGGAAAGCCAACTCTCAATATTAGTCAGCCATGCAGCCAGGAAAGTGCTGCAGGTCTGCACTGAACCTTTTCCGTGCTCCGAAATTAAACAAGCAACTAACCGTGTGCACACACCGAATCCGAGATGAAGGTTTAATGAATTCAGACAAATTGAATTTGGAATTTTGATTCTTTCCTCAAAAAATGAAAGTGGGGGAAACAAATCAACACAGGCGAAGCCCAAAACATCCACTCTCCGTCTCTTTCCTGCCTGTATTTAATTCACCGAGTCAGGCTTCCTCACCAGCTGTTCCCCCCCCCCCCCCCCCTTGAGAAAACTGTACACAAATAAAAATAAATGAAATCAGGAAAATCCCGCGGCCGGTTTGCGTGTACCGTGAGGAGTGAAATCGACTCACCCTGAATGTGCTTTCTTTTTAACAGATATTGTCTGTTTCACAGATGCCAGGGGGGTGGAAGAATGGGGAGGGGGTTTATCACTTAGTGGCCCTTGTGTAGCTACCAAGCGGTGGGTGGGTGGGGGTGGGGGTCGTTGCTCGTACCTTCCTGACTTGGTGATCACCATCTCCGTCCCCAGCTTGTGAAACTGGTCCCAAAGGTCTTTGGCTTCCAGGGTCACTTTGGGGTCGTCTTCCACCTCCTCCTCCGGCTCCAGGCTCTTGAGAGAGCGCAGATGGGCTGCCTGGTGATGGTGCCCCAGGGCCGAGACGTGCAGCCCGGCTTCCGCGGCCCCAGCCAAAGTCGGGTCCGGGATGGGTTTCCCTAGTGCCGCCGGAGGGAGAGCCAGCGCCGGGAAGAAAGACGGCTGGGCCGCGGCGAGGAAAGCGGACATGGGGAAATCGGCTGGTCTGGGCGCGTGGAAAGGGTGGTAAGCCATGGCAGTCCCTGTGAAGGCTGGATCTCTCATGGGTGCATCCACAAATCCAGCGGGAAAGAGGGGGTCCCTTCGCCTTTCCGCCCGGCGAGCTCCCGCCAGTCCAGGGAGGAGGAAAATGCAGAGCGAGGGCAGAGGAAGAAAGAAAAAAGCAGCTCCGGGCTTCTGACGCGCCCCGTGTGCAGCTGGAGGTAGTGGTAGGTCCTTGTGTGTTTGTGTTGTTGTTGTCGTTGTTGTTGTGGCAGCGAGAGAGAAAAGTCCCCGCCGGTACTAGAAAGAGACACGAAAAACCGAGCGGCGGCTGGGCTCGGAAACACCCGGGGCTTGCGAAGGGCTCCCCACCTCCGCCAGTCTTGGGGGGGGGCGGGGAGGGGGGAGACAGCCAGCACAACACACAGACACACAGACACACACACACACACGCACCACGCAGAGCCGGAGTCAGCGCGGCATGCCAGGAGAATGGACCTCGGGCGAGGAGTCTGCTCGGCGCCGCGGGAGCGGGTCGGTCTGGTCCTGATCGCTGTAAAGCTGTGGCTCCCTCACGTGTCCTTCCTGCTCTGATCCCCTCGCTAACGAGCCAAGCCCCCTTGATTGCCGATTTTACGCGTTGCAGACCAATTGTGGATCTCCATAGGCGTGGTTTTGACAGCTCCGGCCAAGATCTGGGGGGAGGAGGGAGGGAGGGAGGGAAGGAAGGGGGGGGGAAAGGTGTCGGAAGCACCGGCAGTAAGAAAACATGTCAACAGAATAAAATATTAACCAATGACAGAGGAAAGGGCTGCAGATCCCACCCCCGGCTCCTTTCCGCATACCGGGTCAGCGCCGAGTCTGCTGCCGGCCGGGAACTGCTGACAGCGGCGCGGGAGCGGCCCGGCGCAGAGCTCGGCCCAGGCGGGCGCAGCGCCGCGCAGCTGAAGTGCAAAGCAGCACATACCCCCGGCTGCGCCGCGCAGGGCCGGAGCGGGCAGGCCCGGGCAGCCCTGGGCGGAAGCGGGCGTGTGTCAGGGGAGGGCATCGGCGTGTAAAAAGGGGCCGCCGTGGGCATGTGTGTGTGTGTGTGTAAGGGGGTGGGCAGGGAGCGGGCCCGGGTTTGGCGCGCGCCTGGGTGTGCGCGCAGCTCGGCGTGCGCAGGCTGGGCTGTGTGCGCGCAGCGGACATGCATGTGTGTGCAATGGTGGGGGGGGATTGTGCATCAGCGTGACCCACAGCAGGAATGCAGCCGTGCCCCGCGCCTGCAATGGGGCGCTCGCTCCTCCTGGAGCTCGGCCCCCCGCGCCGGCCGGCTGCGTGCGTTTGAGAGCAGGAGCAAAACGCGGCTGGGGAGGATTGACCCAGCGCCCGGCTGGATGCAAAGCCCGGAGTCTGCATCTGCCGGGCCGGGCGGGGGGGAGTTCAACCCGCCGACCGCCGCCCTGCGCCAGACCCTGGGCACCCGAGCGCGGTGGGGCCCAGCCGCCCCAGCCCTGGGCAGTCAGCGCAGGCGGCGAGCGGATTTGCAGCCTCCCGCGGCGAGCCCGGGGGTGAGTGTCGGGGGCAGCCCGGCTCCGTCGGTGCCGCATCGGCCCGGGCCTGTCCCCTGCCCGCGAACTCCGCCCGGCGGCCCCAAGTCCCCCGGCGGCGCTGGAGCCCGCGTGGGAACGGGAGGTTTGCAGGCGGGGGGGTGGACGCGGATTTCTCCCCTTTGCAGAAAGCCAGCTGCGGGCAGCGGGGGGAGCCGGGCGCCCCTGGCTAGAAGGGGGGTACACCCCCCCACGGCCGGTGCGCGGCGTCTCCTGGCGAGGTGGGTGGGAGAAAAGGGCAAAGCCCCCCGGGCACAGAGCGGCGTGACCGGGGCCAGGCGGGGGCAGTTCCCCTCGAAACACACATTCAATCACGCCTCGCCTCGCCCTCCTGCCCGGCGGCTGCGGAGCTCTGCCCGGGGTTTGAACCGAGCCCGGACAAGTTATTCTGCAGCTTCGCAAGTGAGACAGCCCCACGGGCCGCCCGCTGCACCGGGCGCGCCTCCCTCGCCAGGAATACCCCCCCCTGCGCGGGGGTGAGGGGGGGGGGGACACGCAGATCAGCGTGCAGGAAAATCCTGGCTCTGTTTGCAAAGGGATTATGGCCGGGCAGCTCCCCCCCCCTTCCCCTGCAGAGAGACTCCGCTGGAGGGTGTCCCTGGGAGGGTTAAAGGCGCAGGAGCATTGTGCGGGGCGGGGCGGGGCGGGGGGGCCCGGGAAGAGGTGCGGGGCGAGCTCTGGGCTGATTAACCGGGGCTCGCTTTGCTGAAGAGGCTCCTGGCGCCAGGCGGCCGAGACGCCACAATAAAGACCCGTCTCTTGTCACTTCATATTTACCCAAAAATCTTCAAACAGCGCCCGGCCATCCTCCCCGGGCTCCTGTCTCGGCCGCCTGAGCCTCGGCCCAGACGCTTCCCTTGGCCAGGGGGGAGGGGGAGCCTGGGAGATCGGGGCCCCCCCATCCCCCAAGGAATTGCACCGAGCCCCCAGTAATCCCGAGGGGCGCCGAGCAAACGCCTGTCCCCTCCTCCTCCCCCCAGAGAGACGCTTCCCCCCTTCCCCTCCCCCCTGCACTCCGCAGGCGGGGGAGGAGAAGCGTGTGACCCCTAGATGGCCGTCCAGGCAGCCGGTGCGTGCCCGGGGCCAGGAGAGGCCGGCGGGGGGGGGGGGGGGCTGCACCGCGCCCTGCGCTGTTCCCAGCTCCGGCTTTTGCGCCGTTCCTCCGCGGAGCGCAGGCGGGCTGGGGGGAGGTGAGGGGGCTTCCTCCAGCCGCCGCAGCCTGGGTTCGCTGCAGCCGGGGCGAGCCGGGGTCTCCCCCGCCTTGTGCGCCAGGGACCAGCCGGTGTCTCCCAGCGCGCTCCGGAGGCCAGCGCTGGCCCGGCTGCCTGCCCTGCCCGAGGCGCCGGGCGTCTGAATATACCGCGCACAACGCGCCCCGCGCCCAGGCGGGGAGGAGAGGCCCGACTAATTCAGAGACTCCCCCCCCCCCGTCGGCCCGGCTTGTCGGCGAGGGGTGCGACACTCCCACGCCAGGCTCTGCCCCTCGGCGCCGGGGATGCTCCTGCGCCCTCCCTGCTCCCTTCCCCGCCGCCCGCCCGGCCGCTGGAGCAGCAGAGGGGGGCGAACGGGCGGCGGGCTGGGGTGACTAGCGGCCGGCCCCCCGGCCAGCCAGGTGAGTGGGGCGTCGCGGGGGGGGGGGGGCGGGCTAGGGGCCAGATAACCAGCGGCAGCCCTGGAGCCGACGGGGAAACCAAATCGAAGTTCCCCCGGCCTTATCCAGGGCGCGGCCCAGCCTGCCTGTGCCCCGGGGCAGGTCCACCTGCGGCCGCCCCGCGTTTTCTCGGGGTGACCTTGTCACAGCCCCTCCTGGCCGCTGGAGGGGCTAGAAAGCGGTGCACAGCTGGAGAGATCCGCAGACCGTGTAAACCCGCGCCATCCGGATCTTGCACGCCGCTCCCAGGCCCCAGGGATGGGCTCGGCCTGGGCAGACGAGCGACGGGCTTGTTCGGACCCCGGAGCGCCCGGGGGATTCCTGAAAGCGGCGTGGCCAGGTGTGGCGGAGGGGCCGGGCGTTCACACGCTCACACCGCTCGGACTTTGTAGTTTTGCCCCGGCGGAAATGTGCTGATGGCAGCTTTGTAAAGTAAAACCAACCCAAACGAGGCTTTCCCCACAAAGCACATCGGTGCCTGTTAGTACAGCGGGGGTGTGTGTGTGGGGGGGTGGCATTGCAACCACCCCCCCCCCCCCCACACACACACACTTTACAGGCGGTTCTCCTGGTGCTGAACCTCTTGGCCACTTTCCGATCTTTTCGTTTCTTAAGGAGAAAAATGCAAAACAAAAGCGGCGGGTGTGAATTAACGCGGCCCCTTTACAAAGCAGCGACCCAGCCCTCAATGCAGCCTCGGACTCAGCCTCTTCCCTCGTGTCCGACAGTCCTGCGGAGGGCTGTCTTGGGGAGACGTTAATCTAGAGGGTGTGTTCTTGTATGCGGCACGAACGCGGGCATGCAGGTTCACGGCGCAGTTAAGCGGAGGTTGTGAGTGTAAACTCCTTCGCCTAAACACAGACAGGCGAGGCCCATCGTCTCGGAGTGACAAGCCCATTCGCAGGGGGTGTTCTGCGGGGAGTCACTCCAGGAGAGCCAGGCTCCTTTTTTCCCCCCAGGACACAGCGTGTCTTTCTTGGCTTTCTGGAGCCGGGGCTGATCAAGCAGCGCACACAACCTGCAACAGGTCAGTCTGAGAGAGCCGGAGATGGCAGCTCCCGGGTATCCCCCAGAACAATCGCTGCCTCCCCCCCTCACCGCGGGTGGGGTGAAAAGCGGTAGGAAAATCCATGTGCACAAACACTGGGCCCGGCTTTGCCGCACGCGGGCGTCTCCGCGGCCAGGCCGCCTCGTCATTCGTTTGAGCGGGGTACATCAGTCTGTCCGCCCGTCCCTCCCCCAGCATCGTATAACGCCAGACTAGCCCCAGGGAGCGGTGGGTTTGTTCTACACCTGCCCCGGGCCGCGGCGGAATCGGAGCGTGTTTGAGCCCAAATCCCCTGCGCCCGCCGCACCTATTCGGCCGCACTTAGCAATCGCCCGGTCGGCGCTTTCCTCCTCACGCCCCGGAGTGACTCTCGTTTTAGTCCTCCAACAATTCGATTGCAGGGCTGGCTTCGTTAGCTGCTAAGCTCCCCCGCACGAGCGGGAGGCTTGGTGTATAGCCCGTGATCCCCTGCCCGGCTGCTAGCACCCGGCAGAGCCCCAGGAATGGCTCCTCGCGCTCAGTTGACAGAGAGGGAGCACAACGCTTCTACAACCGATCAGTCCCGGAGTCCAGGTGCGCCGGGCGATGCCGGCCCTGGAGACACCGCACGAGCACAGCCCAAGGACGGCGGGACTACTGGGGGTTCTTGGGGTCGGTTTTGGTTTTTGTAAAGGGCGAGATCCCCCTTTGCAAAGTAATTTTAAAAAGAAACCCTCTTCGCCCTTGTGCACGGGTGCGATTTTGGCCTACTTGGTTTTCTAATAATGACGCCCTTTTACTACCCGTGGCGTGCTGGAGTGGCTAAAAGGGGAGCGAAGGAAAGCGCGAACGCCTTCGCCTGACGCGGGGCCGCCCCGGATCGAACGGGGGGATGCGGCGCGGTGCTGGGGTTAAATGGGAGTCGTGTAAAAGCAGGGCTGCGCTACCTATCCCGCTCCACCGAGTTCAGGCTGGAGCCAGGGGAAACATTTTCTACCCTGGATTTTCTCTGCTCCACATATACTCCAGAACATCCTTCAGCTTTTCCTCTGCGTTTTGAGCTAATCATTTCTCTGCCATTTCCTGCTCCTGTAGCAGTGGCATCCGGACTGCAGCTCGGGGAACGAAAACGTGGCCCGTTATTAAACACGAATCGGTTCCCGGCATGGGGGGAGGCGCACCTTGGCTCCCCCCCGCTGCCGGTTAATTTAGAAGAGGGCGGATCGACAGGTCATTGCAAAGATCTTCCTTTGTAAAATATCAGCAGTGTGTGGATCTGAAGTACCGTGTGTCTGCTTGGGAAATAGCGCTGCCTGCATCCCAGGGGTTCACTCTTGGGATCTAGGGTTTTTTTTAAAGGCGATTCCCCCCCCCCCCAATTAGCCAGGACAAAAACCTACCAAAAAAGTTTAAGCAAACATGGAAACTCTCCGCGGACTTTCCCAGCCCGTGCTCTCGCTCCCGTCCCCTCTTTCATCTTCGCCCATCTCCACTGCTCGTCCCTTTTCTATTTTTAGCCTGTAGACTCGGGCCTTGGCGCCAGGCCGTTTAAGACCTGTCAAAGTCCTTCATATTTCCCTCATGTCACATGGACTCTCCCCTCTGCATGCAAAGCCAGTCATTTGGAGCTGTGAGTTCGTGAGCGAATGCAATTTGCTCTTCTCCATCGCTGGGTTGTGTCTGTGACCTCAGCCAGCAGGACGGCTGGTGTCCTGTCCTGTGCACTTAGACAAATTGCCAGTGATTGATGAAAAAGAACAATTCTCACAAGAAGCCAGGCCGCCCTCCTCCTCCCTCCTCTAAAGCCCACCGGCCCGGGCTCAGTAGGAAATGAATGCGAATCTCACAGGGTGCAAACCAGCGCCACTGAGCTCCGAGCGGTGCACGAATGCACACAACAGGTTGAAACAAAACACACAATTTAGATGGAGGTAGGTCATGTAATTCACACACACCCCTTCACAAGAGAGCAATGCAAAAACAAAACAAAACAAAAAAAACCCGTGTGATTATTATTTCGAGAGAGAAAATAAAATCAGTTTTCATGACAGATTTGTCAAAGGGAAATGGGCTGCTCCACTTTGCGCAGAGCTGCTGGCGGAGTTGGGGAAAGAGAAATGATAATAGTGTCTCTTATCCAGGACAGAGAAACCCAAAGCGAAACCATCTGAACTGGAGGCAGGTGGTGGAAAGGGCCAGTGCTTCAGACAGCTTGAACCGCCAGCCGGAATGTCAGCAATAACCGAGCTGAGCTTTCACTGGGGGCTCCTGCCTGGCTCGGCTCCGGATCTAGCTAGCTGCCGGCTCTGCCTGGCTACAGAAGAAAACATCATGTAAAGGATGAAGATTAGGAGAGCGGCGGCAACGGAAAAGGCAGGTAAGCCTCCCAAATATTGCCCGGCTTCCCCCCAGGGAGGTGCAGGCTGGCTCGGCTCCCCCAGCACACGGCCACGAACGGGCGCCCATGTGTCAGTGTCAACAGGAGGGGCAGGGAAGGCGGGGACAGCTGAGGGCTGGCCATGGCTAATTTTAAGATAAATCTGGGTGCCATCAGCGCCCGGGATGAAAACTGAGCTTCTGCGGACACTTCAGCCTAAGGGCAGGGCCGTGTAAACGCTAAAACAGCAGAGGGGGCGGGGAGGGAAGCGCCGGGCGAGGGAGTGAGTTGATTTTTAAGGGCGCCGGAGTCAGAGCGAGCTGGACAGAACCGGAACCAGTTCTTCCCCTCGTAGCTAAGGGCTTGGGGGCGAGCCAAGGGCGAGCAAGAGGAAGGTGGTAGGGGGCTTGAACTACACGATCGCCCGCCACCCAGCAGCTCTCTGGCCAGCGCAGCATTTCGTTTCTGTGCCGCAAAATGTTGAATCTGCAGCTGGGGGGGAGGGGAGCGTTTACACGGAATCCAGGTTAATTTCACCCCCAAAGCCTGAACTATTTTACTTCCCGCTATTTCTCTGGGCCGGATTCTAAACTCTTCTGTGGGAGTTTTGTCTGTCTGTCTGTCCGCCCATCCATCCCTCTTTCTAGTGAGGAGAGCCAGGTTTAGCCCCTTTCACAGCCCTGGTCCGCAATGTCTGGAGCGCCAGAAGCAATAGGCATGAAAAGGACGCTCCGGGGGTAGCTGTTTCCCGGGCAGACAGGGATCCCGGGTGGGAGGAAATCCTCCCTCACATTCGCGTTACCTGGTTAAGCTGCTTCTTCAAAGAGATCCCCGGGCTCCCGGCAATCCAGTATCGAGTGGCCGGCTTTGCTGGGGAGTTGCTGCGGCTGGTGTGTGTGTGTGTTTGTGTGTTGTAAAGCCGGGCCCAGGATGTCTGACCGCTCCTGGGGCGGGAACACACCGGCCCCTGTGGACTGAAAGCCTGCGGCAGGAGGCCGAGGAAGGGGTTTCCCCCGAAGGACCCAGGCCAGGAAACGGGGCCGATGCGCGCTAAGAGAAGCGCTCCGGAGCAGCGCCAACAGGTGCACAGAGTCGGCAGGGCTGCCCTCCCGGCTCCGGATCGCTCGCCCCTGCCTAGCTACACTCCTGCGACAGGCAGAGCCAGGGAGGCGTTTTTCACTCCTCAAATGTTACCTTCTCCTGTCCAATAAAACCCCCACCGCCGTCTCTCCGCTGCGCTTTTCTTGTCGGTGAGATTTTTAACCACCCTGCGCCGCTTCCTAAAAGAACAGGACATATTTCACGGGGCAGACGGGCTGCGACAGTGCGGGGTGCAAACACGGTGGGGCTGAACCCTAAACGGATCCGCTACTCCTAATTAGCTATGAAACTAATCTAGCGGGGGTTAGCAGCCTGCCTATATATACACCCACCCCGCCAGCCCGAGAGAGAGAGAGAGCTCCTGCCAACTAGATTAGCCTGTAATCTGGACTATAGTTTAGCGATGCACCGCAATGCAAGGGCTGTGTATTGATGCACTCCAGGGATCTGCAAAGGGACCAACAGCAAGAAGAGAGATTGTCTGCAAGGTGATCATCCCAGGTTTCTCCCCGGCTTTTAGGCCAGTTAAAAAACGAGCCACCAAGCCCCTTGCAGGCGAGAAAAGATTCACAGGCTGCTCTGCGGGCGGGAAGACACGTGCGACCCAGGAGCCCTAACGTCTGAGCCCCCTCACCCTCTGGCGGGGGGGGGGGGGACACAGAGTGGGGGGCTCGCTTCAGTTTTGTCCCACAGTCCAACAGCACAGCACAGGGGAGCCCCCCCCCGCCGTGCAATTAACCACCGATCTTTGCAGACGGTCCCGCCGCCTCCTTGCATTCCTTGCACCGATCCCTGCCGGGGGAAACACCTGAATTCGGTGCGAACCCTTGCTGCCAAGGGCGGTTCTTCAGGGTTTTTGCCCTGCTGGGAGACAGGTGACAGGTCTGATCCGCACCTCCCTTTGCGCCCCCCCCGCTGCGGAGAATAATCCAGCGCCTTGGGAACTCAGGCCTGGCGAGAACTTGGATGATTCAGTGTGACACCCGGCTAAGCTCCTCTTCCTCGCGTCGGTCTCCCTCGCTCTCTGAACACGGCCGGGATCGTTTTCAGCAATCGGCTTGATCACCTGCGTGCAGCCGCCTCCCCCTCCTCTGCCTGGCCGGTGGGTTTGCCACTCGATTGGTCACGCCTTTGTAACACACCGTGTCTTGCACACTCACCCACACACCCACCCGCACGCCCCGGGGCCCTGCACTTCTTGGCTGGGTAGAAAGTTTGCTTTGAACTTGGCCAGGATTTTTACGGCGCAAAATGGGTGATGCTACTCCAAACCTGGGCACAGAAGAAGTTATAAAATACGCCCCCGTCCCCCCCCCAGGCTGGAAGGCAGTGTCTACCCCACACAAACACAGGAAAGGGGGGCCACGGGCAGCCGAGATGCAGCAATGTCTGAAAGAAGGGAAAGCAAAAAGCTAGCACAAACGACCAGGGGAGATGGTGTCAAGACAAACTCGATCCGGGCCGGAGCAGTGAGGCAGGGTGGCCTCTAGATATTTTTTTTTTTTTTTTTGGGGGGGGGGGGGGGGGGGAGATTTCTCCCTGAAGCGGTGACCACGGCGGTTGTAACGCGACTCCGCTTTACACCCAGGGGAGGAGGAGGTGTGGCCCACCACGTCCATGCTACCCCCGCTGGAAGAACACGCACATCTCCGCAGGCGGATAGACGCGCACCGACGGGTGAAAGACTGCCCCCCCCCCCCGATCCCCCTCCCAGCCGCTTCCAAAGGCGACGGGGCTGCAATCCAGTCACCGGCAGGCCATTCCTCTTCCCATGAACCCCGCCGGCCATTCCCCGCGCTGCCTCCTGCCTCCGGTCGGTCTGTCTGTCTGTCGGGGGCGCTGGGCCTCGCCCCGGCCCGCAGCCCAGCCCAGCCCCCGGGGGATGAGCACGGGAGGGCGATTGCTCGTCGTCCCCCCCCCCCCCCGGGGCGGGTATTGAAACGGAAGCGCCGACCGGCTGCAGGTGGACCGGGAGCGATGCCCGCCTCCGGCCCAGGGCCCTCGCTGCCGGTCGCACGGGGCATGCACGGAGGATGCGGACAGGTGTTCACCCCTGGTGCGTTACCCCCCCGGGCCGTGCATTCACCGGTGTGCGGTACCCGCCCTCCGAGGGACGCATCCCACCGCCTTTCCCCACCAGTCACTCCCGCCCAGCCGCAGGTTTCACCCTGTCCCAGCCGGAGACCGGTGCAGGGCCCGTCTACACCACCCTCTGCACCTTTTCTTCTAGCCGCCTAAAGCATCCGATTTAACCTTGCCAGGCGGAACCGCGCCCAGTCCTTCTCCAGCGCCTGGGGTTTGAACCCGGCCCCCGCCGCCGCCCCCTGTGCCGACTCCCCCCGCCTTTCCCCCCGGTTTCTCAGCCGGCACGGATTTCTCCCCGCCTTTTCAAGAAAACCTTTCCAAGAACCCAGATTTCTGGGCCATAACCACCCGCGGGGAGACACGGCCCCGCCTGAAGTTTATCCAGCGTTCACCGACGTGTAAACACATTTCCCAGAAACCTCGCGTGTAAACCTCTTCCCCGCGGCTAGCGGAGAACAAAGCGGGGGCGGGAGCCGCCGCCCCGCCCACACACAGCGCGCCGCTGTCACTCCGAATCGCGGGGAACGTGATGCCGGATTGAGACCCAATGTCTGGCTTCCCATAACATAACCACAGCCAGGCACCGAACAAGTCTGCAGGAGCAAGCGGCGCCGGGCACCCCGTTTCTTGGTTACTCTCTGGAGGAAATCGGGGGAGGGGGGGGGACATGTCACCGGGAAACTCTTTGTCAGCGACGGGGCTACGTGCGAGTTTTAACGGGAGGTGGCGGGACCGGGTGGGAGTCAAAGGAAAAACCTGCCCCCCCCAATCGCCCGGTGTGTCCAAAACGCAGCTCCGCCTTGAAACTCGCCGAGCACCTTCCCCGGCTGCTTTCTGGAGCCACGTGGCCTGGTGCGTGTCTGTCCGTGTCTACACATGTCCCCGCCTGGGTGTCATTGGTGGAGGGGCTACTTGCCGCCCTGTACAAAGCCCCTTCTCCCCCCCCACCCCCCCAGCTCTGTCCTGCGCTCCCAGCCCCGCTTTGATCGGCGAGCTCTGACCCGGCTCGCCCCAGTCCAGCGGGTTGATTGATTTTCAATTACAAAAGTCTTCCCTGAGTTGGGACTAAATTAACCCTTTGGCGTGTGCCCCCTCCCGGACTCCAGCGTCATTAACCCTTCATGTGCGCACAGGGCAGGAACCAGCCTGCGGTAGGAAGGCAGCTATAGCTAGTCCGCGCTGTCGGTAACAAACACAGACCCCCCTCCCCCGATCTGTCTCCTATTCCGTTTCCTTAAAAGGACAGCCGTGAATTGCCAGGGGCAAAGCCAGGCCAGCTTCCCCGCAAGGCCCTCAGGGCCCGGGGCTGGGGCCCGCCTCCGTGGGAAGCAGGAGCTGGCACGAAAACCATCATTTAAATCCCCGGGTTTCAAAATTCCATTTGGAAAAGTGTGTCACGGCCCAGCACCCGGGGAGCTGGCATCGCCCTCAGCGCATGCCTCTGCTGGGACCCGAGCCCAACGCCTGCACCCACCGCCCACTGCACCAGCCAGGCGTCCCGAGCCGCCGAGCGTCTGCACGCACTGAATTCGGTGTGTGTGCGCCTTAGCGTCTGCACGCACTGAATTCGGTGTGTGTGCGCCTTAGCGTCTGCACGCACACAGGTAACACATACAGAGAGGTATTAGCTCTACACTGTGTGTAGGCACAACCCGTCTTAAAACGTGCACTTCACTCGCTTTGCTTCCGCTCACACCAGCTCAGCTCGGTGTCTTTGCACAGACATAAACACGACTTTGCTGACGCTCCAGATCACCCAGAGTTTGTTGGAGTCGGGGGCGGGGGGGGGGAAGTGGAGTCATTTGGGGTGGCCGCTGGCGTGTTTCGATAAATGTTTAGACATCCGGCTCCTTAGCAACTGCCGCGGCTTGCGACACAAACCCACCTCCCGCACACAACCACACACCCAGCCAGACACGCAACTTCTTGTGAAACGGCTCGTGCGTGGACGGTACACTCAACACCACGAACAGCGCTGGAGGGAAGATGGGCTCCGGCTTCTTGCACCTGGGTGCGCATGTCACCCCTCAGCCGGGCTGGGTGCACCCAGGGCCCGGGCCAGGCTTAGCCAGCGTTAGGATAACTAGCTGCGTTCACCAACACAGCCCCACACGGACACAGCGCGTGCACCTAGCACACACCGCTAGTGAGCTGTGGAGATACGGGCGGCGACGGATAATCCACACCCTGCGTGTCCTCAGCCGTCTGGCTCGGCTGGGTCTGATAAATCCCCTTTGGGTGGCAGCCTTCAGTTCTGGGTGAGGAAGCTGAAGAAGCAAACTGCAGCTGAGGGGCTCGAGCACTGCTCCTGTGACCCACAGGGCGCCCTAAGTGGGGGCAAGCGCCCCCCCCCCGCAAGGGAAGGGAGGCACCCCACAATCTCCCAGTGGCTTTGGGGAGTTTATCTCCAATCGAGTGACAGAACCACACTAAAGCCAGAGCGTGTATTTGTCGCTAGGTCGTCGTTTAAATAAAAGAGATTAACGAAAGATGTTATTTGCTGAAATAATGCTGTTAGGGCTCGCCGCCGCCCCCCTCCCCTGCTTTTCGGGATTAAAAGTGAGGATTTGAGACTGTGAAATAATCTGACCTGGATCGTTACAATAACAGCGGCGGGGGGACGGGACACGATTCATACACAATCATATAACCCAACAGCTCGATAGAAAATACAGGGGCAGTAGCACTAGAGGCGATTTAAGCATCTTCTGGATCCGATCAAATTCACGACTGACCGGCGTGTGTGTGTGTGTGTGTGTGTGTGTGTGTGTGGAGAGAAATCAAACCATGTACAGCGCCGTGTGCAATGCACAAATGCGATCGCTTGCAAGGAAACAACCGCCCCGTCGCAGGGCGCCCAGCTCCACCGTCAATGCTCGTTATTATTCGTTTTCAACACAGCCCTGGACCTTGGTGCCTGCAGACACAGCCCCTCACCCGCCGCCCTTTACACGCCGGTCGCCCGAAGGCAGTGGCGAACCGGAGCAGAGGGCATGGGGCAAAGCCCCTGTCTCTCCCGGACGCCATCAGGCGGCCCCTCCCAGCCCAGAAGGGCTCAGGTTGCCCTGACACGGATACCTGCCGGTTATTGTCTGTAACTCCGCGGAGGGGAACAAACGAAGCCATCGAGGGCGGCCTCTCCCGCTCCCAACCCAGGGAAATCCGAAGCTGCGGGGTTTGAACGCCCGCCTTGTCTCATTGCGAGGCGGGCAGCAGCGGGGCCAGCTGGGCAGAGCGGCTGTAATGAGAGGAAATACGCAGGTAAACCAGATCCAGGTGTCACGCTGACTCCCGGGGTCACTTTGCAGGCTGGCTTTCCTTCCTGCTAATCACTCGCTTTCCCTCTCGCTGGGCTGGTCCCACTCACTTTCCCCCCCTTCCCCAATCGAAGTAAAGAAGCAGTTTAAAAACCAGCAACAAACCTTCCCTGCTATACAAACGGCGGGTGAGATCCACCCGTAATTGAACGGGCAAACACTGAGCGCCCAGGAAAACTCACACCGAGCTGTGTTTGTCGGGTTGTTTGAATCGGCTGGGGGGGGAAATGGGTGTAAGGAGCATCACCTAGCCACAGATGCAACGCCAGGCGGGGAAAGCCGAGTCTGCCTGAGCCACGGCGGGGATGGTCCAGTTTGGGGAAAGTGGCCCTGGTCGGGTTTAAGTGCAACCTTCGGCTGAGAACGAACAACTCGTTGCTTTTGCCTACAGTGGTTTCAAGCAGGTTTATAAGCGGGGCTGGCAGGCGAGCACTCGGCTGGCACCGGGAAGACGTGCCCCCCCCCAAGTGTGATTCACAGCCCACAACGCGCTCGGCTCCTGCTCTGCTCCGCTTTCTGTAACGATTTCACTCTCGGAGTCCAGGCAGCGAACGCACGTTTGGATCCCCCGATCCTGCGCCTCGCTCGGGAACATTTGACATCCCAGCGGCGCTGCTTTGTTGTCAGAGGTCAGAGAAAATCACCCTCTCCCCTGACCCGAGAGGCGCAAAAAATTCGCTTACAATTTGATTTCCACCAGTAACGGTGTCAGTAAACTGGAGCCTGCCGCTCTGAGATCGTTTGAAACACGATTACGGAGCAGATTCCCTCTGGAACAGAGCAGATTTTGGTGCCCAATTTTTAATATGCGAATTTTAAGCGCGCAAGGAAAATACAGGGCACCCGCCTCTGCCACCCTGCGCCGGATTTTTAAAGCGCCTTCACCTCAACCCCTTGCGCATTCGCTTGCCACACGTGTTTCTTCGCACGTGTGTGTGTGTGTCTGTGCACCAATGCACAGTTCATCCAATCAGGGAGCAGAAGTCATGCCCTATGACACCTCCGGCCAATCAAAACTGCGCAGAGAGCGTGCGGCCGTCTCACCCGCGCGCAAAAGTGTCGGTGATCGATCCGTGTCATGAAGAAATAATTCCAAACACCGCAGACATGGGAGGGAAGAATTCTCTGCCCCTAGGTACTGTGTGCTCAGAACAAGAGATTTCATTCCCTGGATCAACTATTCATTGTGACCGATCTCTGCGCAAAGAAATTAACCCCCCGTTTCTAGACACCAGCCTTAGCCAATATCACAGTCACACTTCGCAGCTCTGAAAGTAAACGCCAGATAAACGCTCTACACATCGGCTCTAAAGTCGGACGCAACGGCTCCCTGGGGACTAGGGGCTCAGGATGTTGTCTTCAGGCCCCTTACAATTCACCTCCATCGCTGTCTTTTCCCCCCTTTTTCAGCGACTCCTGGGCAAGGAGATAGGGGATAATTTAACAGCAGAGATCAACCACTCAGAGGAACACTGTCAGGTTAAAAATCACATTACAATGTACCTCTCCCCCACACACTATGTCACTAATATCCTGGATACCTGAAACAGAAAGAATGGTACAAATCTGACTTTTCACCACTGATGTTGTTTGTTTGGGGTTTTTTTGCACTTCACTGGGCCTGGACTGGAAAATAGGCAGGCCCATTTCTCTTTTGGCCCTTAGGTCCCAATCTTTCTGACCTCAATCATGTGAAACTTACATTGCAGACCCACATCCCATCTAGATCTCCTGTGCTAACACAGTTTTTGGGTCGCAAATGTTTAATGTTTTATTAATACAGGGCAAACTTTGGATAAAATAGAACCTGAATCCGAAACCACCCCTGGTTCGCATTTTGCAAACAGCCCATGAATCACTATGGTTGAAATTCAACATGGGGCAGGGGATGTGTAAATCCAAACACATCTCTCTCTTTTAAATGGCAGTTAGACAACAGAACAAGAAGAAAAACATTTTAACACTGTTAACCCTCCTCTTCCCCCAAACTACATTTTGGGCATACATTTCTTGCAGTGTCCCTTTAAAAGTCACAGCATTAAACCTTACATGGGTACAAGCCAGAGTTCTGGATTCAAACTCCCCAAACTCTGGGGGTGTAAAGAGTCTGAATCAGGATTCAAATTTTGTGGCTTGGGCCTAACTGCTATAAACATGTTCCTGTATAAACATGTACAAAAAATCTAAAACTGGATTCAGCTTTTTGCTTTTCTTTGTCACATGAACTGTATTTTTGTTTCAAATTTGATCTCTCAGGTCTCAGGAAAATCATTGCTTCTTATTCTAAGGGAGGTGATGGTAATTTAACTACGCGAAAAAATATGTACAACCAAAATAAATGTAGAGGACCACTGTGAAAGGACCTGCTTTTTCATTAGTTACTAGACTGTCTATTTCAGTGGAATCACACCATGAATGAATCTGAGCTATAGCCAGAGCAATGTGGGTGGGCCAACACTGAACATTTTTATGTCCCCTTCTTTCAAATGTCAGTGCTTCCCTGGTTTGGCATTTAATTATGAGGTTTTGCAAATCCAAAACACCACTCTGGGTGAAATATTCTAAAGCTGGGATAACACTCCCTCCCCCAGCGGTGGTGGTGGTTGTGTTGTTTAAAAAATGCTTATAAACTCCAACTGAAACTAGGGGCCCACTGTGCCAGGGACAGTCCAAATGCATGGCGAGAGACAGTCCCTGCTCTGAAGAGCTTACAGTCTAAACAGACAACAGATATGGGGAACACAGAGAGGTGAAGTGGCTTGACCAAGATCAGAAAACTGGTCAGTGGCAGAGTCAGCAACTAGAACCTAGGTCTCCTGACTCCCTGCCCTATTCATTGGATCACTCACTGCCTCGCTTATTAAACGCGGTTTATCTGGAAGAAATGAAACCTGAATTTGAACCATCCCTGATTTGGATTTTGCAAACAGCTCCCCATGTGTAATATCTACAGACAAACAGACAGTTCCTGCCTCCAGGAGTTTACAGTCTAAAAGAGACATTCAGAGAGATGGGAGGATTGAGAGGAAGCATTATCTTTGAATTCTCACTATACAACTGCTATGTAGCATTATTACTGCTGCTGGTTGTTTTCTACCAGTGGTATTTTCAAGAGCACATACGTAACTTAGGTACGCATCCCATTGCCTGTCCCAAGAATTATTCACATGATGGTATGGAAGGCAGGATATGAGAGTCAAGGGAGAGTAAACCAGATGCATTGTGTTTCACTGCCTTTTCTTCCTATCTGTTTTTTTGCTCAGCTTCCTTGTATGTACGTGGGTCTTCCATTGACACCCGTTGAGCATCCCAGAACATGCAGAGAGCACAATACTGGCATCAACATTCCCTCTGCATGAGGGGGAACTTTGCCCGAAGTATCTCACCTCTGAACTTTTTGTCGGCCTGCATTGAACAGCATGTTCATCTCCTTTGGATACCAAAATCCAGGTAATGCCATAGCAGGCACTATGCACAAATCAAAGGAAGGGCTTGCCTTCCACATAGGTCACTAATCTCCTGGGCACATGGTACTTTAAAACCTGTATCAAGGAAAGAAAAGCTGAAAGGGAAGAAAAGGTAGGGGGCATAATGGAAAGGCTGCCAATCAGTTCATAACCCTCCTCCCTGCTTTCTCTGCACACACTCAGCATCAGATAGAGATCAATTAATCTCCACAGAGAAAATACGCTCACACACTGTAAAAGGCAACAGTGTCTGCAATTGATTCTGACATGGAATCAGGTCTCTCTGGGGTTAAGGCAAATCTCTAAACATTGCACGCATTAATAGCCCCAATTTTATAACCAACCATAATTGCCTCCCTATTCTTCTCTTCCTCAGTGCTGAAAACAAACCCTTCCCTTGATCCAGTTGGCCTCTCTAGTTACCACTATCTGTCTCACAGCCTTCATATCGCACCTTAAAACAATACCTAGTCAGGAAATCCCCCTCCGTTCCCCTGAGCACTGTCTTGTCTTACACAGGGCCTGATACTGCAAAGATCCCGAATGCCTATGAGATGAAGGGGATCTGGGAGCGCTAATGTTTATTAAAGTGCTGCGGAAAAGGACATTGAAACGATATGACTTTCCTTCTGAGATTCTCGCTCCCAGAAGTTCCTCTGCTTTCCTTGGAGCTCCTCACACATTAACACGTGCACTCACTCAGTCCCAGCAGCACAGAGACACCGCAAGAGGCAATCTCCCCAGCTCAAGGGTCAAAGACAGTTCTATTTCCTGAGGCCATGAGGACATAGGGTTTGTTTTCTTCTCCGACACGTCTCTGAGAACTTGGGGTATGAAGCAGCATACGTGTCATCTTCTCTGGGCTGGAAGAATTGTTTAACTTGCAGGTTCAAGCTTCTTGTGGACGTCTTTCTAACAGACATGCTCTTGTTCAACCACATGTTACTAAGTGGTACTTCATGGCCTGCATTATGCAAGTCAGGTTCGATGATGATCATGGTCCCTCCTGGACCTAAATTCTATGACTCCTCCCTGGCTCTGGGCCAGGATATCACGCAGAGCACCGCCGGGCCTCGCTCAGTGCACAGCTGTGCTGTTGGGGTCCAATGCAAGTGCAAATGGAGACTACCTGTGGCTCCAATTCAGGTTCAGCTCGTCTCTGTAGCTCTCCACGGGGGGTGGGAGATCTCACCAGCCGCCTGCTCTGCTCCCATACTTGCAGACATGAGGATAGGACCGGTGAGTGAGCACAGAATGCGCAAGTCTGATGAGACAGGAGCTGGTGCATAAGCCCCATTAAACAAATGTCAGAATACGTTGAAATCAGCATTTTCAGTTGGGCGCTTAAAATTAGGCACCTAGATTCATATTCGGGGAAGAGTTTTCCAAAGGCAGAAAAGGCCATTGGGTGGGCGACGCTCACTGAATGAAAGTGGCTGACCCAGTGCCATGTGTTATTTGAAAATCTACCCCTTCAGCCTCCAAATAAAAAAATGGTCTGCCCTTTCAGAGGTGCTGAGCACCAGCAGATTCTACAAAGCTGCTACGACGTCTGTTTGTGCACTCGCCTGGGTCTGATCCCTGGCCCACCTTTCTCTGCGCGGCGTTGCTGAGACCTGGTAAAAGCACGTGAGCAGCGGGAAAAGCGGAAATGGGTCCCAGCCAACCCCTCCCCAGGCCAAATCCAGATCTTCAGCAACAGCTTTCCTCAGCTACAATCAACACGCGTGTTTCCAGGATGTACATGGAGGAAAAATGTAATCAGTTCTGGATCACGTAGGCTAAACCTCCTGAGTCTCTGTGCACACACACACACACACACACACAGGGTGTAGGTGGTGCAACCTAGCGGTCAGAGCAGGAGTCTGGCCTAGCGGTCAGAGCAGAATCAGCAAGCAGAGCCAGAGGCGAGGTCAGGAGGCAAGCCAGTGGTCAAAACAGGAGGTAGGTAGGGAGCAGGACTAGAGACTAGCACAGCAGGCAAAGGGGGGGGGGAGTTAAGGCTAGACAGGAAGCAGGTCTGGTGCAGCTGCAGGCACGGAGCACGTTGGGCAGCCACTGGACTGCTACTGCTCCAGAACGTAAATGGTGATCTCCTTCCTCTTCTGACCAACGAGGGAGCACAGACATTTAGTGCAGGTTTATTGGGCCCAGCAGAGCCCGGAGTCAGCTGAGTTCCCTCCATGCACAGTGCAAAAGTGACACCATTGTGTGTTCATCTGCTACCATGTTACCAACTCTCACAAGAGTTGGTGTTTGCCTCCAGGCTCCAGCTCCTGGAATCATGTGGTTAAACATACATTCAAAGTATCAAAGGAAGTTTCTAGTGCTCAGGAACAGCTTGCAAATATGACCCAAGTGCATCTTAAAGGGCCAAAATCTAGCAGGCAAATAAAATTAACCCCAGCTTGTTTGTTTTTAAATGCTTCATTTTATGCCATTCTCCTGATTTTAAGGGGTGTGACTCATGATACGTGAATATTTGGGGTTGGCACCATTGGCCCAGCCCTATACAAAGTTCACTTGAACACGGTAATGCTAAGAACAGGAATAATTTAAGGAGGAATTGCATCCTCCAGGCAGTTTTATATGTGGGGAAATGACTTTCTCCCTTTATTGGTTAAACTATTGGACATTCAGGGAAGCACCAGGGAGTTCCATATAAGCCCAAATTCAGAGAAGGTTTGTGTAGGAAGATGAGGGAAGTGAAGGAGCAGAAAAGGCCCAGTTTCATCATGACCCAGTGCCCGCCATGATTAAGCCCTGGGATATCTGCAGAGCAGTTTCTCCACAACGAGGGGAGGAACCAAGATCAAGGCACCCAGCTTTCTGCTATGCATCGGAGGTGCTGCAGTCGTCAGCCAGAATCCGGCTCAGCACCTTCAGTCTGCAGCTACGTCTTGCCAAAGTCATTTCCCATACCCTCGAAAAGCTAATGCGCTCACCTACCTTTTTTTTTTTTTTTTTTTTTTTTTTTTTTAAAGCATATTGGCTTAAACTGTCAAATATCAAATATCATGGGAAATACTGAGAATTAATGTAATTTAATGCAACTATTAGCCTTTATATGTCCGGGGTCTTTTACTGGGGTTATTAATTTCTGTGCGAGGGGGATTCAGGGATACACGTCTTCTCTTTTAAAACGTTTTAAGTAGAATTTTCACAAAAAAGCAAAGCATGGTATTTTAATGATTTTGTACAATGTCTGGATCAAAACAGAAGAGATCATTGTCTCGTTTTAACGTGGTATTCTGATCATCTTATTACACAACAAGAAAGTAGCCACAAGTCAGGATTTTTCATGTGTTACTGACGAGAAGCCCAAGGAGAGACGTTAAGTGACTTGCCCCAGGGCAGAGATCTAAGAGCCGGGATCAGAACGCAGGAGTTCCAGGATCCCGTCCTGTGCTCAGAACACCCATCACTCTAGCATTCGCCATCTGTTTTATAAATTAGTTATAGATGCATGCCAAGCAGTCAATCAAATACTGTAATGGGGACGGTGTGCTGTAGGTAAATTGTTTTCATTATATTTCTAACAATACCAGTGTAGCTACCTGAAGGAAAGCAAATACATTCTATAAAAGAAAAAAAATATTATGGTTTGTCCCATTTGCAGTTCATGTTTAACAAGCTCTAATTTAAAAGAAACATTTCTCATCCTGTTTAGAGATTTGGTTTTAATGTGATGCTATTTGTTTGTTTTTTTTAAATTGTATTAAACGAAAATTAACTTCAAATTACTGTTAACCAAATATTTGGTCTATGGATAGTCTTAGTATCTGTACTTAAGAACATTAAAAACAACTTTGTCATCATGAAGTGCCTCAGAAAATTCAAACCCTCCTCCCTGATTTACCTACGCCTTTATGAATTATTATTATTATTATTATATGGCAGTGGTAGCCGGGGGCCTTAATCAAAGATCACCCCCTCTACAAACACCTAGGAAGAAGACAGTCACTGCCTCAAAGAGCTCACAGTCTAGGTTATGAGAAAATGTAACAGGTGGGTGAGCAAAACAAACGAGGGAGGGGGCTGGGGAGCACCAGGTAACAGTAAAGTAAGTTGTGTTGCATTGTCACTCTGAGACCCAGCGTTTGTACCATGGGCAATAATGATCAAGCACACGCTATATCCGGATTTGCTGACCTCTCACGATAACTTTTACTGGAGCCGGGCAAAAATTTTCATGCCAAATACTTTTTTTTGCGGGAAAAAAATGTAGATTTAGGTCACCCGAAACGATTTGTGAACCTGCGTCAATTTTAGCAAAGTGTTTCCACTGGAAAAAAAAAAGAAAAATTTGGAAATGGGCATTTCCAAAATGAAATGTTGCAGCTTTTCATTTCAGCAAGATGTGTGATTTTGAATTGTCTCTCAATTTCATTTAAAAACCCATCAAAACATTATGAAACCCACACAATCCAAACAAAATGTTTTATTTGACCCAATCCTAAATTTTCAACTTTTTAATTTTTCTGAAAACTTTTCATTTCAGCTCAACCTGAAACAAATGGAGAAATAAGAACTGGTTATTTGCGCAGCTCTGTTGCAATAAGAGCCCAGGTATCTGATGGGTCAGACCCTTTGGAACATAAATGCAGCGGAGATAGTTATGTTGGTTTCCTTTGATGAGAACAAATGGCCATTTGCAGACATTGTTCAGTGGCCTTATCCAGTCTCCAGACCTTGTTTCCACGGTTAATATAAATCCACCCTTTACTATTTGAGGACCATTGGTTGGCTGCGATTGCTGATACTCACTGATTACAAGGGCCATGGGCTGTCACTGCTAAGCTCTGATTAGCTAGCTCACCCGGCTGTGCTTGCAGGACTCCTAGATAACCCAGACTCCAGAGGGCTCTCCATGGCGCAAGGTTTATCACTCAGACAAAAGTTTCACAGTATGTATCCCTGTGATGAAAGCTTTATGTTGGCTTCCTGTTGAACTGCTGATCCGCATGGTCTTTTTTGGTACCAATAACCTTCTTCCTGGCGGGCCACATACGGTCCTGGTCAAAGGGTCACAATTCCCATTCACTTCAATGGGTGTTCTCGGCTAAGGCCAGGACTGGCTTTGTTCCCAGGTACCTTGCCATACCCTGCTGACATGTAGTCTCTACCCTAAGATTATAGGTGGCCTTAGCCACTTGTAGCTGTTCTACTGTCTGACCGTGGAAGCCTTTTTCACACATTCTGCAAAGTACTGCCTGCCACCTACGAAATGCTGAGCGTGCCCAGTTCCCAGTGACTTCAGAGACGCTCTGCACCCTGCAGGACTGGGCCCAAAGTTTGCCTTGGCACGTTGCAGGGCAGGCCTTATAAGTGCCCAGGGCTTCAAGCAAAACTGAGGCAGCCAGGAGAGGGACGGAAGAGAGGAATTCCCCATTCAGCTCCGTTGTCAGGAGAGTTACCGCCTCTCATCCCACTGCTGGGACGGAAGATGGAGTGATCAGGAGGAGGAGGAGACTGGTCTGGCAGTGAGTTACAAGGCTGCGTGGGCACCTAGGCAATCATTTGTGTTGCTTGTTAAGGTCAGTGCTGGAACATCCACTGATGATTAAATATCATGGCTGGTGGACCAGTCTCCACTGATGCAGAGGGGCTGGTACGACACTTGCTCGCCATAGCTCTTGGCTGATGAAGTTCTTCCTGCGCTGTCCACACCCCTCTTCTCTCCCTCTCTCTGGCCTGCAGAGAGGTTTTAGTGTCTTGGTGCAATATGGATTTTTGCTTGGCTTAGGCTGGATGGCAAAGCTGTATTTTTAGCCTCATGTGTGACATGGTTATTAATTAGTGACCGCCTCGGAAAAATAAACTCCAGCTCAACCCTGCTAGGGGGCCTCACTGCACGTCTGGGTCACAAAATCCACGGTTACAAATAGTGTTAGCCGGCACCGTTGGTCATGGAAGTGGAGGTGCTGGGAGTGCGGCAGCACCCCCTGGTTTGAAGTGGTTTCCATCATGTATAGGGTTTACAGTTTGGTGCAATGGCTTTCAGCCCTCCCCACTATAAAAACTGCTCCAGCCCTACTGCCTTTGTTTGCATTCTGAGCGGCGGAAGTAGCAATTAAAGGTGCCTTCGAGACTCAACTCCCTCGAGGTGGTCTCAGCAGGGCAGGGTTGAGCTACATTGTCAGGGAAACAGAGGGTCAGGAAAAGTTGCATCAGTACTCGCCATGGTGCACCTGTTCTGTGGCTAGAGCCCTTGAGTCTCTTGAGCCGTGGAGTGTCTGGCTGAAGCCAGATAGATCCAGATACACTTTGATCCAAAGTCACTGGAGTTAACAGACTCCCATGGATTTCAGCCAGCTTTGGAGCCAGCTTTTAACTCACCAGAACTGTCTCTTCAGAGGTGTTTTTGCAGGGCCCCGTGCGGTGGGGCCCCAATCCTGACTGGAGAGCAAGGGGAGCACCAGCAAGAGAAATAGTAAATCAATAATAAATAATCTGCTGCCTGGGAACTTCAGCCTGTCTGACAAGACGCTTTATGACAGAGGGAAAACAAAATATCTCATTTCCGCCTTCTGCTGGGCCGTGTTTAAATCGCTCCCTGTTTCTCACATAAAGAGCAGAACAAACCGCACATTTCAATTTATACAGATTTCAGGTTATCAGGGTTATTGACTGGCCCTACTTCTTCTACAGGAAACATCGTCAGAGTGAAAACTATCGGCCCAGTAACCTACAGAGAGGTGCCCTCAGGGATTAATGGACCATTCAAGCCAGGGGATTTTGGATGGCTTGGTTGGCTTTGTCACAAAAATAGTCATTGTGATTTATGCAGTTTAATGCCTCTAACACTCTAGGCAGAAGAATAAACTGGGACTTTTAATGATGGGTCAAACGTCAGTGAAAATAACTGATCAATGACTAACACAGACTGATATGTAAGCGCAGGTCCCAAATGACAATGGTAACACACTATATATTCTTACCAAATGTTATCAAGACAGACAATAAAAAACCAAGAACTCTGCAATGCCTGTGCCACTTTCAGTACTGGTGATCTAATGGTCTAGGTCTTATAGCAGAAGGCTGGGAGTGAGGACTCCTGGGTTTAAATCCAGATTCTGCTACTGACTTCCACTGTGTCTTTGGGCAAGTCACAACACTATTCTGCCTCAGTTTACTCATCTGTAAAATGGGGATAATATTTACCTATCTCAAGAGGGTATTGATAGTCTTTATTAATTGATACTTGTGAAACACCCTTAGATTTTAGGACGACAGGTGCTGTAAACATGTAAAGTTAATAGAGCCATCACTTTCAATGAGAGATGGGCATGAATCAAAATTCCAGATCTGAACTCTCCCCCAAACCAAACTTGCATCTCTATCAGAATTCTGAAGCTGATCCACTCTGACAGCATCACAAACCCAGCGCAGGAGCCTGCAGTGTGGACCAATTTTTAATATGTACCCTTTGCTATTGTTGGGGGAACGTTATTTATTTCCTGCTATTATTGTAACCTGCTCTCCTTAAAAATCTTCACAAGGCAAGGCAGGCAGAGAAAGAAGTAGCATCAGTTAAATATATATGTTTATCTCATAGCCTTAGGTTTGGAGAAGTACAGGCTGGGCTCCTTGATTTAGAGAAGTAATACAACACTGATGGACTTTTGATCCCAGCTTTTACCTTTAGTCAATTAAAGTTTAAGGAATACCTTTGAATATATTGACCCTGTACACTTTTCTAGAAGGCTTAGGATGAGTTTACAAACAGCTTTGCATAAAATCTGTCTGCCAAACAGACAGACTGTCAGCCAGCCAGCCAGCCCATTTTTTACTTCATTTTAACTGCGGAGCAGATCAGGGACTTTCCCTCTTCTCTTTCCCCAGAGAACTGCCAGTGCCATTGGAATGTAGCACCTTGATTTCCTAATTCCTTATTCTTATGCATCAAAGACAGGATTTAACAACACTTCTGTAGTCTGGCACTGCAGCAAGAGAAAAACCAGCCTAACACCGTACCAGCCTGTAACCGGTGTAACAGTGGCATGAAACATGCAAACCAACAGTCTCTGCCCCTCAGTATTATTAATCATGGATCAAAAACATGCTGAGGAAGGAGCAGGTGACAAGTACAATGGAAAACCGGGACTAAGACCTCTCCTAGGCTTTTAATTACATTTGATGACAGTGATGTAGATTGAAAGCAACATTGCTAGGAAAGCATAATTTTAGTGCGCAGTTAATAAAGGTGAGCATCTGCAGCTAGATACACACAGCCTTACCCCAAAGTCTTTTTTCATTTGTGTAAATGGCCGAACTGTGAATTTAGTCAGGGTTGGTTTTTCCCCTATTACATAACATTTTAATAACTTTAGTGGACTAAAAAAGAATTTCAGCTCCATAACTTTCTTCCAGTTTTGGACAAAGTTAAGCAACTTTTGTTATGGTTGTTTTAACACGCAAAACGATGTGCTCTCAAAACCCCATTTGCATTTGCAGATTGAAAGTATTCAAATGGTTCAGTTTAAAGTTACCCTGAGCCACTGTGCAACATTAGGGTGAAGTGATTACAACCCAGAGGAAGATACCGCACATTTTCACAATTCCTCAGGAGCATAAGAGAAAGACAATAGGAAATGGCGCAACCTTTCCTACCCTACATGACAACAAGCCAAAGTCTCTTTACTCTCCAAGGCAGGGATATTAGAAATCCAGTGAAATAATCACATACAGAGTTCTGATACTCAGAAAAACACCAATCAAAATGTAATGAAATGGTTATCGACGTACACATTTATCAGGGTGCCTACAGAAGATGGGGGGGGGGGTCTATTAATTTATTTCAGCTTTTTTCCCAAAAAGCAAAACTCCATCTTCAGGATTACTTTCAATGTTGACTATTAAGGGCCAGCGTTACCGGTTCGCTTTGGTAGCATTGTGCCATTCCGGCAATGCAAAGCCGCTGTAAATATGGGTTAAGCACCCAGTTAAGCTGGGTTTCTGTCTGCTTTGCTGTGCCAGAGCTGTGCAAAACAGCCAGAGCAAATCGGTGAATCTAGCCCTACCTATTCTGCATTCTAAGCAACCATTCTCTGTACCATTTTCTGTGTTTTTCACTACAGTTTGCAGCACTGGATCTGCTGGTTATGCCCGGGCCGCAGTCTCACACTGAAGCTAAAACAATGTGAATTTGAACTTCAAACTGCCACATTTGAAAGCTCTTTCTCTTTCCACTATGTCTGCAGTGACGTGATCCCCTGATATGATTTACGTGCAATACACGATCGCGTTTATTACAGAAACCAGGGTAGAATAAGAAAGCAATATTTCATGTTAATTCATGAAATCCAACCCCAACTTTAATAGAAGAACTTCACTTTATACTAAGAATGATCTACAGTCAGGCCTGCTTTAACTGAGACATTTCGCCTTTTGAACTCAGCAGGAGGGCCACTGGTTACTACTACTGGAAGCACTTTAAAAACCTGCAAGTCCAGCAGGTCTTTTGGGCTCCTTTAGAGACAGCATTTTATATCACGGCATGGCATCTGCATGTTGCTGTCTGCCGGCCGCATTGTCTGAAAATACAGCCCTCCAGAAACATGCCTTAGATTATTTATATTTGCACTATGAGGCTCTGATCCAAAACCCATTGAAGTCAATGGGACCCTTTCCACTTTCCTTTAATGGGCTTTGGATCCGGTCCTAAAAGTGAAATTCTGACTCCATTGACGTTAATGGCAAAACTCCCATTCACTTTGATTGGGGCCAGGATTTCACCTTAAGGGCTCAGCTGGCCAATGGAGCAAATGTGCTAGAGAACAAGCGTCCCTGTCCTCAAGTGCTCACAGTCTAAGGGCCTAATCCAGAAAACTCTCGGGCCTGGTCCTCACTTAAAAATGAACTCAACCTAGCTCCATCACGAAGGGCGGTGAGAAATTTCACACTGAGCACCGGGATTAGATTGGCCTAAACCCCGGTACGCTTGCAGCTAGGATGATGCAAGAATTCTTCCATCGACCCAGCTACCGCTTCTCAGATAGGTAGATTAACTATATTGATGGGGGAAAAAAAGACCCTTCCATTGATGTAGGAAGCATCTACACTATAGTGGCGTTGCTGCAGTTCTGGGCCACTGCAGTACCTGTAGTGTAGACCCAGCTATGTAGACCTGTCCATAGTATGACCCCCAGTAGGAAGCACACCTATCACTCCACGGTAAGATTAGAAAGGAATGGCCCAAAGGGCCAGATTCTGCTCTCATTTACACTGGTTCAACCCCTCAACGTCAATGCGGTTACACCAGTGCCAATGAGAACTAAAGAGCCAAGCAGATGGGATGCAATGCAGACTCCTAGCAATTGCCCCAGGTAGCAATATGCTTCCTTCTTGGCTGGAACACTAATCTCTCTCCAAGGGGAAATGAGGGCAAAGTGGCGAGGAAAGGTGCTGTTCCATTAAAACACTTGGCCCCTTGTTCAAAGAGGATACGGTCTATGGCCCTCATTAGGCAAGGCACTTAAGCCTGTGACCTCAATGGCTGACTCGTGCTTAAAGTCAGGCATACGCTGAAGTATCTTGCTTCAAGTTAGGGCCCAGTGTGTTCCCTTTGCAAAGCACTCAGCTTTCGCTGGCACATAAATGGAGAGCTGGATCTTAGCAGCTACTCTGCTAGGTCATCTACGAATGTAGCAAATTAACCCTAAATTACTGCTCTCAAGGAAACAAGCCAGCTCAGCTGCAATGCACATTTGCTAATTTTGTAGCTCTAGCTTTTTTTTCCAGAGTGGCGAAGGGGCTATCGCCAATGGAGAATTCCCGGCATGCTTTTCAATGAACGAAACTGCCCCAGTCTGTGATCCCCCCCCCTTAAACAAAATGTCCTGATTCAAAGGAGCTTCTTACAGACCAAGAATTTCCACATGGCTGTATTACAGCACTTATAAAAAGTGATTTAATGCCTGCCAACAACAAATACACTTCCAGTGACACCACTTGCATTATGCACTGTCCTACTTTGTGTGTTCATAAAGAACTAGCAACGGAGCTGTTTGAGGCTACAGTAATACGAAGAATAGATGTTGCCTTCCTTAAAAGAACCTTGTCCCTTATGGCTTTGGAAAGACTGAAAGGAAACAAGAATCACGGTGACAACACAATCCCTTCTGTATGTGTTAATCTGGATTTTGTTTGAACTTCTGGAACTGACCTTGGCTTGAACTGTGTTAAAAATCCTAACTGGTGTGGACTGACTTGACCCTGTGGTTTCGTTTGTTCACAATGCCAGGCCTAGCCTAATTCGCTTAGTTCAATCCATTATTTTACAGACATAAAAGAAATGCGGCATTGCAGGAGAGCCTGTTATCACAGTTCTAGCCATTGGGCCGTTCTGCAGGGACGTCCTCCCCCGATACACAGGCAAACGCCTAGTGATTTCAAAGGAAAGTTTTTGCCTGAGAAAGGACTGACTAAAGACTGGGTAAGCACCTGAAATTCTCACTGAAACCTCTATTTTTTAGTGGTTTCTAAGCCAGACAGGAAAAAAAAAATCTTCTGAGAATCTGAGGCTTGGCAGTCAGGGAAAAAAATTGAGCCTCAGCGTGAATTTGATTTTTGGCATTTGGGGCCTGAGGCTAAGGAAGGCAGTCAATTTTGCATCAGTCGGTGTGGTTGTTTTTAAGCTGTTGGAGTGCAAAAAGATTTGTGGGTTTAGATAGTTCCCTCTCATTTCCATGACTAAAAATGGGTTACATTAAAAAGAAAAAGTAGGAAGGAAATTTCAGAAGCTGTTAGTCCCTTCTGGGTTTCTACTTCTTAAAAAAAAAAAAAGTTAGCTGAAATACTGAGGTTTATGTGGCTACTGGGCATGAGCAATTACGAGAACATTTTCCTACTAATATTTACAGTGCACGTTCTGTATATTATAGGGGTTCACAGCTTCTCTCATTTTATACGTAACATGTTATCTAATGCAATGGATGTCTATGCTGTCAATAGTCCAAAACCAGAAGGTGAGGCCCTCACAACTGGTCTAAATCAGCACAGCACCATTGAAGTCAATGGGCCAGACCCTCAACTGGAATATGATCCATAGCTCCGACACGGAAGCCAGCAGAAGTCAGTAGAGGAGAAAACAGAGGCTCCTTGCGATGGTCTCTTTCCTCTTGTGGAAGCCACTCCCTTTAGAACCCCTTCTCCAGCTGGTGCTCTGCAGGGCTATGCCAGGCAAACGGCATAGGTAGGGCCAGCGTGTAGCTACTCTCCCTCACATGTTCACCTTCTAAACCTATAATAATACCAGCCAGAAGACTTAACGCTACTAGAAAGAGCATTACACTTCTGCTCCATGCTGTTCCTTACCCAGAGAGGTGGTTTAGGGTGCAGGTGTGAGCAGAGGTGGGCCCAAAGACAAAACAGAAGGGCAACCCCTCTAAAGGGTCAAAGCTTCTTGTCACTACAGTCCATGGAGATTGGTGGGATCATGCACCCTACCACCTCTTCAACCTCCAAGCCTTTCCCTCACAAGGGAATTATTCAATGGAGACTCCACAAAGTTCTCATCATATAGTTTCCTGGGCCTCCGTCTCTGATCTTACTGGAAGTGTAAAAGAGGGGCACCTATCCTGTGTAGCCAATCTTGTATGTTATCTCCATGAATAACAGATTACCAGGTTGTATCATGCGTCCATTGAGATTATTTGTAAAAAGAACTACTTTATAAAAAAGAACAGAAAATGATCTCGCAAAGAACTATGGCCAAAATGGGAGCCTAAAGTTAGGCATCTAAACCTATATATAGGCATTTAAATACGTAACCTGATTTGCAGAGGTGCTGATATCCATTTATTTTTATGCCAGGGGCCTAATTCAAGACACCCATTTTGAAAAGTTTGGCCTGTCATAAGTGGCTGACAGTTACGAACGCAGCAAATCTAATTTCATACTCTTAGGTGGGTTTAATTAAGGCCTGGAAGGTCTTAACGTTGGTAAATATGCACATACTATTTGATACAGGAATATATATGGAGCATACACACATCCTGCTAACGCCACGGGAACACTGACACTAAAGCAGATTTGTTTAACCTTAGATTTATTCAATGACACACGCACATTTGGACAGCTATTAGAGCTCCAGTGAACAATTTTTATAACTGAATATGAGATATTTATGACTTCTGTTAGTCAATTAAGTACATTTCTAAAATACATGACTAGAATAAAACTGGAGCAATAAAGATAATTCTTCCAAGAACAAAAAGAAACTTCTTCATTTGTAATACTCCTGGCATCAATTAATATCAGCAGGGAACCAAAGGAGGACAGCAAAGAGATGCTTAAATGAAGTAATAACATATCAGTCCTATTCACCATCTGTTTTGTAGACAGATGAAACTTTCCTCAGTTTTCACTCAATCAGTTCATTCTTCAATGCTCCTCAATTCTGCAAACAGTTAGAATTCACTAGCTGAATGACCCATTCACCACTGAAGTTATGCAGATGCCCTTTTTAAAACATGAATGGTTGTAAAATCACACGCTCAATCAAAAGTGATTTTAAAAATATTTCTCCTCTAAACAGTCTCTTCCTGAACACACCAAAAAGAAGCAAAAAAGCTGTAAGAATTGAAGAAAGAGGCTCTTCTTATCAATATTGCACAGGAAAGCAAACTCAATATTTTGTCAATATATTTTAGGAAGATTTGAAGCAGAAGAGTAGTCAATATTTAGTAGTGTAATGAGAACCATCCAGCACAGCAGCTAACTGGTGGGTGAAATACACATCAAAACTGTTTAGGTGGAGCGACATTTGGTTAGCCAGTCTGAATCTTGCCTCGTGTGTTTGGCTAATTTAAGGGAATCCTGTAGGAAAAAGACTTAGAGGCTGGTTTTCGTTTGTCGGGAGAGGTGATCTGTAACCATCAAAATTGCGTGGAATGCTTCCGCTGGTAGACCCAGAACTATTACTGAGAGTTTCTATGCTTCCTTCTCGCTGAAGCTCTGAAATGGAAAGAGAAAACAGGCCGTGGTTAATGTTTCAAATAAAAGAATGAAGGTTGCCCTTAGAAGCCATTTTACTGACAAATCTGTTTACTGTATCATTGTTCTAATGTTGCATTCGCTTGTCATCCAACTTTCACTGGGTGATTTGACTAAACACTCCAAAGGCATCACCTCCACTTCTCTGTTAGGCTTATTCAATCTGAATAAAAATGGAGTTTTATTAAGACATCTAAACCTTGTGTTTCCGATGTCGATGAGAAAATGGATTTGCAATATATTAAGAAGCAAAACCTGAGATTTGCAAGATTGAAGTAAGCAGAATGATCTAAGTCCTATTGACAAACAATGACATATCTTCACTTCACAGGCAGAGCCGGTGAGATGACTGTGCTAGAAAAGGAGTTCAGTTGTGATACTCGCTAACGGTGACCTGCCACAACAACTGCACTCAACCAACACAATTCAACAGCCTATTAAAAAGGAATTGTCCACAACCTCTCTGTGCTGTGTCCACAGTTGTAAGCATCTTTGTGGTTTCTGAGGCAAATAGACACCAGGAGCATCCCTGGGTGCCTGTCTGCTAGGGCTATTCTCTCAAACTAAAGAAGGAAGCAGAAATGACCACGGTTATGATCCATTTAATTTACATAGCTAAAAAGGTGATGAAGCTGTACTGATTGCAGAGGGCTGGAAGAATCTGTAAAGAGGCTCAGGAACCTAGGGCTACTAACACTGGGACTTTCTTTCTCTCTTGCAATCACACACGCTGAGAAGTCGTATCATTCCTTCCCACGCTGGTCTTGCTCCTAAAAACGCTAATGTTTTTGGGTGGGCAGAACATCATTTCTGAGACTCTCTGAGCCACCTAAATCCGACAGCTGACTCAATGGCAGCATGCAGGAAAGGCAGCTGGGCAGCCTCAATCTCCTGCACTCAGCGATGGCACGCAGCGGTGATGTTAGGCAGGGCCACACGTACAGCACAAGCAAGCTCTCCCGGCCACTCAGTGACAGATTATACCAAATACTCTGGTGAGTTGCAAAGTGAGGGCCAAAGCCCAAGCGCTGTACTCTGTTTCTTCTCAACCTTTACTCAGACAGGAAGGATAAAAAGAGGCAAGCGACGTGATGTGAAACCCCTAATAATTCTTCTGCTATGAGAAAGACGGGAGAGGGAAAAAACCCTCCGATCTATCTGTAGGCCATTGATTGGATTAGTATAATGTAGAAAGGTACTCATGGGATGGGCACAGGATAAATGCACAGAGCACACAGACTGACAGACAGACAAAGAATTTTCCCCTAGTGACTTCAATGGGAGATTTTCTTGAACAAGGACTGGATAGGAAGCGAGTAAAGGACTTCAGGATTTGGGTGAATGATTCTAAATTTTGTTCACTGCCAAATTTTACTGTATCTCAGCCATCCACAGACTTCAATCTCCCATTGGTCATCTAGCGCCTTTATAAACACTGTGTCAGTCCCTTTAGTGCACTGAGGCTCAGAGTTAAGGAAAATCATGCAAGTAAAATACATTGCCCCGGTGAAAAGCTTCTTCACTAGAACAAAAACCATCTCACTCGAGAACCTTTCTAACAATGCACAGTTCCTCTGAGCATTAATATGAGGTAGATGCACATTAATGGGATCATAGATCCATTTGAATGTAGTACTTGATTGTGGAAGCAATTCGCCATGGAGATAATCAGCATAGGTTACATGGAAAACTGATCTGTAGGAAGCCAGTCAACCTATAAGAAGCAGTGTTAATGGCCTCAGCTGTATTAATCATGGTTTTCTTGCCAGTATTTTGTTAAGGAATGTACATGTATAAACATTTTCATTTTCCTTCACAACCTAACTGTTCCATGAGTTCAGGAAGTAAAAACAGTAATTTAAATCAGAAATGAGTGGCGTATCCCACACGAATACTGTGCTTATCCTGTCTGATTTTGTGCTTTTATCTCCTCTTGCATACAGCTGGCTTTGGTTAAATGTCTCATGTCAGAGCTTTCACTCACCGTGTAGCCATCACCAATAAGATAGAACATGGTTAGACTCCAATCAAACATCATTAGGGCTGTTGAAGTCCTTCTGAGGTTACTTTTCTCTCCCTCTTTCATTTTTAAAAAAAACCATAATTGATTTTCAGGCAAATGCTGCATTTTCAGTAACATTAAAAAAAAAAAAAAAGAAGGAAGAAGAGGCATTTATGTTTCCTCAGTACTGCAGATTCCCAAAGCTCATTCTGTCACCCGAAAGCCCAAACGTTGAGCAGCAAAATGCCAATTGACAAGTGGGGTGAAGAGTGCATGACTACAGGAGATTCTGGCTATAGCGCTACCTAACTCCTGACTTTTTTTTTTTTTTTAAAGTAACAGGGGCTTTATATTTGCCATTTCTCAGTGATTTACTTAGTACCTTAAAGCGGGATTTCCCCCCCTGAGAATCAGTCTTAAGGGTCTGATTTTCACAACTACAGCTCTTGCTCTTCTCAGTGCAAGATGACAGTACTCAGCACCTCTGAAAATTAGGCCATTGATCTGTATGTATTTTACTGACACAATGAAATGGAAAACCTTTCCATTACAAACCAGTAAACATTGTTTGAAGAAGGGTGCTCTCTGTGGGAGACTGCCTGAATTACTTCTCACTACCATTAGGGGGTGCCATGGGGGTTAATGTCAAAGAGTAAAAGAGCATTGAGAATAGAATAAGAAAATTGGAGAGGAGGTGAGGTTTTGTGAATGGGCACTGGACTGAGAGTCAGGAGACATGGATTCTCTGCCACCGAGCTCTTCTGTGGCCCTTGGGCAAGCTGCTTCACCTCTCTCTGCCTCTGTTCCCCATCCCACCCTTGGTCTTGTCTATTTAGACCAGTGGTTCTCAACCTATTTACCACTGTGGGCCGCATATGCAGCTCTCTCTGTGTTATGCGGGCTGTGTCCACACAGTATGTATTCTACCTGTATGGGCCGCAGCTGTGTGCTGATTGGTGGGCTGGCCTGGGTTGAGAACCACTGCTTTAGACTGTCAACTCTTTGGGGCAGGGCCAGTCTCACTCAGTGTTTCTACAATGCCCAGCACATTGGACCCCCCACGCTCAGCTGGGGCCACTGCCTGCTACTGCAACACAAATCTTATATCAATTAGATGAAACATGAGAACAAAGTATGACTAGGTTGAAGGTTAAAGTAGAAACAAAGACCCAAATCCTAGTTGCACGCAGGAGCACAGAAAACCAACAGGTACTGGGACAACAAAACGACCCACTGTCTTGAAGACTGTCCTCCAGCTTTTGAGATAGAAAAACGGGGGACAGGCTCCGGAGAGGGAGTAGTAGAGTAAAAAGTGCTAATATACCATAAGCAAGCTATTTCACACCTGCCAGCTGTAGGGAGGGAAAGGGCCAGATGGCCAGTCTATCTTCTGAAAAGAACTGAGAGAACCAGCAATACCCTTTACAGTAGCAGGACCCTTTATGGTTAAAAGGAAAACGTCCCAGGGTGAAATCCTGGTTCCATTGAAGTCAGTGGGAGTTTTGCCACTGACCTGAATAGGACAACCTTTCACCTCAGATTGGTAGGCCCAACATTTGGCCATTTTTCTTTCTCTTATCGCACAGTCTGTGCAGGCCTTTCAGTATGTCTATCTTCCCCACAGCACTTTTTTCAATATCATTTTCCTTAAAGGCAAATCAATTCCAGAAGAACTTATTAAGAGCCCTACAATAACAAAGTAGCGTGCTTGTGTGTTAGAGCCGAAAGCAAAATTTGGTAAGACAATAATCTAAGCTTCCAAGGAGGCTACTATAAACCATTATGAGAACACAAAAATCTACATTAAAATTATTTTCAAACAGTCCTGAAGAGGGGTCTGTTTAAATAGATTTCAGCATTTCCATTTTAAACCTCTTCTTTCTTGCATGTATGTGCAGTTCAGAGGGAAAAATCTCTGCAGATTGAAATCCTTGAAACTAGACATTTTAGCATGATACTTAATTTATTAAAGGACAGATAGATTTAAAAATCTATCTCCACCTATCTTTTAAAATCTATGTTCACCAACAGGTACAGGAGTGTGAAAAGTTTCACCTGTCACATTATTCTAGGCCCCTGCACTTTGCTCCTTTAAAATCCCTGCTCCTTCCTCCAGTGTGAAGTTGCAGGATAATGCTGCTGTCACGAGAAGGTGCAGTGACAGGGCCATAATGATCCACGGAGCAGCAATCATGAGATGATATTAATCCTCGGCAGTGCCCAAAGGTCTTTACTATCATATGACCCACATGGAGCTAGCTAGCAATTTCAACAGGAAGATGAAGGACTGAATGGGCGTGAGAGTAAATGCTGAAGAAAGAGGATTGTTAGTGAATGGGAAGTTAGGAGACCTTGGTTCTGTTCCTGACTCAGCCACTGCTTTCCTTTGTGACTCTGGGCAAGTCTCAGGCCCGGTCTACACTTGGAAATTAGGTTGATATAACTGGGTCACTTAAGGGTGTGAAAAATCCACACCCAAGTGATGCAATTAAACCGACCTAAGCCCTGGAGCCCGCAATGCTAGGTCAAGAGGCGAATTCTCCCATCCATCTAGCTACTGCCTCTCAGGGAGGTGGAGCACCTACGTCGATCGGATGGCTTCTCCCATCAGCGTAGGGAGTGTCTTCACTGAAGACCAGCAGTGATGCCGTTGCACAGCTGCAGCATTTTAGGTGTAGACAAATCCTTAATCTTGCCATGTCCACTTCCCCGTCTGTAACAGGGGGACAATTCTACTTCCCCAACGTCGTCCAGCGCTCTGAGATCCTTGGCTGCAGAGCACTACGGAAGTGTGTAGTGGTGTTACTGTTACCGTCTCAACCCTAGAGGTGGCCCCTCCCGGTCAGAGCTGAGGCACGTTGGCATGGCCATACGAGGAAGCTCACACAGCTGCTGCCTGTGCTGTACCTCTTCTGTGGATAAATTAAGGGCTAAGTTCACTCAAAACTAAAACTAAAAGCAAAGTCCACCCGCAGAAGGAAGTGAGCGAAAGGCAGAATGGGTGCCTTAGCTTGGAATGTTCCTGCTTATGTTGGCTGTGTGAGGTCACAAGCTTTGCATTGCTCAAACACAGCGAGACGTATATGTCCCTGGTGTAATTCTCTTGGCTTCCATGGAGTTACGCCAGGAATGGACTTGGCCCCAGTTTGTCTGCAGGTTATTGCATCTACATCTCCACATGCATATCCTGCCGAGATACATTAACTGCCTTAAATGTAGCAGTAAAACAACTTCTGATGATACGCTTTAATGGGCTTGTATAGTAGCCAACAAATTGTGTCTCACATCAAACGCATTCTGTCTTATAGATTTGCTGGCTATTTGCGATAACTTCAATTTGCTTCTGCTGAGGCAAGAAAACCAGGGTTGAGACTTCAGGGTCTGCAAAAACACATATTTGATTTTTTGGGAGAATGGAGAGGAGAAGAAAGGGAGCTCCCGGGAGTTGTTTATGGGGTCAAAATAACACGAGACCTGCTCTTCTCAAAGCATTTCCACCAGCAAGGAAATGAAATACTGTGAGAAGATCAGCACTTGCATTATTTTGGACCCATAAATGACTCCCTGAGGCATTAAAAAGTCTGTGAAAAATAAACACAAATACAAATAAACACTAATACTGGAAATGTAAGTACCAAAACATGCCTGCATCCCTAGAGGAAATGACCCACAAAGTTCTGATTGGCCTTAAAAAACAAATAGGCAGAAACATCCACTGAAGAGATGAAGATGGAGCCAGTTCAGGGGAACTCAGGACTAGCCCTCTCTCACTTTTGCTGCTAACTGTAACAGGCACCAGCAGAGTCCTTGGGCCTCACAGAATAATTGAGGGTTTCAGGGCACATGTGAGTTGAGCTGTTAAGGAGAGAACTAACAACAAAAACTAATCTCCAGCGCTGCACGTCTACCAGATTTCAAAGGAACCAGGGCCCAAGAGGCTCAAAAAAAATTAAAGGTAAGACAGACAAATGTCAACAATTATTCTCTACCAGCTAATGTGCAGATTTGTGCCAATGCACCTCCGTGGTCCTGGGACGCTGTGCGACTATTCTCATCTCTTGTTGGTTCAAATCAGGATTATGCTCCACTTAAATCAATGGAGTCATACTAGTGTAGAACAAAAGGGAAGGAGGATCCGGGGAACTACAGATGGGTCAGCCTCACCTCAGTCCCTGGAAAAATCATAGAGCGGGTCCTCAAGGAATCCATTTTGAAGCACTTGGAGGAGAGAAAGGTGATCAGGAACAGTCAGCATGGATTCAGCAAGGGCAAGTCATGTCTGACCAACCTGATTGCCTTCTACGATGAGATAGCTGGCTGGCTCTGTGGATGTGGGGAAAGCAATGGACATGATATATCTTGACTTTAGCAAAGCTTTTGACATGGTCTCCCACAGTATTCTTGCCAGCAAGTTACAGAAGTATGGGCTGGTTGGATGAATGGACTATAAGGTGGATAGAAAGCTGGCTAGATCATCGGATTCAACAGGCATTGATCAATGGCTTGATGTCTAGTTGGCAGCTGGTTTCAAGTGGAGTGCTCCAGAGGCTGGTTTTGTTCAACATCTTCATTAATGATCTGGATGATGGGGTGGATTGCATCCTCAACAAGTTTTCAGATGACACTAAGCTGGGGGAGAGTGGTAGATACACTGAAGGGTAGGGACAGGATACAGAGTGACCTAGACAAATTGGAGGATTGGACCAAAAGAAATCTGATGAGGTTCAACAAGGACAAGTGCAGAGTCCTTCACTTAGGATGGAAGAATCCCATGCACTGCTACAGACTGGGGACCGACTGGCTAGGCAGCAGTTCTTCAGAAAGGGACCTGGGGTTATAGTGGATAAGAAGCTGGACATGATGCAACCGTGTGCCCTTGTTGCCAAGAAGGCTAATGGCATATTGGGCTAAGTAGGAGCATTGCTAGCAGATTGAGGGAAGTGATGATTCCCCAGTATTCGGCACTGATGAGGTCACATTTGGAGTATTGTGTCCAGTTGTAGGCCCCCCACTACAGAAAGGATGTGGACAAATTGGAACAAGTCCAGCAGAGGGCAATGAAAATGATTAGGGGGTTGAGGCACATGACTTATGAAGAGAGGCTGAGGAAACTTGGCTTATTTAGTCTGCAGAAGAGAAGAGTGAAGGGGGATTTGATAGCTGCCTTCAATTACCTGAAGGGGTGGTTGCAGGGAGGATGGAGCTAGGCTGTTCTCAGTGGTGGCAGATGACAGAACAAGCAGCAATGGTCTCAAGTTGCAAGTGGGGGAGATCTAGGTTGGATATTAGGAAAACCTTTTTCACCAGGAGGATGGTGAAGCACTGGAATGGGTTACCTAGGGAGGTGGTGGAATCTCCATCTTTCGAGGTTTTTAAGGTCTGGCTTCACAAAGCCCTGGCTGGGATGAATTAGTCAGGGTGGGTCCTGTTTTGAGCAGGGGGTTGGACTAGATGGCCTCCTGAGGTCCCTTCCAACCCTAATCTTCTATGATCTCCCAGGACAGGAGTGAGAGAATTAGTTTCTCCTGAAAAAAGTCTACAGGACTGAAGTGGCATGAGTCTAAATGCTGCAGGAAGCAGTATTTCTGATGGCTAGAGTAGGGGACTGGTTTGCAATGTTTATTTCACTGTAAATTTCAGAGAAGAACCATATCAGGCTCAGTTAACAATATCAGAAAATATACACCACTCCTTATACTGATATTATTGCAGTCATTCTAAGATTTGCAGATGAGATTCACCCAAAATGCTGACAGCAAGACTTGGACCTGAAGAACAATAGACACATTGAAATGGCAGATATTTTACCAGATTTGACAATGACTAACTAACATAGTGAAATGATGTGTAAAGTCTGTGTACCCACCAACACAGTACTCATTTTATCAGTGGTTGTTTATAACAGGTTATAAGTTCCTAGGCTTGTGTTTTTATATGCTCATATAGATGTAGATGAATACATCCCTCAAGGTCTCACCTCGCTGTATATCTATGTCAGACATATATTACTTCATCCCCAGAGTATATGGTACAAAGCCTGGTCATTTGTTTCTATAGAAAAGGCTTCTTTCTGGCCACGATTTTCAAAAGCGACAAATGGTTTAGGAAACCTCAGTTTTTGGAGGCCCAACTTGAGACATCTTAAGGGGGCCCGATTTCCAAAGGGGAGGGGCTGAGCACTTCCGGAAAGCAGGCCCCTGTAAGGTGTCTCATATTTAGCACCTAAAATCATGAGTCCCTTTTTGAAAATCTTGGCCTCTGCCCCAAATGTAAACAAAACGACCTCCCAACTCATTTATATGCAGGACACCTGTATTAAGGCCCAACCCTTCAAGAGGGTGTGGGCACTCACCAAGTAGCCGAGTCTATGGGCATGTACACATACGTACAGAAATAACGGCACAGTGATGGGTGCCCCAGAGATGCATGTAATTATAATAATAATTTTTTTCTTGTGGCCTTCTCTAAGTACCCGTTTCATTCATCAGATAATCATCCTGCCACTTGTGTGGCCAATCTGTTGTCGTGCTGAATCCATACAGCTGGGGCGAACGGGGGACCTATAATAAGAGATGTGGACTGTGTAGTGAGAGGACGACCAGAGAGCTCCCTCAGGCTGAATGAAAGCTGCCGAGAGCAGTCCAGGTTTAGGCACTTGAGTGAGGCGGGAGACACCTCATCCTCTGTGTTTGGAAAAAGTGCTGAGCACATTGCAGGTGCTACTGCAATCCAAACCTGATTGACAGAGCAATGGGAACTCACATGCATGGCTCTGCGTGTTCCCTGTACTCCCTCACACGCTGTCCTGTCTTCATCCCTGCCAAAGGCTGAAACGTACATCACTGATCTACTTCCTTCAGTGCATATCGCACATGCTTCATTCTGTCGCATTAGTGAGCTAACTGCAAGACACTGGTAGGAAACACGTATTTCTGGTAATATTTACTTTCAGTTTTCAAACACTATGCGTGATCCTACCTTGCAGACCCGTCTTACTGCGAAAAGAATCCCCTGCTTTTATTAAGCTTTGTGACAAACGAGGGGGTGGGGTGGGGCGGGGAATGGCCTTATTTCAAAGTTCGTGATCCTCAGGTATGTACTGGAGCAGAACAAGGTCCATCAGGCCCCAGTCCAAGCCAGGCTGCTGTACATTCAATTCGAAAAAGCTTCAGGAACTGTCCAAGGATTACATCCAATCTAGAAAGGTATAAAGCCCTGCCAAGCCGAAATGTGAAGCCATTTTATATGGCACATTAATTCAATGCCTGAAGAAAATCTATATAGTCCTCTTTTGCCGGGAACATTCATAAATTATGCTGCCTTTCTTATTTGTGCTCTCTCTGCAGTGGCCCACTTGAAGCAATGGTATCTCCTTTATGTCTACTCAAAAATCTCATCTCTAGTGCATTATTTCTTCTAATGGTTTTTCCTTTCTCTCTGTTTGACTTCCCCTACAGCAGGCTGTTAAGCAGAGTTTCAAAATACCCTCAAAAATCATTTGCTGGAAGAGTTGACCCTTTACTCTACCTACTGAGAATTGCACAAACTCCTGTACAGCATGGCAGAGATGCAGCCTGGATAAATGATACAATGACAGCCAGCCTGATGTGTCAGGGTAGTGAGGAAGCAGTAGCAGCTCTGAATACAAGAATTATTCTTCATCATCTCAAACTGTCACAACACATTACACTCAAGCCCTCAGCTTGCTGAAGGAGTGACCCTGGACTGAATGGAAGAGTGCTTGGGGAAAGAACTAATTGTAGCCTCTTTTCACACGTCAGTCACTTTTCACAGCACCAAACCTTTCAAGCTCAACTAATGTCAAGTTCCCTTTTTCTTTTTCTGTGTGGAATATTTTTGAGTTACATTGATGGCGTTTTTAAAGGAACAAGGTCTCCGACGAGGGGTGGAATTGTGGGGGAAGGGAGGGAAGTGCAAGAATTAGTGCACATCGGGAAGTCTATCGTACATCTGAAGATTCACTGGAGTTACTCATTAACCGCTAGGAATGAAGGAAGCAGTACGGCATATTAGCAGCTAGGGTTTGAAGCTCTGAGTTCCATTTCTGTTATGCACTGTATTATTTCACTGGGTCCTTGACGATCCAAATGTAAGTCAAAAGTGCTTAGAAGCACTGGAATTTATTCTCTCCCTTGTTGTAAAGCTTGGATGCAAAACTGGTATTTGATCTAACCATGGGATAAGAGAAATCAAATGTCTCTGTTTAAAAAGGCCAGGTTAGATCATGCTCCTCTGGGGACACAAGCAACTTTCGGAAGAACAGTTCAGAGGCAAAAATTAGAACCTCATTTTAAAATCAAAGCAACTTGCTTTCATTTTGAAGAAGAGCAAATAGTCCCCCTATGGCTATACTATTCAGAATCAGAGCACTGGATATGTCCTTTTGCTCAGAATATCCAAGTATTGGACAGTAGGGATGCGCTATATCTTCTTGTTATCAACCTAGACTGTAAAATCTTTGGGGCAGGGATTGTTTTCATGCATGTTTGCACAGTGACTACCACAACGAGTCTCCAACATCTGAATTCTAAACACTGTTTATTACAAATAATAAATAGTAATTATGTGGCTTCTGCCATCTAGATTCATCTGTCCAAAGGAGTCCCATGTACAATGAAGGGTAAAAGGCAGCAGAAGGCTTGAGGACCTGCTTTTGCAATGGTTACGAACTACATGATTCTTCCTCATACAAGGATTAGTAAAGCATCTTTATAGTAATGTTACTGCAGTTACTGAACTAACAGGATATGTTCACATATGAGAACTTTCACGAGGCTCCACAGACCAGATTCTGCTCTCATTTACAGGGATATATACTAGAAGGGGATGCCTGCACTTCAAGCTGGAGGTGCAATTTCCAGCTCAATGAGACATACACACGCTAGCTCAGATTGAGCTAGTGTGCTAAAAATAGAAGTGTTACTGCCCCAAGTAGGATCCTGTGCAAGACACCAGGTACGTCCTTGAGCAGCTAGGCCTCTCCAGCTGCTCATCTCACTCCAGCTACATTTCTATTTTTAGTGGCACGTATGTCTCCTCAATCTAGAAATTACAGAGCTTGTCTCATTTCTGTATTTGTACAGCACCCAGCAACATCACGCCCTGATCCGAACTGGAGCCTTCTAGCTCTATTATAATATGAATATTTACTTCCAATAACATGTACCTAGAGTAACTCCATTGAGGTCAATGGTGTTGGCACTGGATTTGTACCAGTGTAGCTGAGAGCAAAATTTGGCCCAAAACCTATACTTGTCATATAAATTATTGTTGAACAGAAACTTCCTCTTAAATCAACTGTAGTGAAATTGCATTACTAACAGCACAATTCTGTATCTTTCTCAGATATTGCTTTAACAGACATCAGAGAATTTAATTATGCGAACATGGAGCTCTAATTATATTGTCATCAGAAAACCTGGCTTGCTATTTAAAAAGGGAGAAACTAGCTCTGGCTACAGTGAAAAATAATGGACTTACACGGGGTTAGTAGGAGTTTGTGCTGGAGAGAAGGGCAACGAATAGATTTGCAGAAAGACTTCTGCCATCACCAGCAGGTGGCACTGCAACCCAGGAGCACTGTAAAGGCAGGTTTGTAGCGCATTGACTGCAATTTAGAGAAGCTAAGGATTTGACCTATGGTATTTTAATCATTAACTTGTATTAAACTGACAACAACAAATACCCGTTTAAGTCTTTTAAGTTTCCTGGTGTCCTCCTCTAATTTTTGAAGGTTAAAATGAAATTTCTTTGCCAACCAAGTTGTTTGTATTCATTTGACAAACACTGATTTCTCCTGCTCAGCTTCCAAAAGGAGCTGAAACTTTCCTTTCTTTCTTGTGCACCACCATCCAGGATGATGCCCATGCAACCCCAGGAAGTGTTTGCTAGTTGATCACTGTTACACAGCCAGTTGGGGGTACACCCATTTTTCAGAACCATTAATCAAAAGTGCTATTTTGTCTTAAATTTCTAAGCAATATAATCTGTTTCCCATCAGATTATAAAATTGTTTGAAAGTTAGTTAAATTTGGCACCTTCTCAGGTGTTTAGATTTTTCCCTTCTGCAATGAAATGGGTAGCATATAGGTGTACCACTGCCCTCTGTTGGCCAGAATAATAACTATTTAGATGTGTGTCAGAGGCCTGATAAATAGCTAATGAAGATTCTCCTTGAGTTCAAGTGGCAGGGAGTGTGCTTTAGCAGCAGCAAGACCAGAGTCTGATTGTTAATTTCTGATTTCCTGAGAAGTTCCAGGTGGCTGTGACATATGTGAAGTTCCCAGAAGCATAAGAATTGTAGCAATTTTTTTTTAACCAGCCGTTTGAGAGAACAGACCTTAGATAACTTTGAAAAGGGAAAATGCAGAGATATGATATTTTACTACTGAAAATCAATCACTGTATTGAATTTGTTTCACACCATCCCAACAGGAAAGATGCTGATATACAAGAGAAGCTGCTACATTAAATTTTCAGAGCAAAAAAGACATGCAAAAGCTGCCTGAACAATTTCTATGAAACTGAAAATCAGTGGCTTATGCAAAATATTAGTGACTGTCAAATTATCGTACAATAACTTTAATGTTGAATCCACATAGAATTCTCTATAATGTAATGCATTGGAGATGAAAGCTGGAGTGTCAGAAAAAAGTGGTAGGGTTTAATATTTGGATGAGGAGATATAGAAGATAACATGGAACCAAAGTGCTGAAGACAGAATCTTCTGAACATTAAAAGTCAACTGAAATTGCACAATTACTCTCTGGTGAATTATTTCAATGTTAAAATGCCAAATGAGTAACACTTACAAAAATTAAGAGGACATCTGAACTTACAGAAATGTCTGGCTTTTCTTCAAGCAAACTGAGATTGTTGAGACAAAATCAAAACATTTTCACGTGTGAACCTTTAAAGCATTTTGTCTGCAAAAATAAATTGAGCTTGTTGGGTTTTTTTAAAAAAAAAGAAAAACCAAAAACACCCCCCAACAACTAGGTACATAAACAATAAGATAACCAAATCTCTGGCATACAGCCAGGCTCAACTCTGAACATTTTATGGAAGGTTAAAAGTGCACCAGATAAAGGAGTAAAGCATTTAGAGAGACAATATTCTTCATGATAGGCACTTTCACAATGACTTTAAAAAATAATCTCAAATTTCATACAGCTGTATATTTTTATAAAGAGGTTTAGGATGTTTTGCTACATAAATGGCACTTTCGAAAGACAAGTTGCCCATTTTAACCAGTATGTGAAGTTTCAAAAGCTAAAAGAAAAATTGAAAGGTTATAGAAAACAGATTTTTGTAGCCCAAGTACACAGTGTGAAATGTACTAACTGTTCATGCAAGATTTCCAAAAGTGTGTGTGTTTTTCCCCCCTGTAAATGAAGAAGCAGATGTAATTGTTTTGATTTAAGAGGAGAAAAAAAAAAACAACCCCAAACTTCAAAGTCACAATATGCTGCTACTAAAGGTTTACTCTTCAGTATCCCAACTGGTTTCATTTGCTTTCAAATCTTGAGATCTACAAAGTACCGTCTCATATTTAATATATGTTTTCCTGCTGCAAGCCATTGTGCATATATGTTTTTAATGTATTTAAGCAAAATTATCTTTTATCTTCAATTACACAAGCAGCCCATCTGTGTATTTGAAACCAAAAGCATTTACAGAGAAAACACTATATTAAAATTCCTGGTTCTGGTCTCTCGTTCCCAGAGTTGTGGGATTGCCTCAGATTGCTCATCTGACCCCTGCCAGCCTTGGACTCTGACAGGGAAATTCAAATTAAAACATTATTTTGTATGTTTACAACCCCTACCAACTCCATGCTGTCAAACCAAATTTTGTTCCACCACTTTGCTGGAAACAGAGTTCCAGGTTGTATGGTCCTGCCCAAAAGGTTTGGAGGAAATATACTGGCTTATCCCTACTCTTGGGGCTCAAAACATTTCTCTTCAGTATGATCCTGGGCACCATCAATTCCCACTAAAGTTAACAGGAGCTGAGGACATTCTGCCCTTTGTGGGACTGGCTGGGACCCTGCATCCTCAGGAAGACAATAGCAAGTCCTATTTTCATCTGCTTACAGCAGCTCAAGACAATCAGAAAGTGAGAAGATGAGCACTGCCTGCTTTTCCATCCCCAACTCAACAGTCCGAGCAAACAATCTGATCCTGGAAAAGCTTCCTGAACGTCAACATAATAAATATGGTGATTACCTCACAGTCTGGGCATCATTTCACTGATACGCCGAACCAGAGATTTCAGACATGCCTAAACCTCAAAACCATTAGCAATTTCTTTCATGTCTAAGACTTGCTTTCCCCCCTTACGAGATTGCCTCGATGATTGGATCCCCTGATGATCCTAACTTAGAAAAAGAAGGTACTGTATGACCCAGGAGATGGACAATTTTTGTGCTGTTACAGTTTTGTTTTGTGTGTGCAGGGGGGTATGTAAAAGTGTGTACGTCTGCCAAAAACAGCACTGCCAAGTCCCGCACTACTGCAATTCATTTTAGAGCACTATAAAGCCAAATCATCCTGGTCCATATTCTAATAACAGAACACTTATGACACAGTGACCCTCCTGGCCAGTTAAGGAGAGCTCCTGGAGGACTCTGTGCTCTCTTGCTGAGGTAGAAGGATGCTGTGGTGGAGAAAGCTCAACTGGTTCAGAGTTTGGGTTTGGTTTGGGGAAGCAGACAAAAATTTGGAAAACCTCACAAAGGGTTCTGCTTGAGGTTGGTTCTAAAGAGGGGCCAAGAGGCAGAGGAGGGTGGAATGGATGAATGTACTTTGTCCAAACAGGTTTTCCCATTGCTAGAAAGTGAAGATGAGTCATTGGGGCGGGGGGGGGCGGGAGGGAGAGGGCTAAACACCTGTGCTGCCGGCTCTACCAGGATCTCAACATTTTTCAAATTAGTTTTTACAAATTAAAGTTGATGGCGTTGCTTTAAGCAGTTGGATTTTTAAACCCGGGCCTGACTTTCAGAAATGCCCTTTAATTTTGCAGGCCCACAAATGCACGCACAAAAAACAATTTAATTAGCCTAACTATCTGACTGTGCGTGCCAAAACACACACACACCCCGTGGATTCAGTCATTTGTAGGCACAAACTAAACGATGGCTTGAGACTCTTTGAAAACAAAAATCAGGTCCTATCTTTTTATTATTGGTTGTAGTACGTCTTACCTATAGAGCACCAACTCTGACTTGGAAATACATGTGCAAAGGGGCTTTGATGGAAGCCGTATCTCACGGCGTAATATGGCCCCCAGTTAACTTAGACGTGTCTGCACAGCATGTTTGTATTTGTTCTCATGAAGGCAGAAGGCAGCTGCCAACTACTTAAAATAACGATCAATTTTAAGTAGAAAATCTTATTTTAAAAATCATTAAAACATTGATTTGAACATATTAGGCTTTTTTTAAGTTGCACATTTTAAAACCTTGCCAAATGTGTGAATGTACTGCAGGCTGAACGAGCATGTAGCTGGGAATGACTCTTGTGGGAAGTCCAGAGAGTTAACGTAAGACCAGGGAATTTCTTGACATGATCAGGGGACCCTAGGGGAACATCTCCCTGACCAGGCGAAAGCATGCACAAGCTGTTCTGGCAGTGGGAAGCAGCAGCTGTGGGATGTTTTGTGCTCTGATTTGGGACAGCACTGGGGATCATAAGGAGTATTTAAAGGACTTCTGTGGGACTTCCTATTCAGCATGTGGGAGATGGCTGTTTCTGCATTCTGAGCTAGGCATGGGGGCTCACAGGTTTTCCATTATTTAACGCTGGCTAGGAGGCTGCCATCATCTTTTTCTCCAAACAGTCACCCACATCTCAGTCTCCTCTGGAGTAGAGCTCTGTAATGTGCTCTGCTTTTATAGCTATCATGGAAGTCCTTTCAGACTTCCCCCTTCCCCATCCTACATGCCACATTGGAGCATTTGGCTAGAGCTGGGAGAGCACACATCCTTGCAATGGGTGGGAACAGTTGCTAATTCTGGGTGCTCTCCCTTCATGGCCCCTGGGAGTATTCTTCCTGCCAGTAGCTTTCCCTGATAAAACCCTACAGGAACTGCTGTAGATGCAGTGCCCCACCCCACCCCACCCCACCGGCCCTTTCAAGACCACAGTGTACAGCAGAACCTCAGAGTTACAAACATCAGGGTTATGAACTGACTCGTCAATGACACACCTCATTTGGAACAGGAAGTACACAACCACGCAGCAGCAGAGACCCAAAAAAAAAAAAAAAAAGCAGCAAATACAGCACAGTTCTGTGTTAAATGCAAACTACTAAACAAAAGGGACCGTTTATAACAAAGATTTGACAAGGTAAGGAAAATGTTCCTGTGCTTGTTTCATTTAAATTAAGATGGCTAAAAACAGCATTTTTCTTCTGCACTGTAAAGTTTCAAAGCTGTATTAAGTCAATGGTCAGTTGTAAACTTTTGAAAGAACCGCCATAATGTTTTGTTCAGAGTTACAAACGTTTCAGCATTACGAACAACCTCCATTCCCGAGGTGCCCGTAACTCTGAGGTTCTACCGTAGTCTTCAGTGTAACAATTAAAGTTTAACTATTGGGCAGATCTTACCGAACAATGGACCTGCCAACAAACCATTAACTATGGTAGTGCTCATGGGAGAAGGGCTAACATGCCTTTTGAGGCAAAACACTACAAACAACTTCCTAGGTGGAAACAGACATTTCCAACAAGCATGTGTTTCCAAATGCTGCCTGTGCTAATGGCATTAATGGAATTTCTCTAGGTGTTCTAAAACAACCAGTCTAGATTCTCAATGCTGTGTTAGATTCACATGGCTGCTACATTTGCAGGAAATCATATGCCTTTGATTAAGAGGTTTCGGGAAATCCCACACACTGAACCATGAATGCACTTGCTGAGGGGGCCTTCTCTAAATTTTCCAGAATTGAAACTGCTGTATGCCTATAAAGCAGCACTGACAACAAGGTACCAATTAGGATTAATATTGGTAGAGATGCCTGGATACAAACCTAAGCCTGATCCAAAGCCCACTGAAGTCAATGGGAGTCTTTCCATTAAATTCAAAGGGCTTTGGATGAGGCCCATAGGGTGAAATCCTGGCCCCACTGAGGTTAATGGCAAAACTCCCACTGACTTCAAAGGGGCATGATTTCACCCCTACTCTCCTTATCTAACAGCTGGGAGTGATTGTTTTAAAATGTCCATCCACTGTACTACCTAGTTCTAGCTGCAGGGGAAAAACAATTCCCTCTCTAGTGGGATACACAGTGTGAAAAATGACAGAGTGAAGCAGAAGGTTTTGCAATTTATGAGGAAAAAGTACCATTGATAACAACGTTGGCAAATCAGACTCCTGCTAATGTATGAAGACCATAAAGTGAAACATTAGGAGTTGGCTAGCAAAAAAAGAAAAACATACTTGTCTATTTTCGTTGTTTCAGATGAAGTGTAAAAAGGAAAGAGAGAGCAGAAATTGGGGGGGGGGGGGGGGGGGAGAAGTCAGATTTTAAATTTTGTAAAGGTTTTAATCTCTCTTTTGTCTATTCCTTATATCACCATGGAATTTGGTGTAATTTAAGGAGGTGCTAGCAGAACAGATCAAGATTATTTTAAAAAACCTACTATTTTACCTCAGTGTCCCTTTAGCCCTTGGTAAAAAAGTGGAGGATTTCTGACCTAAGAAACTTTTGAAAAGAATGTTTCTACTGATGGTACTCTCTAAAACCACCTGTATGGAATTACGCTACAGACCTAAACAAATTCCAGTTTTGCTGAGTATCACTTGGGCTTGGCAGATTTTTCCATCTGCAAAGAATAGTGCCTGCAAAATTATATCTACATTATTTTTGTCCAGGGATAGTAGCATAGAATATTTAGCAACTATAAACAGAGTAGGATGAAAAATGCTGCAGCATAAGAAGCGAGCTCAGGATATAATCTCTTTCTGACCGGATGCCTGCAAGATGTCACTGAAATTCTCTCTCTCTTAGTGCAACCCGTGTGGAGCCAATATGAACTCCCAGCAAAGTGCTTAAAACCCCATTATTTATAATAACTGTTAAATGATGAGACATTGTTTACCCAGATCGCAAGATAAATTCTCACTTACAGAATGCTCGCCTGAGTGTCCTGAAAGTCATCTGGTTTTTATTTAAACGCAAAATGTAATTAGACTCTCAATAACACAGCAGAAGAATTCAATAAGATATGCCTTTTCGCTTACAGTTTAATATTAACATTTCCCCATAAATGTTAATGAATAAAGTCTATTGTTTTATTTATTATATGTGGTAGAAGCTAGGAATGGAGGGAAGGATAATATTTTCATACCATGAATGCAACTCTCTGACTTCAAGGGAAGCTAAAGGTGCTCAGAACCTCCCAGTATCTGACTTGGAGACATCACCTCCTGCTGGTTACCGACAGAAGTGCTACCTCTAGGAAAGACAATTCCAAACATTAAGTGGCTGAAGTGATAGGTGAGGGCTGAATCACCTGATCTACAGGGAGGCCCTCTGCTAAGATAAATCACTTTTCTTCTCCCCTCCCCCCCATCCTGTTGTTTCTGTCCTCATTTGTGGTAGATCCTTCCTTACTTCCTTTGCCACATCCCACTCTCCTCCGGATCAGCTCCCCTCTAAGCACTGCAAGCATTAGATGTCTAATGACAATCTCTCTGCTAGTTATGCCTGCTGAGCCAGTGTGCGAGGGTGGGGTGGAAAAATATGGGTCATCAGAGTGTGGTGGTGACTCCAAGGCCCTGATGCTCCTTGGACACGCCGGTTAAATGCCAAGCGTGGATAGCAAGTCCAGATTTTCAGGAAGTTCAGGTTATTATTTATCTTCTGTCCTTTTGGAGAAACATATTAGGGAAATGACAGGTGTCCAACCTTAAACTAACTAAAAATCAGGTAGCAAACTATGTGAAAGCACAGTAGAAAATGGTCTGTGCATCTGTGAGTGGAAAGTCCTGTTATTTCTCACCATGCCCCACACTGATGCTGCCCTCCTTTGGCTTAGATGGCACTTTAGAGATCCCCATCAATGCTCTTCATAAATGTGAGGTAATTCTTGTGTAGCAGGAGCTGAGCTGCCTCTGTGGCACTCTGGGCTGCTGCTGATCTGAGAAGCAAGAGACCGGACGTGGCTGAGTGAAACAAAAACCACAGGGCCCAGAGGTTGGCCCACACTGGTGCATTTTAACTGTTTTAGTCTTTGACCTTCCATTTATTGACAAGGATTTCGCTGTGTTAAATGTATATTTTGTTGTTTAACGTGACTCATATTTTATTGTAGCTTTCTAACAAGAAGTGTTCGTTTCACAGTTCTGCTGCTTAACAATGTTTAAAGGTTTCTATTCAATTTGCTTCTCTCGTTTCCCCTAATGAGCACAATGCATACTTTATGAGGGCTTTTCAATAACTTTGGGTCTTTTCCTTTCGCAATACAGAGAGCAGTACATTAATGACCAGAGGTTGGCGTAGATGCTATGTAGAGGCCAGAATGGGGATTTAGCTACTGCTAGCGCATTGTTTCAAATTAAGCAAAGGGACAGATTTTCAAAGCATGAATAAAATCTGTGTTGGGAATCTACGTTAATGGAAGGTAATCAGATACCATGGAGATGGGTAACAGTATAAACACTAAGACAGAGACATGGGGCTCTGAAGATGGCATCCTCTCCCCTCACTAACCTGGAATCTGGCCAGCTCCACCTGCCCCACATTCTGCAACCACTACTTCAGCATCCATCCATCTACAATACTTACAGCCCCCACTTCCCATAGTACCTTCATGCCTCACAATCTTTTAACGTATCTACCCCTATAACACCCTGTGAACCAGAGCAAGGCTATCATCCCCAGTTTGCAGACGGGGAGTTGAGGCACAGAGGGTAGGTCTACACTGCAATTAGAAGCTGCGGCTGGCTCATGTCAGTTGACTCAGGCTTGCGGGGCCTGGGTTAGGGCTGTTGGATTGTGGTGTAGACACGGGGGCATGGGCTGGAGCCGGGGCTCTGGGACCCCGTGAGGGTGGGTAGATTCTGTTCCAGAGCTCATGCTCCCACCTGAGTCCAAAAGCCTACATGGCAATTTAAGAGCCCCTTAGCCCGAGAGCCTGAGGCGGCTGACAAGGGCCAGGCACAGGCATGTAACTGCAGTGTAGACATACCCAGCGGGACTAAATGACTTGCCCAAAGCGGAGCAGGGAGCTGGCATCCTAGCTACTGGGCCAGCCTCTCTCTCCTACCATCCAGACTATAACAGCAACACATGCTCACTACACAAGGGCTTTGGCCAGTAGATCGGCGTGATCTGGACTCACTTGCTATTACTCACCCTGGAAGGGATGTAGTCTCGTGACCTGCCCCCTATGCAGCAGAACCCATTCAGTCCTGCTACTCTGGAGACTTTGCGCATCTGTGCAAGGGATTTACCCCTTAAAGCTCAAACACCTTGTGCTTGTGTCTAAGAAGATAGACGAGAGGGCTCCGGGATCTTCTTTAAACTGTTCAAGCAAGAGGGCAGGATCTCTCCATAAAGCACAGGAGCGTGCTAAGATAGTACACTAGCCTGCGCCTCCCGTCCCCTAGCTGGCTATTGTTAATACTAATGAATACTTTCCGCCTGATCCATCACTGCTGTACTCCAGTTTTAGGCTGATGCAATGAGTTCAGTCTATCTGCACTGGTATAAAACTGGAGTAACACAGTGGTGAATCCGTCCTACAGCAGTTATGTAGCACGTTTCATCCATTGCTCTCAAAGTACTTTACTAAGAGGGTATTATTATCCCCATTCTACAGACGGGGACACTGAGGCACAGCTGAAATTGGAACCCAGGTCTTCGGACACTCAGTCCACTGGGCCATGGTGTTAAACAGCAGCAAGTGCTAGCCAGCGGATGGTGGCTGCACAGTTTTGAAACCGGCCAAGTACACATGTACCTGTCTCACGTAAAGCAGCCCTGGCCTGCAGTATCTGTGTGACAGAGACTGCACCTGCCTTTGTCCTTGCTCTGCCACCGTATCATCAGCCACAGCAGGATTTGGCTCACAAAACACCTGTCAAACCATCAGTCTGCTTCAAATGCTCAATGGTGGGGGCCCTTTATACCCAGAAATACTCATTCTCTGTCCTACATCCTACATATACATAGTTGCAAGGGCCCCTAAAAAGAACCACCGAATTATAGAAGTTAGAGATGGAGGATTCCTATTAGGCTACGCAGTCTCCTACCCCCTGGCCAGTGCAGAATTGTTTCCTATAGTAGACTCTTTAGAGCTTTGGCTTTTAAAAGGAACATTTAATAAAGGAATAAACGTGGAAAAAAGCCAGACTAACAGTCTTCCAAATCCTGCAATGCAATTAGAAAATGACTTCAGAAACGTGTTAAAATCAACAGATTTTGTTGGTACCAACATATAGTTTGTTAAGTAGCAAATGCCATCTTGAGGGATTGACACTGCAAGGTGCTGAGTGCCCCTAAGACACAAAAACCAAAGGATGCTCAGTTCCTTGAAGGATCAGGCCCAAATGAATACCTACAAGGACCTGCTCCTGTTCCCATTGAAATCAGTGGCAAAAGCCCCAGTGATCCAGAAGGTTATTGCTTTAAAAAGATAGTAGTGCATGAGATGGACAAACATGAACAAAGTCACATTAAAAACAAGGATAGTTCAGAATTTCATATGGAACACCAGGGTATTGCGGTCAGAGAATCAATCTATTTAATCATTTAAACAACAACAAATCTCTAAGGAGAAAGTCAACTGTTTTCCTGCTAACTGCTTTGAGACAAAGCAATGGAAGGAAAACATCCAGTGCCAATAATGTCATAATTTGATTAAAGTCTGCACAGAAGACCTAAAACACTTGGAGAACAATGAGTAAGAAATTAAGTTTCAAATTAAGTGCTGGCCTTACAGTGTGCTACTTCTTCATATTCTGACAGAAAGGATACCGTTGGGTTCTTTTCACGTGATGCACGGGATACGGTAATCGTTTAATCATCTCATACATTTTTCCATTTCTTTCTCCAAGAGGAAAGAGAAATCTAGAAATGTGATTCCACTTTGTTTTATTATAATATTGATTTTCCTGCACAGAGAAAATGCATTCGTCCTCTAAGCTGGCACATGGGCAAGAAAGGGTTAACACAATGTTTATCACAAGGCTGGCTTCAGAGTTGAAAGTAATGTGATCAGTAATGAATTTTGTGTTACATTAGGTTGTATAAATGGACAGACAAGCGCAGACAACAAGTGGCCAGGAGTCGGGGCTAATCTAATGATGTAAAAATAGAGACAGCACCAATTATACTTGGGGCCAGCTCAGAGCTCCTGCAGGGACTGCAAATGAATAGGTACAAATCAAATTACTGACTAATAGACGCACTACAAGAGAGGGCAGTCAATGCTAAATGCATTAGGGCTGTGTGACCTCCCTGCTCTGAACAGCAGAATCCTAAATTTGACTTTAAAAAAAAAATCAAAGGAACTCTTGTTTGGTTAAGAAGAGAGATAAAACAGTGTTGCTCGTTAGATTATTTAAAACATTTAATTTTTTTTACCCTTTGTTACCCTCTTCTGTGAGTATTGGACATCTCCTAAAACCTTTTCAAATCTGACCGAGATTCTGCTTTCAAAACAACAAGAAATATTCTCTGTTCAAAAGTTAAGACCTGATAACAATGCAATTATGTTACATACCAAAACATTTCAAAGCCATGTGCCTCTCTGTGGAGATGTTTTTTACTGCTACTTCAACGGCTGTGTCTGTATCAAAAATAAAATATTTCTTTAATTTTTTTAAAATATTAAAAAATAAAAAGGATTTTGCCAAAACAACATTTGATTATAAATAAATGCAATTGACCAGCTTGTTAGCAAATGGAAGAAAGTCAGATTTGTCTCTTGGTACATACACCCCCTTTAAAAACATCATGAGATATACAGCTTCTTCTACAAATGGCAATGAACCTAAATTCACACTGAAAATATTTTTAGTATCAGAATCATTGTCTCCGTTCAAAAAGCCCCTATGACCCAAAAGAAACTTTAACAAAAGATACAGTTGCCCTTTTTCAAGCTCTGTGCATCTAACAGAAGCTTTAAAGGGGAAATGGCTGGAGTGCTTTGGTGTTCCCCCACAGGTCAGATTTAAAAGTGGCTATCAGCCAACATTCCAAGGATTTGGTAATAGTTATAAAGTTTAAAATGCAGTTGTCGGCCCTGTCGTGTGCATGAGTTGTCTATTAAGGGAATGTTTATGTACAGTCACATAAAATGCCTACTTGTGCAGCCTGAAGTTGTACAGGGACAGAATGGGAATTAATGTATTTAGCAGGATGTATATAGTTTACCAGCTAAAATAGATATACATATGCGGCACATGAAGAGAGAAAGCTCTTGAAAGCAGACACAGGGTGTGTTAGAATGAAGATAAGAATACACAGACACTACACAGAATAAAACTGCGGGAAGGGCAATGACAAAAATTATACTGAAGAAATGAAACATTTTCCAAAGTTTAATCACCCGTCACAGGGTGGAATTTAAAGGCTCTTAGACTACACTAAATACCACACATTTTCAGTGTAGCATACAGGAAACTGACATGCAGAGCCAAATCCTCAGCCGGTGTAAATCAGCGCAGCCCCATTGATTTGTATGAAGATACACCAATTTACACTGGCTGAGGAACTGGCGTGTGATGTCTGTCACTACTGATGGGAGATACGCATTTATATCTCTGAACAGTGCTCATAATGTACCTGAAGAACTTCCATTGCCGTACACTGTGTGAGAGGTAATTGAATGAGAATCTGTTAATGTAATAATGTGTAAATATGTGCTTTTCCTATGCAGTGCTTTGAAAAATGTCCCTCTGAAAGACTCAGGTATATTGAAAAAATACTGAAACTTAATTCAGCTAAATCTCATGACGTAGGAATTGTTTTGAGCTCTTGGAGTTATCCAAGAGGAGAACTTGCTCTTTGAGCCTGGGATGAATATCGCAAAAGTTCAAAGGTCACTTTTAGTAGAAATGTCATTTGATGTGTCTGTGCGTTTGCTGCCCAAGCTGCCTTTGCATTGAATCTGTGCAGGTGTCTGATTGCCTAAAATGCCCTTAAGATGTCAAATTTTTGTCCACTACCCAGTTCAAGGTTGGAATTGAGAAAAAAATAGACGGAGAAGAGGGGGAACAAAATTCCCTTCGCTAAAATAAAGGAAGGAGGCCAGGAAAGAAGGGGAAGGAGAGGAAGTTCTCTCTTTTAACTATTTGCAGTTCAAGCTCTCACAACCCGGGTGTGTGTGTCACTCCATCCCCTGGACTAAACATCCAAATACATCATCTTTGAGTCTCCACACACATGGTTTGTGACCTTACCCATTTTTCCTATATGGAAGTTGTTCAGCTTTGGCAGAATTCAACAGTGCTGGGATCAGTGGGAATGAGATTCATTCATGCCTCAATTTTAGGTCGATGAACATCTTTTTGAAGTCAATAAATGCCCACGTTGTGTCCTTTATTTCTAGTCATGAACTTCAGAGATAGGCGCAAACCACAAAATTCACATGAGGATTTAAAAAACTTCCCCTCCCAAAGCTCAAAGGTCTGGGGTTTTGGTTCAGCCCAGTGTCACAGTAGGGTAACCAGATGCAACATTTGGTTCTAGATGTAACTTCAGATTCTGAGCTTTCCTAAAGTTCATGGGTTCAGATCCAGGTTTGTGGTGTAGGCCTATCTTTAATAAGTATGTCCAATTAGCTGTGTCTACCTACATTCCACTCATTAGACTAGGAATTGGTTTCCGATTATGCGCTTTGATCAAATGAATTTCATTTGTCAAAATATGAGCTTTTTCCTTATAGTCAGAAAGACTGGAAGAGGGATTCCTACTATGGACCACACACAAAAACCTGGTGTGATTTCTCATACCAATCCTGAAGGATGTGGATTTGAGTTTCGCTCGATCTCACACCAAAAAGCCACCTTCAGTTCACCCAACTGAAAAATGGGTACCTGATCCATCGGGTTAAGGCAGACAAAGGCAGTCTGATGTGATGCTGGCCACATCACAGGCTTGCGTGCCACTGGCTATGAAACTGATGTGCCTTAACCACGGCAGCCTGTTGAGCCGTTGGCTTGGGGGGGGACTTTGACTTTTTGACTTTTTCTATTTTGAAACTTCCAAAGTTGGCAGATGACAGATTTTGCATTTTTTGCCAGGGTTTCTAATAAAATATTTACCGTGGCCCTTTTATGGAAACTCAGCTGTATTCACATTAGAGTTGGCTTAAAATAATTCCCTTTAAATTCTGTAACAAATCTCCTGTTCTTACTATTCTACACAAATCTTGTTGTTTTATTGACTATGATAATGGCAATGATAAAAGTTTGCTGCAAGCAAAATTCATAGCTAGAGGTGGGCCCACACTGCAAAAATTGGGGATCTCTCCACAGTGTCTGAATACAGGATTTTAGTTTGAACTCATCTCTACTCCTGACACATGACCCAAATTAAGTTAGAGAAACAGATTATTATTTTGCTGTATGATTTAGGATGCAAACTGACCTAATGCAAGGCTCTTCATTTTCTGATTAGTAAGAAAGCACATGTACTTACAAAGAAAAAATCTTACAAATATATAGCAATGGAAGGATTCCAAGATTGCAAAATAATGTGGATTTTGGTATTATCTGCAAAATAAAGTAGATATGAGCTAGCAGTATAACACTGAGGCTGAGGTACAAATAGTAATAGAGAAGATTTAGCAGAAGAGTTCAGTAATGTGAATTCAGAATCATCTGATGATAGTGAGTCAGAGTCTACACTTATGCCATCCCATTGACTTCAGTGGCATTGCCCTTGTACTACTGCATTTGATGTGGGCACCGGTAGTGACAGCATGAAGTCTATCAATGTAAATCAGATTGAAGGCAGATTCCCTTACCCTATGCTAAGAAAATATCCAGAACAGCATGAAAGACACGTGTGTCGTTTATGTGTGCGTGGTTCACAGGTGAACGGCGAGTTATGGCAAGTCTCCACTACCGAGCTAAATCGGCGCTGCTGCCATCGATGCAGTGGCATCCATTTAGAGGGTCTGGTGAAGACACGCTAAGTCGATGGGAGAGCGCTCTCCTGTGAACGTCTGTAATCCACCTCAACGAGAGGAGGAAGCTATGGTGATAGGAGAGCATCTCCCGTTGATATAACATAGCGTGGACACTGCTGCAAGTCAATCTAAGGTATATCGACTTAAGTTACATTACTCACGTAACTTAAATAGCGTAACTGAGATTGACTTAGTAGTGAAGACGTGCCCCTAGTCTTTGTAAACAAGTTTCTCTCGTCTAGACTTTTTAATGAATTCAATCTGTCGACAGTATCTGCCACTACATTATCTATGCGCTTTATAAAATAATAGTAAGCCTGCAAAATAGCTGAGAATTATTCTTATGTTGCAAAGGCACACTGAAGTCAATGGTGCAAAGGCAACTCAGTCTATGGTTAATCCTTCCCCCCAAGCCAGCCCTGTGGGAGGGCGGAGTTGCAATCCCCCCTGCTCCCTTTGCTGCAGAGCTAAGTAGAGCCGAGCATAGTTGGTACTGCAGCCTTGAGGTTGCAATAGCTCCCGTTGCTTCCTGAGATTGATTGGCCAGTGGTATAGTGACAGATCCCCTGGCCTCACCACATTCCTCGCATCCCTTCACTCGGCTGCTCAGGGAAATGGAGGGAGCCCTTATAGAGCCGAGTTCCACAGTATGCATGTTTGTCATGTGGTGTTGTCCAGATCTTGCCCTCGACAGAATCAAAATGCACTGGGTTCATTGCTTCTGAGGCCCACCACAGTCACAGAAAAGGGGGCGAAATTTGCCCCTGTGGTACTTAGCATATTTAGCTCTAATACCACACAGCACTGTAATACTGCACAGCAGAAATACTCCTCACTGGTTATACTTCAGAATACGTATTTTTAACCACACTGCAAGTCTTATCCCATATTGTGGACTAAATTCCTGTTTTAAGTCTGATGAGATGGAGATGATCAAAAAAATCTGGAAGCTTAAGAAATGTACATTTAAGAAGCCAACATAAATACATGCATTTACTGATTACAGTAAACAAAATGTGGAGGGGGAGGAATCACCTAGGATGGAATTCCTAAGTAAAATTTGAGACAAAAATTTTAGAAGAGATTTTAGAAATACAAAATATTAGCAATGATTTACAAAAAAAAAAAATTCCATGCGGAAAACACTGCACTCACTCAGTAGCTATATCTCACATATAAATATTGTGACTGCTTGAAAATGAACCTTTGTAAACAAGAGAGATAATCCACCACCACCATTTCATGTGTGGATTTTTTTAAACTAGCATTTGACAAACGAACATTTTTTTGGTTTTTTGCATCTTAGCCAATTTATGGCTTTTCTGGAATTAAATGTATATCTGGGCTGACAGCTTACGAACAGCAGACTCCACTCAAGATTAGACATGGGTTGTCTGAATAATTGGATAAGAGGGACAAAAGTCAACTTGCTGTGTGACTAGAGCTACTGTAAATCACATGGAAAGTAGATTTTTCTGATCATTTTCCAGACCTGCTTCTTCTCCCATCCACTGTCCAACAGACCTTGGCATCTAGCCTGGATCATAGATGTCAGCAATGGAAAAGAACTCTTAGGTCAGATAGTCCATCTCCTTGCCAATGCAGGATTGTTCCCCACATTTCTAGTGTGTCCTCCAGTCTGGTGGTTCCAATGCAACCAATATCTGTGCTGATTAATGTGTAACTAGGCCTACTGAGAAAATATCACATTGCTACAGCAGCGTTTCAAAGTAATAGAGTAGGTAAGAAACAAAGAATTAATTAGTTAATATTTATTGCAAAAAATGGACTACAAGTATGTGTTTCATCTCTACTATAATAGGTATCAATCCTGATTACCATACAAATCTACATGCCAACTATGTCCTAACTGTTAAGGCATTAAAAGAATCTATTTATCTCTTGCCATTAAGTGCATGTCAGAGCCAATTGAGCACTTGATAATGTCTCCCTGTCCATTCCATTGTCCATTTATTCTTCTGTCCATCCAACAGTTTTGAGCTCTAAGCACAGAGCATGTGTTCCAATTCAGTGCTAGTAGTTTTTATTCTTTTACGCTGAAGTTCACATAAATTTTCGTGTTTTAGTAAATGTCTTTAAAATGCTTTTAAACATTATGTCTGCAATGTATTCAAGAAGCATAAACAAGGATTAAAGCCAGGCAACACTTTAAGTCAAAATAAGCCACTTTTAGGATAATTAGAGATGGGAATTATAAATTATATCATTTTGGGTCCAAGGCAGAACTATAAATACTGTATTTGGAGTCAGTAGCAATATAGAAACTAATTGTGGAGAGAGGGAGCAAATTTATGGTGTTCCTCAACCCAGATGTCTTTACTATCATTTCATCCAGCTGACTGGGCAGACAGGAGTTCTAAGAAGCAAGGGCCATGCTAAAAGTTTGTGTGTTTTTTTAAAAGAGACAAATGGTTAATTCAGCCAAAGACTGTCAAGATGTGGTAGCTTTTGGGGGGGTTAAAATAATCCTACTTACTAGGAGCCAATAAGGACACTTCTCTTTTTGATCTGGGGTGATACCCTCAATTTATCTTTTTCTATTTCCTAACCAGTATATAGCTGCTAACACTTTAACGTGATACGCAGCTGTTTGGCAAATGGCTGGTTGCCAGTCTGTCTGAGAAAAACTACCCCATGTTACTGATGCTGGTTGATTCCCTGGGCAAGTAGATCTTCCACATCTCAACAAAGTAGGACAGGATATTTATATGACCATCAGGTAATGTGGAACTCATGAAAGGGGGAGACTGAGTTCAAGAGTTGATAGGGGATGGGGTGCACATAGAAGTTCAGAGCCTTAGGAATCAGTTTTAAGTCCTGCATTAAGCCAATACTTGCCAGGATTTGAGCCTAGAATCCCAGTTCCTGAGAAGAAATTGTGGAACTGACTAAAACAGAGCCCAATGATAAGCAGAAAAACGGCACGAGCATAACAACAAACAACAACAGGGTAGGGGCTAATAAGCATGCAACTCACAGGTTATGCCAGTGTTACCCACTGCTCCACACCAATACCTACAGTTTATGCTTTTGGGTGGTATATACTACACTGTAGAAAGATTACCTGTATGAAAGATGTACATGCATGGGGGAAAGAAGAGGAGAGAATGGTCTGTTTGGAAGACTTTTAATTTAGCGATGGCTTTCCTCTGAAAATTGTTCACCTTTGTTTTCACCCTTATAGACCCTTTATGTGCTAAATACTGTGGGCCTAAATTTCATCTTTGTTGTAACAGTCTAAGCCCCAGTGAAACACCCATTGCAATTAATGGGGTTGCACCTTGTGGAACCGAAAGAAAACATAACCTCTATGTTTCTTTCTTATTTCCTCATTTATAATATGCAGCCATCAGAATCTCTGGGTGCACTTACAAATATCTAAAGAACAGACATCAGCTTCTAAAGGGGAAATTCCAACTTCTTTGGGGGAATTACCCTTAACCACAAAACATTCCTGTTTCCAGAACAGAAGTTTTCTAATATTAGAAGATTCTTTTTTTTTTAGAAAAAAACTCTTTCCGGGTACTGGATCCAGAACTCTTGCAGCTCCTGCTAAAGCTAATCGGCCAGATGCTGGAGTGTGATTGAGCTGGAAAGTGTGCAGGGCAAGGAGGTGTGTGCAGAAGTGGCTTGAAGCTCACCACTTGACTCTCTCAGTCCTGCAGCAGATTGAGGGCTATTTGCAGTATCAGCCAGAAGGCAGCGAAAACACAGTTGAGCATTAGCATAGTGCCAGGATATCCCAATGGTGCCCCATTTTCTCTGGCCATTCCTCCTTTTCCCTGCTCTGCTGGCAGCAGGAAGATTGAGTGGTGTAAGAGTTCCTATGTTGACTGGAAACCACAAGAGGCTTCTCCTTAAACTGGGGTGGATCTTTCTTCGGATACTTAAAGTAACTTTAAGGCCACATTAAACTGGTGATGTGGTACAAAGTAGCCGTGCAGGAGGGTCTGGCCCAGTATTTGTAAGGGTACTTAAGGTGTGTGTAAGGTCTAGCTGAAGGATAGGAGCCAGCTCCCACAAACTGCAGTGTTACTAGTCACCTTAACCCAGCATCTCTAGATTGCTTTAGCTTTCACAGCAAGTATCATCCTACAAAACCCACTACTCTTTGAGAAGGTTGTAAAATGCACAGCAGGGGGTAACGTTGACCCATCATTTTATATGGAAGCTGCCCTTCCAAAGTAAATTGTAGCTGGTATCGATAAGTACCAAAATAAATAAAGCTTTTTTAGAGTGTTTTCCATTTGTACAGCATTTTGCAAATGTTAGCGGATTAAGCGCCACAGGAACTCTGTGAGGTATTGTTATCCTTATCTTACAGATGAGGGAACTGAGCCAAAGGAATATTACATGACTCGCCCAAGGCAACAACAGGAGTAAGTACCAGAGCTGAAATTATAACTCAGATCTGGTGCTTAGATCACCACTTTAATTTCATCTTCATTCAGCAGCAGTGGGTAAAAACGGAGAGGTTCCAAACAGGTCAAAGATTACAAGTGTGGGATGTAAAGGTTGCTTCTGGACCAAGCAAGTTATATTTATTTGAAGTGAAATGGACAAGGCCCAAGTTTCCCATTCCCAGACTCTTCTTCCTTGAGAGAGCAGGAACTGGTAGCCCGCCGGTGGCATGACGAGGGTGGAGTATCTTATGTTGCTCAACGGTGACTCCACTGCAAATTAAGGGCCAGCACTGAGGGGAGTCCCTTTCAGTCCCCTACAGCTGGATCAATAATAACCAGGACTAATGGGAGGTCAGTAGAATGGGGAATCCCCAGGAATACCTGAGGGACATCGCAGAAAGAAAAGACAGTTTCAAATCTACAAGGTCTTACATAATGTCAATATGTTGGTATGTTCAGATGTTACTGTTATAGCTCTTTTTTTTTTTTCTTCCCAGGCAACTCGCCAAAATGAGGACATGGTGAGAAATGAGTGGGCATCTGATATTAGAAGATACCATGGATATTAGCTGCTGGTACAACACCAATAGTGCATGGATCATAGACAGATATGGTCCTTTTAGTAGAGGGTATTTTTAAAACAATTCAGAATTAACAACAGAAATAAAACCCACAATTACCCTAAGCGATAACATTTCTGAGTGATTCCTGTCTCTGTGAGCAGTGTAATCTCTGAAGTGCTATTCCATTTATGTAAATACACTGTGTAATTTATCAATGTAATGGACAGTGATGAAGATGGATTAATTTGGATTACAGAACCAGCACTTTATAGTGGTTTTACAGAGAATAGATAATTACACAGACAGAGCCTAATTTGAATGTTGTTTTGATCACTGTCTGCAAGAGTAGCAGTTTGCAAGAAGCATCAGGGAGCTCAACTCTTTGGGCCCACGTCACCAGAGCAATACAGAAAAAAGCCTAAAATGTGAATATTTCTCTTCATGTCATTTTGAAGATGGCAAGATTCTGTATGTATGTGATCTGCCAATATTACTCTTTCTAAAAGATTGCTCCCATGGTTGGGGAAGACACTCACAAAAGCCATGTAAAATCAGAGATGTCATGTCTGCAGTTTGCTGAGAAAGAGGGAAGCAAAATTTTAACGAGTTAAAAAAAAATCACCATTGGGTGAGACGTATGTGATCTCTGATCACACTTCTTCTTTGTACCTGTTCCTGATCCTACTAGGTCCCTGCTGGGCGACTCAGACATTGCATCAGCCAGCCGTTCCCGAAGGCCCTCTTCGGTGTGCTCAATGGAAGACATATGACGGAGACCAAAGCTCTCAGGCCAACTTCCACAGACTTCCAGCAGGGTCACACTCCGATCAAAGGCACCTTTAACAAACAAATGGGAAATGCTTGTTGACTAGTGTAGATCCAGAACTAATCTTCCTCCATACCTATACCATGTTAACATAGCAATAATTCACAAAAAAGGAAGAACTGTTTACATTCTGGGTTAACAATGTATCTGAAAGATACATTTTGGCATATTAATTAAAATACTGATTTTTAAAATATACACAGGGAGCAGGAATGAGTAGTTACAGCCCAAACTAGTAGCCTTCTTTGATCATTTAAAAGCAAAACTGTTAGTTTAAAAATCATGGGCCTGCCTGATTCTAAATTCACACTAGTGTGAACAGGAGTAACTCCAATGAAGTTAATTAATTAGACTGGTGTGAATCCGGTATAAGTGAGAGCATTTATTTTAAAAAAAATCACTAATAATATCTTAGACAATTTAAAATGAAAATTTTTTTAAACTCTGATGTTTCTTTTACTGTGTATTTGTGGAACTTTTTGCATTCCTCTTATTTCGGACAATGAAAATAAACTAGTCATTTCCTCTTTGCTAACAGTCAAAATTTCTAGTCAATTTCATTTTCATGTTTTCATGCACCAGCACAATATTGTGGAGTTTGGGCTTTGAACACTGATTTGGGGGGTAGAGGACAATGTTAATTCTATTTTAAAAAAATATTTCCAGTGGAACAAAAAAGCACTTCTATTGGTCTATGTTTCTGTGTGAGTGTGTTTCTACAGAAATGTCATTTTGAGGCCAAATAGACCTAAACGGTGCCCCTTTTATCAGTGACGCAATAATGGAGATGCTGGCTGTTGTGACAGAGTGCAACAATACTGTCTCCAGAAAAGATACTTAAACTAATTCCTTAACTTTCCTAATTCAAAATAGTACATGATGTTCTGCTGAATGCAAAGATTAGATTCTGAATCCAAGATCACTTCAAAGTACAAATTAAAATTATTCTACTTTATTATACAGCAAGTCTTCTGTGAAGGCTTACTTTAAATCATTCCCACTTGGAACAAGATTACAGTTATGCTTTGTTGCTTCAAGCACATACCATTTAGGAACTATTAGGAAACCAAATATGCAGCATTTATTGTGCCTAGGTTTCTGCCAGCCTATGGAGGGGAAAAAATGCAAATGCCAACGTTTCTCAAAGTTAAAAGTACATGAAACACGTCCTTGTTATCAGGCCTTTGGTTCTCCCCTTTGATCAGCCGTCAGAAACTATCTACACTTGTACACTGTGACTGTACAGCTTCACAGCACACTCTCTGCCAATGACAGGTGGTAATAGAAAGGGTGAGAGACCAAGCCCTGCGGCAGGCGTCCCTTCCTCTGATAACGTCCAAAGTACTGGGTGATAACCGTTAGTAAACACTCGGGGAGTCAGTTAATCCATACATCAGCAAAGAGGGGCAGATAATTCTGAACTCTAATAGCATGGACAAAAGCACTGGGGATGGCATTCAGGGATTTATATGGGCTGCAATGGTGACTTCTGGCTCCTGAATTTCATCAGCGCATACAACTTTGATTTATCTCTTTGCCTGGCTGCAGAGTAGATTCCTGGCACTAGAAAACCATCAACACTGCAATGGACCTCTACAGAATGGGAACGTGGCTCTTGTGTGACACATGCACTTGAACTTTGGATGAATCCCAGGTTGAACCTATAGGAACGATTACCATATATTTCAGTTTTGAATTGGCCTTTGGATTTATATGGCTTCTCCAGCCTTCTAGTTTGTTTTTTAAGGAAGCACTATAAAGTCCCCTTAGAGAAAATGCAGCGAGGCGGGGAAAGATCCCCTATTTTCAGAACTATGCATCACTTCCATGTTGCCAGCTTCCCTAACTATATATGAAATAGCCGTATTTGACTTTTTTTTTTTTAATTTTTCTTTTCAGAATGTTCCTTATGTTGCTTTTCGGGGCCAAATCCTGAGGCTCTCACTCAGCTTCTACTCTGTCAATCCCCCACCGACTTCAGTAACTTTTGTTAGAGCCATACAAATACCCGATAATCATTTTGGGACTTTTATTACTGAATGCAAAAATAATATGGCACAGAGAGGACTTTCAGAAACTCCCACAGGTTTTCCCCATTGAGCTGGAGAATGATAATGAAAGATCTCTTCTTTATTAGTGTCAGCTCTTATTCTGAAAGCAAGAAACTAAACAATTTCTGCCCCTATGAGCAGACATATGAATAATAAAGCAAATGGTTTTTGAAGCTCTGCCAAGACAACTGCATACGTGCACAACTAGAAACTTCAGAGAGTGCCCCTTTCTAGTTCCAGAGATACTTGAGTGAGAGCAAAGGAGACAAGTGTAGCATTACCTCCACAATCAGGGGCCGAGAGCTGCCAAAAGTTCTTAGCAGCAACGTGTGCGGTGCAAGTGTTAATGTAAATGCAGGTTACAGGGATTAACTGCATAGAATGCTTTCTTGTAAAATAAACTGAAAGGCCTGTGAAGTTCCAACGTTATCTTTTCCTCCCTTTTCACTCCTTTTCCACATTATGTGTACATGTCTGGTAATAAATTTAATGTCAGGGCATCTAGCTACAATTCACCCACCACAACGAGAGTCTGATAATCAGGTTTGGGTCTATCTTTGAATAGCACTGAGTGGGGCTGAAAGGGGACTTCATGCTGGGAGATAATCTCTGCCTGGCATACTGGGCTTTCCAAACGTCGTCTTACTTTATTACATAACACTGATTTATTAAGCTGGCTCTACACCTGAACAACACACAATCACACTGCAAAGAACTAACAGGACTACAGAATATGTGAGTCTCAGATGATCATAATCTATTACCAAAAAAATCCATCCATCCATCTTTATATCCACCCATTTATCATATTTACACAGCACCAGGCACTGTATTTCTAGGTGTCATAACGGAGGAAGGAGTAAAGATGAGCCATAACTGCTACCATTTATACAATTCACAAACTCACTCCTCTCTGATCTTTGGTGGGGCAGATAAAATGGAACCGAAGACTAAACCACCTGGGTTATTTTGTATTGGTAAACCAAAATCAGCAGTTCTGCCTGTCTTCACAGTAAAAAATTAATCCTGAATTTCTTCAGGAAGACTAAGATTAGTTGTCCCATATCTTCAATTATTCCTTGGCATTGCATTAGTAGACAATAGTCTTATCAAAGGGAAATAATTCTCTAATTGCAGAATTAAGACCAGGATATTTTTACACTTTGAATAACAGTTTTGTGAAGTGTATGAAATCACTGACAGGCTGGTTATTTCCGAAGAGTTTTGGTGTTCTTTGCCTTTTGTACACACCATTATTAGTGGGTCAAGAAAGCTCATGGTATTCAATCTAAACTGATAACAGCTAATCATATCCTTGTTAGTTATGAAATTGATTTACTTTTACATTTTATTTTTTGCTCCAATTTCCCCTTTTCAGTACTCATACCAGAAGTTCCAGTATTTGAATAGATAGCTCATCAAATTTCTCAATCACTGGGCAGATTATGTTTTAAGAATAAGACTTAATACGTTATTCTGCGCTCAGAATCCATGAAATACAGCCAGAAGATAATGGCAATACCGATAAGGTTAGGGAAAGCATGGTGCCAATTAAACGGATTACAAAACATTTGACAGAGAGCAGACTGGATGAACATGAAGGATGTGTTTACCGACAAACTGCTGAAACTGTACTGACAACGACAAAAATAAGACCATGATGTGTGAAATCAAGCTCTTCTGCTATATTAACCTAGTAACATCTTTTTTCTGTTGATGAACCAGTTTTCATCTCGTTGAAGAAGTTAATTTAGGAACAACCTAAGAGAGAAGAAAATCAGGTACCATTTTAGCCACAAAAGTTTATGGGTGAAATCCTGGTCTCATTGAAGTAAATAGCAAAACTTCCCTTCAATGGAGTCAGAATTTCACCCTATGGACAGACATCTTTGACATGAACAGCAAGTTCACCTCTCTCCTTATGTACTAAAGATGGGCTCATACTGAAGCCTTTCCATACTTCTGTAGCATATGATATGTTTTATTAAACAAAGAAAAGGAAAACCATTATAATAAAAATCTAACGTATTTTTATAATAAAATCTATTACCAGGAGTAACTCTTTCGCCGTAGAATCAAAAAAGAATATAGATACATGTTTCAGCTAAATACCTTCACTTGAATATCAAGATTCTCAAGCATTTCAGCTTGGGTTCATCTCTAGTAAGAAGCTTTGCTTTGCAATTCTAATATGTTTATCTTTGCAATGTCGAAACACATTATGGAGAATTCTGTCCTCAGATAAGCACATACAATTCATACGGATTCTAATACATAGGCACCTATGAAGACAATTTCTTCTGTGGGCCTAATTCTCTTCTTATACTAGTCTTACCTTTGTGTAACTCCACTGATGCAGGCTTTACACAAGGAGTAACTCCTTATTTATACTAGTGTAATTGAAATCAGAATCAGGCCCTCTGTCTTTTGCTTAACAATTCTCCATCTTTATTAACAGCCTAGGTTTCCCTAATTATTTAAATCAAATCACCTTGCTTATATTGCATGATTTTTCTTTAATATTACAATTGTTTCAGGATTTTAATATAAAAGACAAATTAAATTAAACTCCACAGCAGGGAAAAAACCCAAGTCCTTGGAAACCTTCTTTATTTTCCCAGTTAGCTACACCAACCAAAGACCAAGAAAATCGGGCCAGCTTATTTTATTTTCTGAAAAAAACCTGGTGCTTAAAAAAATGTTTTCAAATATTGTAATGTTTCTAGTATGCTATTTTTTAAGTCAAAATTGGTCAGCTATATCTTTCAAAAGCTAGAGGAATTTTTTTTCATTAAACCTCTAAGGATGGCTTTGGTTAAAATATGAAATCAAGTAGCTCCATTTCCTGTCTTCTGAGGAACAGTAAATCAGAAATAATATATTATCCAAAAATATAGTAATGGTTCTATTAAATGGTTTGACAGTTCGGAGCGTCATGTTGCTTTTTGCAACACACACACAAGCAAAAATAATAGAGTAAATAGGAAAGGAAATGACACTCCAGTTTTAATCAAGAAAAGATGCATCCCTCCCATGAGAGAGACATGAGTTTGACTCTACTGGAGATGGCAAAGTCTGGAAGTGTTATTGAGACAGTGCCTGCAGAGAGGAAGTGCTTCGCATCACTGCACAACTACCTTCTCTGGCTGATTAAGAAGCATGGATGGGCTCTGAAGGGAGACCTGACCCACTCTGGACTGGAAATATTGGTGACCAAAATGTAAGCATCAAAAAGGTGTTAGTACAACTGAAAAAAAAGGAGAGAACCCCACAGGGGTGGATGGAAACTCCCTGTCCAAAGTAAAGGGGCAAATTATAACATTTAAATAGCAGTAGTTGAACTTTCCTACAGCGTTTGCCAGTTCACTTCCATGCTATAATTCTGCTACTCCACGGGACTGTCACAAAGCAGCAGCATTTAGTTCTTACTTGAACAGGGATCTGTCCAAATTCCACTGTTAGGAAATGGCGTCTTCTCCAACCTGCTGTAGATTTGACTTCTGTATGTGTAACCATGTTCTGCTGCATGCTACGTCGATTCTATCTGGTGTATGTTTGACATATTTCCATCTAATTCATATACGGTATGTGTGCTGCGACTTCTGTGTGATGAACTCCAGAAACAATTCACCCTCTGCATGTTTTTAATAACTCAAGGCTTAAGTGTTAACGATCAGCTTTGGAAATGGTTGCACAAACGGCTACATATGAAGGTAAGTCCATTTATCCATCCTCTTTCCCTTCCCCATTCTTTCTCCAGAATTGTTCACTGTAATGCTATAAACAGGACATCACTCACCATTGCTGTATCCTGCCAATTAATTAATGTATATTTTATTGTCTATGGGCCCAAGCATACTGGGTGCTGTGCACCCTCAAATCCTTTTGAAATCCTGGGAGACGAAGGCTGCTCACCTTGACTCCTCTTCTGCCGACTATGGAAGTGCTTTTTGTTTCATTATAAACAAGAGAAGAACAAGTTATGAGAGAGAGTGACTGTGCGTGATCAAAAGTAAAATCTGGCCCCCATGGGGTCACAGAGGGGCCTAAAACACTGAGGAAACAGAGTGGTTCCATGGCCCAGGGGAGGAAGCAGTCCAGGCAGGAGCAATGCATACGGATTTGTGCCCACTGTGCTTTGGAGATCATGCGCTTCCATTGCCCAAAACACTTCCTTGATGGAGAGTCCAGGGGCTGTGGATATTAAAGACCACAGACCACAGCAGTGGCTATGTGATAAATTCTGCTGATACTCAGGTTCCATCTCACCTTCCTCTGACAGAGAACCCTTACACAAAGCCCATTTACTCAAGCTTTGTGAAATGGGGTTAAGGATCTGGTCTTAGATAAGTGCTGCAGATGATTTGGAACACTAGCCTGTGAAATAACCAGATATCATGGAGATTGTCCCAGGTTTCAAATGTGAATGAAACTGCAATTCTCAGAGCTGAAGCAGTCAAATATTTTTATAAATACATAAATCTTTTCAAGGAAAAACAAATACAGAGGAAAGAATGCAAACCTTAATGTAAAATGCATAATAAAGTGTGTGCTGGTTGTTAATTTTGCTCCTGATTACCCAGCCTGTCTGCAGCACTAATGTTGAAATGCTTGCAATTTTTAAAACACCCCCCCCCCCAGTCATTTAAAAATAGTTTCCTGCATGTTATATGAATAAGCAAAACCTAAGGTTCTAAATCCAGGAGAACTTTGAAGTATGAAACCCATGGTCTATGAGAACTATGTTTTCATTAATCAAAGTAGATGTTTCTAAAGCCATCAGATTTATCATGACTGGATTTCAGATGTGAAACCCAATATACACACAGACATACACTGCTTGTCCTTTTGGATTAGTTTTGACCTTTTACTCTCCTTTCTAAAGGATCTGCATTTCCTCAGAGCAAGGCTGCTCTGCTTTACCACACTATCAGCCAAAGAAGCCTTGACAAAGTACATTTTCAACTCGCAGCTTTTTATGTCTGAGTATGTCTGGGTTAAGGTCAAAATATAAACGATTAAATGTATTTATTAAAAGCCGCCTTTGCCTCAAATGCTCTCTGCAGTTCTGCTATATGCCACCAAACAGCAGTTTCACACAACACTGGTGGTAACGCCACCTAACTACCAAATGAGGAACCCATGCCTTGTTGCATAGGATAACGAGTCCTAGATTGGTGAAAGCTGAGCAAAGTCACACAGCTGATAGGGTCTAATAAAAGATGCCAGCTAAGCTGCTCTTAGAGCAACTGAGGTGTTTCCTTTATGGGGTGTCCAACTTCAAACTCCTTCCTTCTCAAGGCTGGAAATCTGGACAAAGAGCGAAGGAAGCCAGGTGGTTTAACAACTTCAAATATAAAATGTAAACGCAACAATCCTCAGATAGTCAGCGGAGACTGAACTTCAGATCTTCAGAACCAAAAGTACAGGCCTCTGCCAGCTTGTCTAAAAGAGTAATCCCATTAGCTAGTTGCAGCAGGAGGCTCTTATGGCTTGTGTACATGGAGCAGCAACACGCACTAGAAGGGTGTGATTTCTAACATGCACCAATATGTTTTGTATTCACTGACCCGCATGAACTCTCCCTGCCGATGCCAAGGGAAAGTTCCCTAGTGCATATTCACGTAGTGCTAGGGAACTTTTAGTTTCCACCAGCAGGGTCTACACAGGCCATTTACTGCGCAACATGTTGGTGCACTTTTAAAATCACACACCTCCTGTGCAATTCGCTACTCTGTGTACACAAGCCCTTACTTTCTATATGCAACCAGCCACGAGAGGGGAACAAGACACATTATGCAAATGAGGCAGTGCTGATGCACAAAGGCCTATTTTTTCTTTATTAGGTGGTTTCCAATCCTTTATCCATTTTCAATTAAAGTTAGAGGCAGTGATCTATGGTAATTGAAAATAGCTGAAGAGACGAGAGAGCGGAAGAGAGAATGGGCCAGATCTTCACCGGTATAAATAATCACAGATCCACAGAAGTCAATGGAGCTACACCAATTTAGGATCTGGCCCAGAATGCTACTTGGGCTTTTTTTTTCTAATGGGTCCCTGGCTCCCCCTAACCTGTAAATACTTGTAGTTTACATGCCTCCTGGTCACAATTCAATGTTGAAGTTAGAAAAATGACTGTTCATGTAAGCACAAAGCCTCAAAGACTGTCAGATTTCAGAGATTTGATGGTCTCTGAATCTCTTCGGTCTGAAAATTTCACAAGCAGTACCCTTCTTGCAAGATCTCCAGCACTTTTTAGTTTGTGCAGGGTTGGAAATACTTTCTTGCTTAGTGCTGGCTAAAATTAGAAAATTTAGGGGCAAAGGATTATTTTAAAATAAAGTTTCCCAAAACTTTACCACCTCACGAAAGATTTGGTTAAAGCTAAATTAAGGAAAAGGTTGAGATTTTCCAAGTTGATTGGGGTATTTAAACACTCAATTCACTCCCATGAAAAACTCAACCAAGAATTTTAGATCAGTTTTTATTTTGCCTTACACCTAATGTGAATAGAACTCACTCTTACATTTTGTGATGCCCAAATCTAAGACACACTTAGTGAGTAGTGCTATTGACTTCAATGGGACAACTTGCATAAGGTGTGTGCAGAATTAGGACGCTGCTGTTTAGTGGAGAGGATAAGACTACTACTAAGAGACAATATACTATTTTCTATTGAATTTATATGCCCGTTATTTTATTATTAGTTTCTTAATTTATTCAAAAAGGACTGGGAGGCATATCTTATCTAAAGAAATGTGAACTCTATTGCCGGTAACTAAACAACATGTTGTCTTACTTTAGTTAAGAAAAAAGCAGGATTTATCATGCTCATTATCAACCCTCTAGTGAGTGCAAGTCCACATATATATGTACAAAGGACATGTAATGGATTAGAAAGGGATCACATTTACCTAGAGGTAAGGAAATATCTGACAATTCACCAGGTTTTTTGGTTAACTGAGATCTTATATTACACTTAGAGACACAAGCGTGGATTTGTCACATTGCTTGAGAATTAGTGGGAACTGTCTGAGCCAAGGAATTTGATTTTGATTGTGCTTTATTTGAATTTAAGAAATGTTGAAAAAACATTGGAGCAGTGCTACATTTTAATATATCCCTCAAACTGTAACAGGATACTCACTCTTGTGTAATAGAAATATAGCATGTAATGTACATAATGAGTTTGCAAATTTGAACTCAAGATTCTGGAACATGGTTTACAGCCTTTTGTATCTAACTGGGAGACCATAGCCCTATCTTTGCAGTTAGATTTAGCTTTCTCTACCATCCTGTATATTTCTCCACCCTGATTCCCACTATAAGCCATATAGCAAAATCAGAATTTCTTCTCCGTGAAGACTCCATGTTACAACTTTGCTACTAAAATACTTTTTAGTGCCATTCGGTTTGTAAAGGAGAGTAAAACAGATTGCTGAACCTTCAGCTTTTCTGTGCTGTGGAGTGAAATTTTAATGTTAATAAAACATTTATCTAATTTTAAAATGGAAAATGCAATTCCCTAGCACAGGATCCAAGAATACTTTGCAATTCTGCAACAAAGACTGTGACTGTGCAAGTGTTGTCTCGATGAAATTAAGCACGTGTGTACGTGCTTTGTTGAATTAGGGCCAGATGCGGGACTGTCTTTTTGTTCTGTGTTTGTACAGCACCTAGCACAGCAGGGTCCTGGGCCATTACTAGGGCTCCTAAACGCTCCCATAATACTAATAAGAAAGCTTCCGAGTTAGAGAATGACCTCAACGGAGTTACACCAGGGATGAATTTTGCATATGGTGCAGAGACAAAACAATAGTTAAGCATCATTAACATGTTTCAATTACATTATACAGAGTAGTGAATTTATCCCTGGAAAAACAGGCGAAGTTGTTATATATAGTGTTCATAGGCAAAGATGTTCATAAACAAGAAGAACAAAAGAAACGGTTTCTGACCAGCTAAGAGAGGGTCTGGCATTTTGGAATTTGCTCCAATTACAAGAGAAGAAGGAACTACACAAGCAGGCATCTACCCAGGAGAACTGTGATTGTTGGTTTATATCAGTAGCAATCAGCTAACAATGAAACTAATATTTTTTGCACTATAGGGATAGAAAAGTCTCTAGTGCAGTGATACTCGGACTGAGACTCGGGAGTCGCAAGTGGGTCTTTAATGTTTCTCCTGTGGCTCTTTGTAGTACATGATATTAAAACACTGTGTGATTTAATATTTAACCAATCTAAGTTATTAACCAATCAAGATGCTTTTACTATGTTATTAACCAGTTGTGGAATATTCGGTCAATCATTTTGCTGTGAGAATTATCTATCTATCTATCTATCTATATATAGAGAGAGAGTAAATGAAACAATGAATTCATACTACTGTGGCTCTTCTGGGTAATGTTGATCACAAATTTGGCTCCTGAACCCCTGAGATCTGAGTATCACTGCTCTAGTGCATGATATCACCTTTTCGAGATGAAACATTTCACAGCCCAGCTGACATATAAATAGAAACCAAAACATTTTCTTAAAAGTGCATCCACTAATCTCACTCAGGATTCCTAGTTTATAATGTATTGGTCTTGCTTCACCATGAGATAATGTATGTTTCATTTCCAACCTACTGTCTAAAAAGTGCTTGTACACAGGATAAATAAATCTAACTTGCAAATACTATGCAGTTAGTGTGCATTTGAAAGGGGACAAGAAGAGATGTGTAATTAGGGATGAGTTTTATCTCCCCCTACTGCCTCGGCCAGAGCATATAACACAACCTCAGGGTTTGAGCCTGTGAAAGCAACTGCTATATAAGAATGCTAATTACAACAACACCCTGAAAGAAATCTTTCCTGAACCCCCTCTTCTGGCCTTTAAATACCCCCTCCCTCAACTCTCCAAGCTCATCATCAGAAACAAGCTCCCCACAGACCAGGACACACCAACTACAAGTGGACCAAAACCTGCAGACATATCTCCACTGCTGCAATGACCAGCACCCCCTACAACACACCTTTCAAGATCCACGGGTCCTATACATGCCTATCACAACCTGTGGCATACCCCATCCAATACACTAAATGCCGCAATAACAACTATGTGGGTGAAACAAGACAATCACTATGCTCTCAAATGAACTCATAAAAGAAAATGATAAAACACCATATTACCTATGGGTGAACACTTTTCACAAAGCTATCACTCTGTATCTGACCTATAAGTCCTCATCCTCAAAGGAAACCTGCACAACACTTTCAAAAGACAAGCTTAAATTCATAACTTTGCTTGACACTAAAAATTATGGCTTAATAAAGACACTGGATTTATGTCTTATAATAACAATCTGTAACCCAATTACTTCCCTTTTTTGTTCTATGACTACTTCACCTTGAATGCTCCCTTGGAATATGTGCTAACTACTTATATGCTAAACTATCTACTTGATCTTGTATTTAGCTGTGACATTTTTGTACTGTACATTTCCCAGACCTGAAGAAGAGCACTGCATAGCCTGAAAGCTTGTCTTTCTCACCAACAAAAGTTGGTCCAATAAAACATATTACCTCACCCATCTTGTCTCTCTAATTATGGCAACGGTCATAAGAGTGGCCCCTTCTCCCTCTGCACTATCTATGCTACTGTAGTTGTATTCAACTTGAACAGCCATTTCCTGGAGTAAATGTCATTCATCATGACATACTACCATCACTAGAGTTTGGGGCACTTTGGGTGTTTTCATTTGCTTAACAGAAATTAGCATATCTTTAGCCAGTTATAGCAAAGATTTTCATGTTAATTCTAAAATTTCTTACCCTAAACATATGCTGTAAAATTATTTTTCTTAAGGAAACCATGGAGAAATAACAGCTTTCTTATGACACCTTCTGTAGCAAACCTTATTGTATTAATATGTCATTTTGATAGGAAAGTATCTACTAATCTTCACCTGGCCTCTTATAACAACAACTTCCAAATAAGTATCTTAAAGTGCTTCACAAACATTAAGAGACAGATTCTGATGCTAAAGTAGAAATATAGTAACACATCAAAAAGTAGTTCAGCTGGAGTCAATGGAAGAAGGTGCTATTCAACCACAGTAAGGGTATTGGAAACTAGCCTGTTTATTAAGCTTCAACACATCAGTGAAATGGGTAGGTATTATTACCTCTGTTTTACAGACACAAGGCCAGATGCTCAGTTAGCATAAATAGACAAGTGGCACTGAAGTAAATGGAGCTTGCCCATTTACACCAGCTGAGGATCCGGCCCACAAAAAGGCTAAAGTGACTTTCCCAAGGTCATGGAGCAAGTTACTGATAGAGTCAAGATTGGAATCAAAATCTTCTAGTCTTGCTCTCCAACCACTAGACAACACTGTCTATAATGAAATCCTTAGCTTAAACATAGACTGCTTATGTGCAATACCTGATCTTCCTAGACATTCAGTGCACCTGCGATTCTAGGCGCTCACTTGGACAACCAGTGAAATGGCTGTCTAACCAGTGAAAGGTGAACTTTTCTTTTTTATTTACACAAAATTAAAAAAACTTTTCCTTGCAAGCTTTCCAGACTAGGAAAGATAAACTGTGCAGATCCTTTGTACAGATCCTGAAGGCACTGGAGGTAAGTGCAGAGTTATACCATCGGAGGACGTAATCCCTAATCTAGGGTTTGATACTGCAATGTATAAGCACTTTAGCTCTAATTCAGCCAAGAATTTAAGCACATATTTTATTTTAAACATATGCTTAAAGTTAAGTGTGTGCTTAAGTGGTTGCTGGATTGGGTCCAGAGTGCTCAGCAACCTGCAGGATCAAGCACCTATTTCCTACCATATCATATCTAACAGGGTATTTCATTCCAACTATGTGTGGTATAGAGAGCATAAGCAAGACCCAGCTGGTCTTGAGCCAACAGACCAATCCTCACTGTCTGAAGTTTTCCTCTGAATATATTCAAGAGGTTTTGCCCTTGTCACTTATATTATTCATCAGACATCTGGTGGCTGTATAAGGCAGAGTGGCATTGCAAGGTGAGATGATTGAGTGAAAAAATTATTGCAGCTGGCATGTCTTGGCCTACGGCTTTCAGTCATTTAACTCATCTCATTCTCATCCTTAGAAAAGACTCTACTCAAAGGGCAGGAGATTTACCCTTCTACATGCCTCATGTTTGCACTGGGTAATTTGGGATAACAACTCCAAATGCAAACTGGGATTAGGAGAAAAGGGTTCTTTCTTTATGGTTAAATATCAAAGAATGAATGTGAATTAAAAAAACATATACAGAGATTGTGTTTCCCACTTAAATATTTCTATCATTTTTTACCTGACAAATGCTACTCAGTGACTAAGGTGGGAGGGAAGTATAAAAGATTACTAAGAAAGTGTACTTACAGTTCTTTATTTTTACAAGTACATATTCCAATTGTAATTCATTGTTTTAACATCATCATGTGTGAATTTCTGCTGTCTTCTCTCATCAGATTACACGGTAAAAATAAGGACAGTGTGCAAAAGATTTTTATGAAAAGGTAGATGAACATTAGTTTACAGCTTAAGCAAAAATGAATAAATAAATAATAAAAAAACCTAGAGGAAAGTTAAATGGTCAGATCTTCAGCTCATGTATATTGGCACAGTTCCTTTGACTCCAATAGAACAATGCTGATTCACACCAGGTGTGGATCTGACCCAAAATCTTGTTACCTGATCCATTGATTAGAATTCCCAATGTAACGTTCTGTAGTTTGGCAGGTTTTTACCTCAGGATCAGACCCAGAATTATTAGGGTTATCGGAATGAGAACTCTGAGGTACATGAGAGAGACACTCACATTTAGGAAAGTCCCTTTGACCTCTGTAATATTTTTACCAGCACAAATAGCAAAATCACAAACACTCCAACTCAGCAGAGTAGGTAATAGAAAATGGTCAAGATGTTCTCCGTGTGAGCATCTGCATACTCACACCATCTCTTGTGGAGACCAATAACCGAGGAGACAGGTGATCCACGAGTAGTCCTATCTCTGGCATGCCAAAAAGATCCCAACAACATAGGCCATGGCTAGACCTGTTATAGGGTTCTATGGCCACCATGAACATTCATAAGGATGTCCATAGTCCTCTGTCCATATCTAATCTTCCTCATCCAAACAACGTTGGGATCCTCTCTTCTCAAAAATTATTACATCATTTACCTCAAGTTTATTAGAATACACATCAACTGGTTATCATGGCATTATTGTGGTTGAACATCTACTCATGTTCTCATCCTAAAACACCCAAAGCTAGGCTAATAACAACTGGCATTCAGCAGTTAGCTATCAGCAATTTCATACTTGTTTATTACAGCATTCTATCTTGTGATATGTTATTATCTAAAGTAACTCATAGTTAACGCCTTATGCTACGGCTTCTTAGCCCTTATGCTCAATTTGGCTAAGCTATTATTTTACAGGCTTTGAGGCCTGTAAGCTTCTTGCATTACTGCCTTACCTTATCCTATAGCTTTCCTGTCTATACACTTAGACTACAATCCTCAGAAAAACCCTACTACTGTATGCCAGTTCCTCAATTCATGTAAAGTACATGCCAATTTACCAGCTGATGATCTGGCTCACTATCTTTAAACACATATGTATTTCGAATTAACTTGTCCATATCATTTAGAAAAATAAACTTCTCAAGAAATCAAACAAGGAGAGATGATGTGTATGCCATGTGTAGTAATGAGTATTTCAAAGAAGAGAAACGTCTTACGATCTTTTAAAAGTTTTTGTGCATTATTAATATATAATTTCAAACATCTATTAATCTTACATAAACCGAAACCACAAGATGGGGGTTGTTATAATTACTGTATGTTTTTCTTTTCCAATTAAATCCATGATTTGTGTGTTGATGCCAATCAGGTGTTCTCCCATGAGCAACGAGGCAATGAAACCAAAGTCGCAACCCTGGCTTAACAGTTTAGCTGGGAAGATGACTAACTGAATCTATGTAAATGGCATGATTATAGCCATGCTCCTTTCTAGGACAAAATGGATTATCATAGCTGCAGTTCTTCTGTCACTTTTGACGATAGGTATGCTACTGAAGTCAGATCTTGTAGATGTTTTAAGAGGGTAAACTGGCTACTAATTCTCAGGAGTCAAAAGAAGAGATACCAGCTTCCATGCCAAAACGGTAAGGAAAATCTTCAGCACATTCTGAGAAAAAACAACATTGATAATGAAAACCTATATCCAACATGTGAGAATCAGAACATGGAATTTATTATTCTGGATGGAAAGAATTAGCTGGTGGTTGAGAGATGCCAAACATGTTTGGTTGAGTTGGAATTCAGTAAAAAGTAAAGGTGTATATACACCAAAATCTGTCTTTTAAAAAAATCATTGATGACTGTTTTACAGTAGAATTAAATTGCTTTGAATTTACAACTGTGGGGTTAATCAGAAGCTCCTGGTAGATTTGGGGTGGAAAAGAAATTTGTCTAGGCAAGAAAATAAAACTCAGGTACAAGCAGAATATAGACCTCAGTTGTTCAGAACAGCCCAAAATTTTGAAGTGGAATATTAGTCCTTCTTGGGTGAGATTGGACCCTGCCAGGGTTTTGGATTGTCTTGTTCTGGGTAGTAGAGTGATGATCTATTGAGCTGCTGAAGAACCCATTATTCAAACTTTCTATATTAATGGTCTTACCAATAAGCAGCATCATGGTCCAACACAAAGATGTCTACAAGTACACTTGGAACAAGGTACAGGCAGGAAAATTCTTGTTTCTAACGATATCAAGTCTGTAGACCAGATCAAATGGGTGTTGGATACTTGGCTACTTTGGATTCTTGTTTCTAATGATACCAAGTCTGTAGCTCTCATCAAATGGGTGTTGGATACTTGGCTACGTTGGATATAGTCAGAAAGCTTAACATCAATTATTATGTCACGGCTATAAGAATTCTGTAAAAATAAGGAAAAATATTTCCTGCAGCAAGCAAGCTAAAAAGTGGAAGCTATCCAAGGGGAATCTCTTCAAAACCTGGATCGCAGCAAAGAATGCAACCAGACATTTGCCAAATATTTTAATGTTCTGCTGAAAGATCAATATGGAAAGAAATTCTGTGCTGGGATACCTGGAACAAATATAGCACTTTTCTGGAACAGAGAGATAGCCTATTTAAACACAGACCAATCATTTCAGTAGCGAACCACAAAAGAATAAAAAATATCTTGAAAGTGAAGTAAAGTATTTGCCAATTCCAAGTAAACCAGTCTCCTCAGCTGGAGACTCATTTAAAGAAAGGCAAGGAGGAGGAAGTGGGACATTTGATGAGGCACAGAAGGCAAAATGGCAAACAGCAACTGAGAGAACCAAGCATTCTGTATGATGAACAGAGCTTGTGTCGAAGAACAGAGAATGACCTCTAAATCAGTGAATACAGACATATTCCTATTAGTCAAATAGACATTTTATACTATCAGATAAAGACAGAAGTAGTAAGTCCTCTTAGCCCAACCAGTGCAACATTTGATACCTTAAGATGACATTAACTAAAGATGTGAATTTGAAGTGGATTAGTTACACCACATTCAACCCCTGTGTAAAGACCCTCATTCAGAATTAAAGTGACCATAATTTAGTTTAGTATAAAATTAAGCTAAACCAAATAAAGGCTACTTTAATTCTGAATGAGGGTGTTCACCTAGGAGTTGAATGCAGTTTAGCTAATTCACTTCAAATTCACACCTTTAGTTAATTCGGATTAAATTTCCAGGATATCCCCATGTAGACAATCTCTTAGATATGGAGAAAGGGTTCAAAGGGTATATCAGACCATATTCAAAGTAACAAGGAAAATGACAATGTAGCCCTTTTGCCTACTCAAGTCATGTCCATTGATGACTTGAGGCAGGCTTTGGGAACATAGATCATAACACCATTTTTATACTTTATAAAAAAGCCTTCTGCAAGATGCCAGGAAGTGCTGACTTTTGAGCTGTCAGGCAATGGCATCCCAAATAAGGAGTGCAGTTGTTGTGAAGATTTGATACCATAGATCAGATCTTCTTGCTCTGAAAAGAATTGGGCATACTTAAATGCTTATGTTTCAACAATCTCCAAAAGGTAGGAAACAAAATACCAAGAGGGAAAGTATAGGAAGTGGTGTGTGAGAAGGGGATTTAAGGACAGCTTGTTGCCAACTCTGAATCTATGAAAGATGTGTCTATGTCAACGGTAAGTGCTTTCTTTAGCACATTTTCAGCCTGTGTAGGGTGTTACAGAGCTCTGTATCATAAGTGATCTTAGGAAAAGATCTGCAAGCATACTGGAAACGCACAAATACTACTCTTTGTAAGGAAGCTGATTATCATCTCTGTAATTATGTAAGAATTAATTAAATTGCATTCAAAGTGTGAGGTGAAAATGAAGATGTCTAAGGCCTATTAAATCTCGGGCTCAGCTGAGCAGAAAAACAACATATTACCTCAGGTTAAAGAACTAACATCTTGGCACCTTAGACCTCACAGAGAATTGACTACTGTGCTTCTGCAACTAAAACACTGGCTACGTTATTGAGAACTGTGCTCGTTTGGGCACAGTTTTGCCAGAAGCTATTTAAGAAATCCATTTTCTGTTTATAAGGAAGCCATAAAAGATGGGAGATGAGAGCTACAAATTGCTTTAGTTGAAATATTTAAACCAGAGAATTGTCACTGAGCTAGAAACAACTTGTCCCCTAGGGAAACACAGCCTAGGAAGCGGGGGAAAGTCCTGTTTTGTTATACAGCTACAAGTCCACTAGTAATTATTCATTCTCAATTCTGAAGGTCAGGTGAGACTTTAAACTCGCATCTAAATATTGACATTTGTTAACTGAATCAAGGAAAGCATTATTCAACAAAAATATCTGAAGAAGTTATACCTGGCAACCACTGTTGAGCACAATCCAAACATCCAAACGATTCCATTACCATTCAAGGTAAAATTGTTGCCCACCAGCCATCTCTGAATATTACTGAATGTAGTAAAATAACTCAACTTCTATTTCTCACTCCCCCTGACTCATTGTGACACCTCAGGTAAAGTCATTTGAACACTCTTCTGGGCATGGCTACGCTACAAAAAAACAAACAAACAACCAAAAAACCAAACCCGTGGCAGAGAGTCTAAGATCTCAGACCTACAGACTTGGGTTTGCAGGCTCATGCTACGGCACTCAAAATAGAAGGGTACATGTTCCCACTCAGGCTTTGAAATCCAGAGAAAGGGGTTGGGTCTCAGAGCCTGAACTCCAGCCCAAGCAGGAACGTCTATGCTGCTATTTTTAGAGCCAGAGCATGAGCCCACAAGACTGAATCTGTAGACCTGGGCTCTGAGACTTGGAGGGGTTTTTTTTTGCAGTGTAGACATTCCCCCAGTGCCTCAGTTTTTCTATCCATAAAATAATCTGTTTTGTGCCCATCAACTAAAACACAAGCTGTCTTTCAAAGAAGCCCACTGTCAAATCACAATGCCTGGAAGTCCTTAATTTTTTATGTGAATCAAAATATCAAAGGCTTGAACAGAAGTAGAAAAACTGTTTTAATAGTTATAGGAGTAAAGACAAATGCTATAGTAATAATGAGGTTCAATTTAGAAGCAAGTCAATGGCCCTCATACACCTGTGTAGGTGGTATGGCCCATCTAGCTAGTTGATGAAAGGAAACCAGTGCAGGTACAATATATGAATTTTTATTGACAGCATAAACAAGCAAATATAAAGCTACCTAATTTATTATACTTCCCTAAAACCCTAAAACCATGCTATAATGAAACGGAGGTTACAATGGAAATTAGATGAATTCATCAAGTAATTAACAGTACCATAAACTGGAATCAATAACTTAAGAAAACAGACTGAAATCAACTGATCAAAATGCTGCATCAACACAATCAACAACCAAATCATCACACCAACATACTACAAAATTAATCTTTTTACACACATTACCCTTGGACTCTTAAAGGGGGAAGTAGCTGCCTTCCTAACCCTAGAAGTGTTACTAGTTTGCTTTAGAGAATCACTAATTGGATGACTTGCTCAGTTTCCTCCCTGTCAGCTAACCCTTCTACCTTCAATACAGTGGGATTAGCAGCTCATGATTTCCCTTATGGGCAGCATGGTTTACGCTAGCACTTTACAGACCCAGACTGATACCTTGTGAGCTGGGGTAAGACTTGTTAGAATTTCAGTTGGTAAGTCCCTTACCAGCACTCCCACAATTAGGAAAATTAAATTAGCTAAGTGCAAGTGTTCCCACAATTACCTTAGAAAAGAGTTCACAAGAGAAAAACTTAAGACCCTTTGGTTTACTCTGTGGAGCTTCAGAATCATCCAGGCACTGCAGTCTGGGGGACCCAGGCGATGTTTTGCGGTTCAGCACCTCATACTAGAGGGCATCGCCATCTGGTCAGCTGGCTGGTCTTTGTCACCTCTTTCCTTGAAACCGGCCCAGGAGAGGCAGGGGTGTCAGCTGTCAAGTTGTTATCATGATGACCCAGGAAGGAGCACACATTCCTCACATACCCAATCTTTTAAGATTGCAATCCTAGTTGGGAATGTCCCACAGGACTGCCCTAGAGATCTGAGCAAAATCAGGGGGTCACAGATCTTGCACCCCAAATGCACTGTCCTATTCTGCTCAAGTGTAGTCAGTGTCAACCTATAGTCCCCTTTTAGGGTCTCTCTCCAGTGGACCGTTTCTTCACCATATCCATCTTTAACCACAAGTCCATACATTTCTTCCAAGCAGGCAAAAGCAGGGGAACAACAGGAGATGACTCCACTACAGCTGCTTCAACCTCCTCATCTGAGCTAATGGTCAGGGCTTACTTATGGTTTCTCAAGTCGGTGAGGCCTAGCTACTTCCCTGGACATGAATTATAGTCTATTGCCTTTTCACTTACAAAATTCGCACATCTCTCATTCTCACACTTCCTCAAAGCCTGTTATGGTCTTCTGACCTCCGTAAGATATTGCAAACCTGTTACCCCGGGTCTTTCTGGAGCATTATGTTAAAGGTCATGTTGCTCTAACAAATCTCAAAAACCGAATTATTCAGAGCTGCTTTTAAAAGCATTGATTTATTAGAAATAAAGCAAATGAAAGCTGATACTTAATGTCGACACTCACATAGACCTGCGTGCCTTACAATGGCCTAAACCAAACTGGAAATGCCACTATTCACAAACGGTGAAATTCACCTCTGTGCAGAGAGCCGCACAAAGCCTACATACCACTGAAGTCCCATTTGGAGGGCTTAGAGCAGCACTTTAGTTGTGCATAGTCCTTGGGCTAGACCTCTGGACAGGAGGGAATTTTACCCATACCACTCTAACAACAGCTGATAGAGCACATTTCTCAAGGACTTTAGGCCAAATGTGGCATCCAGAAATATGATAATCCCACAGACTTAAAACAACCAAGTCCACCTACCACTCTCATATAAATAACAGATTCAGGACAAAGGAAGTGGAAACTAGATGTTTGTGGCGAGTTGCTAAGAGCAACAAGGTACCCAGTACTTATATCCACACTTAATTAGGAGTGAAACTGCAGACATGAAACCTCAACATGTGGTATTCACATGTGGGCTCAAAAATACTGTCAATGACAGTTTTCTTATGGTTAAAATGTTGAGGATATGATCCAGGAAGAAAGTCTTGGACACATTTGATAGACAACACCAGCTGTTTGTATAATGACACACTGTATTCCACCAACCAAAATATATGTGCTGGTTCAGGGCTGTTAATACAGATGCCTTTTGGCCTCGCAACCTAAGCAAGGGTAAACTATTGCAAAGAGATCCCAAGTTGTCTCTTGAATATACCGATGGAGTAATTAAACCCAAAGAAGAAGAAATCTGAAAGTCAGATGTTGATGTCAAAACTAATAGGAAACAGGATGTAGCTATAATGTGAATACTCTGTTCCAAATTCTGCTGTCAGTTACAACACTGTAAATCCAAGGTAACTGTAATGAAGATTTACATTGGTTTAAATGAATGCAGAATTTGGTTCTGTGGATTTTAAAATAAACATGCATCTCATTAGTCTTTCAAATGTAAATACCAAAAAAAATTTCTCCAGGAAGAGAGAAAGGGCAAAACTGGTCCTTATTCTAATTTCACTGACTTCAGTGAAGCTACACCAGGGATGAGTTTGCCCCTAATGGTAAAAATGCTGGCTCCAATGAAATCAATAGGAGTTTAGCCATTGACTTAAATGGAGCCAGGATTTCATCCTAAGACTTTAAATGTACTTAGTCAGAGAAACTTCTCCTTTCCTGGAAATGAAAAACATTAAACATACAGTGAATGGACCTCTAGTAAACACCCACTTTAACTGTATCAGACACAATTAACCAGACAAATATCTGGATGCCCTCTTTGAAACTTTGTATGAACATTTGATTGTGACTCATATTTCCAGAATACCGTAGTGAGTTGGAGTGGCTCTCTACAAACAAAACCAGAGACATCTGCAAATCGGATTGAAAATCTTTTTTTTTTTTAAAAAGAAATGATTAAAAAGTTGAAGAAACATTTCCATATGGAAGAATCGTACCCCGACAGGTCACCACAAAGATACTTCAAACACAATAAAACAGGAAGTGCTAAAAGCAGCATAGCAGCTCACAAAACCCCCACAATCTTTTCCACAGGAAAAAAAATGTCACCGTGGGTAGTTTTGCACAGTTCAGAAAAACCATTTGGCAGTGTAATGTGTCTTTAATCTGCTCAATTTACTTATTATAGAAAAGGGTTAGAGGAATTTTGGAGCAGTGGCCAAAAATACTACAATGACAATCCTCCCCTCAAAACATAAACTTACTTAAAGTGAATTAGCTTCTTCAGTTTCAATATTTCAAAGCTGAAAGTCCCCCCCCCCACCTCTCAGCCCCCTAAAAGCTGCTCTTGTCCACCAACAAAGCTTTAACTGTTTGAATCCAGTGCTAAAGAACCACTTGTCCAAATCAGACCATGGAACGTACTCAGCGCTGCACTGAGACTTGTTCTGTGTTGTTTCTTTTAGAAGCAGTTCCTGTAATGCTTGCAGTTAGGTAAATAACAAATAGAAAGTGAAGGTTTTTATGTCTTTCATTGTACATCAGGAGGGAAAATTTATATTGAGGCACCAGGGAGCCAAAACATACAGGTATCTCTAGACCTTAATCCTACTGCACACAAAGCTTGGCGTCTTGCGGGAAGTTAGAACAAAGAAGGGAGACACTAAGTGGCCCAGGTAGCATTGTGTCTGTACTAGTGGAGAGAAAACCGCAGCAATGTTGACACCCCCAGGGACAGGACAGAACATACGGCTTTGTAACAAGCAGAATTTCCAGTAGGAGGGTAGGGAGGTATTTGGTACCATCACAACCAAAGTTCTTAGTTAGAAACAAATTGAATTCTGGATCCGTATCTTGTCAATATACAAAACTACTTCTCAGGTTTGAAAAACTCTTAGTACACAAGTTAATAGTCTAGGGATACTGTATATAACACACAAAAAGTTGAGCTTTGAAGACATGGTACCTCTCCCTCTGGTAGTAACAAATAGGAATATTGAGTAATACTGGCTTCAATTAATGATACTGCTCATGTTTTCAGCACCACTGCTTTATCTATTTGGCCATTTTAAATGTGAGAACTTACAAAGACAGTAAGTCAAGTTTCAAGGTTACCTACTATTAGAAAAGTGAGACAGTATGTCACTGATTTCAAAGGGCCTGTGCGTTACACAGACACAGTATGGAATTTGTTGGAAAGCCTCCTGGCTGTCAGAGTTGCTGGAGAAGACCAACCAAGATAATAGTAGGGAAACATAAGGAAATCAAGGCTGTCTGCTCTTGATATTCAATAGCCATGGGTTAAAGACAGAGAGGTGCAAAAAGCTTAATAGTATTTGTAGCTGAAACTAAAACTTTAAAAGAAACTTATAGTGAACAGTAATGTATGCAATGACATCTGGGACTGTAATCAGCAAACTGCTTTTAAGAGCTGCCAAAGAAAACAGCCAAATAACAAATCCACTTTACAGATCATCAATCTGGTCGGGTACTTGCCAAGGTAAATAGTACAAGGCTGAAGTTTGCTTTGCGAACCAGTGAGCTGGGAGTTCAGCAAGGCCTGTTTCCAGGACAGCAATGCCGGGGCAGGACCCATGTAGGTTTAACACACACAAAGTTCAATGGCGCAATGTTTAAAGGAAGGGACTTCGAGTACGGAAAGAGATGAAAAATAACTCACATTAAAGAAAACGCCTCAGGTTATGTTCTTAACTCATTTTATGACGATAACCATTAAAACTGTTATAATTCAAATAGAAAAATGCAGATAATACAAAGTTTATTATAATACCGCGGTTAGCAGCTTGGGCAGCGTTTCATGACAATTCTAAACCTAGGACTCTGAAAAAAATTAGTAGGAAAGGAACCTTCTTTTATTTTCAAATGAGATAAAATCTGGCTCCAACTACCATATTTTACATTTTAGGAAAGAGGATATAAAACATCAAACAGTTGGATTTTTTTCATTATAAATGCAAGAAAGATAATTTATGGTGGCTGCAAAACATTTATTTGAGAAATAAAGCCTCTATGTTCTGCATGCAATTTATAGGGCTGTAAAAGAAAGAAGTGAAACGAATGAAGTCATAACATGCGCATTTATGAATAATAATTTTAAATGCATTTTGTTAAAACAATTCCAATTTCAGAGATCATTCTTCAGTTGATTAGGAAGGGCTTAAAATGCAATCCCATATTGTTTAAAATTATCCATGGGGCTGCATAAGATGCCCAGGAAGATGAGATGGGAACCCATAGACAAACAAAACTGCTCTGTACTGTATGTGAAGAATGGAATAGTATAGAGGCATGAAGGATAGTATTTTTATTTTTCAAGCACATAAGAGACAACTCTGTGTTCATAGAGAAAATGAGCATCAGCTCTTTTCTCAGGTATGAAAATTAGTAATTTTTACTGCAGTCATATAACTGTGTTGTAAGTAACACAGAAAAATCAGCAGATGTGCCATATTGTACATGGCTTCTTCAACCCACCACCTCACGATTAGCCAGAAATGGACCATCACCTTTCTTGCAAAATAAAATAAAATGAAATAAAACAACAAACAACAATAATAATGGTAAATAAATGCTCTGATAATAAATATAAGAAAAGTGTAATGAATTTGTCCAATATTTACTGCAAGAAGGACAATCACCATAGCTGTGAAGTGTTATTAGTGAACAGGACGGGACAGTGGAGGTGAGTGTGAGATAATGCAGTAGGGTAGCCCTTTTGTGCCTTCATGTTGTCACATGTCCAGGACAACACTATCGAATGGTGCTTACTATCATTCCAAGGAATCAGGTCCTTTGATACTGAGCAACTGGTAAGTCTTTTTGTGATCAAAACTCCTTTGTCATTGGATCACTTCCAACAACACTCAACCACAAGTAATAGCCTAATGCTGCAGCTGACACAAGTGTGGACCCTCGTCATTTTATCGTTGACACTTGTTTCTTAGTTGTGAACTGTTCCTCACTTCGGTTACTTGCTATACATTTTCAGCTAATCAAATCATGATGAAGCTTGGGAATAATTAGAACTGTAGTTTTAAATAAGTATGTGAATTCCACAGGCATTCAAAATTCTACTGATGAGTCTTTCATGATGATCAAGAGGGGTAGTATTTGTACATAGCATATTCCCATAGAACGTGTGTACCTAAAATGTCTCAGTTGTCTCAGCTTGACAAAGTATGTTTCACTTTCTGTTGTGTATCCATGTTGCTGTGCACCCTTTGAAGCCTGCTGCGTCTTGCACTAGCAAAGGTTGCATTTCAGTGATGGTTGATGCGATCCTGGTGTATAACTGTACTTCACAACATTTGTCTTGTGCATACGCTGTATATTGGAGAGGACTAGCAACTATATGGGAAAAGACTAGTTTCCCTTCAGTTTCAGTTCAAATTAGAAAAACAGTAGGTCTTAGCTTAGCTGACGCTGTAGATTTCATGTAGCTGGACATTTTCCATGTGTGGCATGTATTCCTTTCTACTTAAGGACTCTCTATTATACTGAAAAAAAAAAGGCATCTCATACCATAATGCAAAGAGAAACAGCTACCCTAAACAATGACCTGTCTGAGGGTTGGCAAGATCAGTGATCTGCACTGTGAGGAACTGCCGGTGGCCAAAAACACTGATAAAAAGGATGTGTAACTCCTCACCACTATCCCTGATGGAAGCATAACTGCAGTTCTCACTGGAGGTCAGGACACACAAAAACAAGCCTACATGTGTACTAGATTACAACAAACACATGGTCGAGATGGACTTGACAGATCAAATATTGGAATCATATGATGGCACATGGAAAAGTATAGTTTGGTAAGGAAAAAAAAGTAACTGAGACTCCACATTTTCAATTAGAAAGATACAAAGCTTTTGTTGTATACCAAAAACAGCAAATAAAAGTCTGTCGTCATTTTGGACGTCCAGATGTGTTTAATTTCCAGCTTCGTATCTGAATGTGTGGACCAGCATGAAATTGAAAGAGAGGAAAGTGTGGCAATGACTGAAGAGTATAATTACATAAAAACGCTTCCTCCTAAACAAAAGAAGACGATGGTGTCTCTGGCCTGAAAGGGTAGAATCTGCACATCAGACACAGTATTGACTGTCCATGCTATGCCTTAGCAGGGTCACAACATTGTTTAAATCACAGCATGGATCACCCCTTAATAGCGAGACTGATTAATGAACAATTCTCAACACTTTTATCATCATACTGACTGCCTTCCTTCCATTCACAATTCCACTGATCACCTGCCTCCCACTGGTGATCACGTAACATCCCTATGGCAACTACTGCAATTACTTAACTGGAAATCAGGAGGAGATCCAGTTCCATAGGACCAGACAGCTGAGGACCGTAGGGACCTCTGAGGACCACTGAGAAATGTCTTTTTCTGGAGGGGTGCTTTGAAATAAGCCGCTGTTCCACAGAATCCTAAGGAAACATTGTACAGTCCAATTGAAGGCTGCAGCATTTATTCAGGCTTGGGGATGCTGCATCAGACTTGTTTGAAATGTGCCTATTCTCGGGGAAATGACAATGCTAGCTCATGAAAGTTAACAGCAGCTACCTTGCTGGCTGGAGAGGATGCAACTGGGGAAGCACCAGTCTAAGTCCAATAAAAATAAATTACTCAGACAGAACCAGGATGGCTTCATATACTACATATCTTTTTTTCATTACTTGTCTTTAACGTATTTCAGACAAGAGAAAGTTCACAAAGTCTTCTAATGATGTGAATTTCCACATAAAGTTCCGCATGTGCTACCTCTGACTGACGTGCTGTTTAACTCAGGCAGAAGCATGTTCATTTTTACAAACCTTTGGAGAGAGAGGGACAAAACTGTACATGCCCAAGATTTCAATTTCTGTTTCGTTAGAAACACACCCATTTGGCAGAGTTGTAGTTTTAGACTCTGGCTTATTATGGAGCTCGCCAGCATGATATCCGAGTACATACCTCACAAACAACAACGAATTTATCCTCAAAGCATGTCTGTGAGGTAGTAGTATCATCTCTTTACAAACAGAAAAACTAAACACATCAAGATTAAGTTCCATACCCCAAATCACGCAAGAAGCTGAGCTACGATTAAAACCTAGATCTTCTGAGTCCTAGCCCAGTTCCTTAACCACAAGACTATTCTGCCAGGGCATCTCATAGCTTTTCTGAAGTTATGTTTATATCTATGTATGGTCATCTTGGTTCCAATTATGAAATGTACATTTGGTTCACAGGCCTCAAATTGCCTGTATAATGGTTCAAGATTCAAATATAAGGCAACGCCTGGTATTTTTGGAAAGGTTTCTTCATGCTGATTCCAGCATCTCACAGTTTATTTTTCTGCTGCTGGGAGAGTATGTGCTGTATTATAGGTATTTATAAGGTGCCTGCCACCTTGGTATCTGAGTACTGATATGATCTAAATAGTATATCCAAAGCTTTAAAATGTGATTACATATTTGGATTTGTTTATGCTCTGAGGTGAATTTTGTGATAATAAGAATAGATACCAACAAAATCTTATTAAGTAGAAAACTACAGAGTGTGCTTACATTAACCAGCACATGCCTATGGTAAACCCAAGGAAATGCACAATTTGTGTTTTGAAATGCAATATCATAAATTCTCAAATCATAAAATCCCTGCAGGACAGGAGATTGCTGCAAATAGGAAGAGGTTAACAAAATAAGAAATGACACTAATAATCATCATACATAAACAAACACCTCCTACTGAGACAATCTTATTTGCATTGGTGGAATAATTATTACTAAAAGAAATGCAAGTGACAAAGTAACTCACATTGATACATACCTTAGGGGTCTATTCTAGTCAATGATTTTTAAAAAAAGGCTTGGGCATGTGGCTTTTTTTTTTTTTTTTTTTTTTTTTTTTTTTTTTTTAAAGAATTCAGCCAGGAAGCGAAGCTTTTTTTTTTTTTACTCATTTTATGGCTCCCAAGAAGGAAAAGGAGCAGTGGGGAATTTAGTAAAATGAAGCTCCTCTCAGGTGCAACTTCTCCATCTGATTCTTACATCAAAAATGAATTCTATAGGGATGCAGAAGACATGGCTTTATTTAAAATTTAGGGATAAGGTCAGAAAATCATGAGTTAACACACTTTCAGTTATTAAAAAACAATAAAATAGACTTCACAATTTGCTCTTCATTTTTACTCATTCATTCATGGTTTGGACAATTAAAACAGGCTAGTCAGTTTCACTAGTGTTTCTAGTCTGTTTCATTTCCTCAAACCTTAGCACAAAGCTGCAATGTTTGGGCCCCACACACTCCAGGGGAACCTTTACATCTAACAAATAAGCTTGTTTTCACTGAATTCATTTTAAGTGAGAGATGGGCAACATTTTTATTAAGTGTTACAAGACTTTTTTTCTTGTTCTTTAAACTACAAAATCTAAAAGCGGGTCATCTGTAACCTGAGAATGTCCCTTTAATTTAATTCTAAGGAACACAAACTTGTGCAGATATTGAGGAAATGATGCCAGTGCAACGACCCTGACTGGAAATAGTGCTGTGTTCCGACACTGAAGAGCATGATGTTTATACCCTGGTTCCACAATTCTGTCTTTCTGATGGCTGGGAGGGGAATAGCACCATATATTATTGTTTTTTTAAATACAAGTTTTTTACAATGAAAAATGCAAAACACCCCAAAGTATTTATATGCTTATTAATGTATGAATTTGATATATAAGGCTCGGTAAGATAGAATCATTTGGCTTTTTCTCAGAGTTCTTTTGGTCTCATCCAAACTGTTCATACAATGACAGTCTAACTATGAAGAAAGATAACATTGGGTGCATATATTAAAAAGTAAGAAACAAAATGTGGCAAGGTTAGAATGGGTAACTGCACACTTCCAGGGCATTTGGAGGTATGAAATGTGAAGCCTGTGAAATGCAGGTAGCTAGCACAGCTGCACTTCTAGAAACATGTGACTGATTGTTTTAGTTGTTTTTGTATTAATTAGTGAATGAGCCCTGTTTTGTGCAGTTATGACAAATACCCATGCCGAGCTTTATGATTTGGAACTCCCGCAGCAGAATTATTCTTGGGGGACTCCTTGACCTTAATTTTGCCTTCCTCCCAAATGATCTACTCCCATCTCTTCATTCTCCCACTCTAAGACAAGGCAGAGCAACACTGAACAGAGCACTAATCTGTCTATCAAGCAGCAGACCGCACAACTGCTTCTCCATAGCCTCTCTGTTGAGACTGCCAACAAGAATGCCAATTACTGCCAATTGTAATGCGAACACCTGTCCACAAAGGACTGGACTGTGACCACCAACTCAGTTCATACAGGCCAGCAAATAGCTCTTAGATGGTAACAACTTTCATCATCACTTGGGCTGGATTTGAATTAATGATCTAAAGATGAAAAACTCTCTATCAAATTATCAATCTCTTGGCCATCCGTGCTCTAACTAGTATCTTAATTTCAGGCATTCTGTAACTGAAAAAATATAAGACATCTAGGAGTGCTTAATAATAAATTAATACAAGTACCCGACAATGATAACTTTCATATCACAGTTTCACTGTCTTCCCAGTTTTGTCGAGACAGAACTGCCTTTCTTTGCCTCGCAGTCCTTTCGGTCTCATCCAAACACTGTCAGTTGCATGTATTAATACTTAGGATATTTAGTACAAAGACACACTGTCCAAATAATATATGACAGTTGCGTCAACATTTTGATCTACATAATAGCAGCCAAATTCCTCTTGTGATACTTTGGCATGTTGTTCCACTGCTCAAAAGATCTTCTTTAAGTCTAAACTTCTAGTTAAGCAATGATTAATGGACTTTGTACATACATATGATTTTTTGTTTTTCTTTATAAAATTTCTCCTCTTTCAGCTTTTGCTTATCTATGAAGAAATACTAGGAATAAAGACAACATCTCATATTCAGCATAGTAGATGAGTGAACAACCAATTCAAGAAACTGCTAATGGAATACTACTACTAAAACTACTTTGTATTTATATACTATCTGTAACCCAAAGATCTTAAAGGGAGTACAGGCATCCTCCTTTGCACAGAGAGTGGAAGTAAGCAGAGAGGTTAAGTGACTTGTCTCAGGCCAACCAGTGAGTAAGTAGCAGAGAGGACTGAGAAGTCCCCATCCTGTGCTGTAGACACAAACTCCAATCTATGGGAAGGCTTCCTTTCATGCTTGTTATCAAGTGTCTTAATTACAGTGGCTTTAAAAATACATTTTAAAAATGATATTTGTGCCCATGTGTCTCCGAGAATTAAATCTTATAAATGCCTAGATCCTGCATGTGGAAGAGAGCTCAGGTTTTTCACCTAACATGTACGACATGTAGCTCTAAGATTCCATTTTGTTTCTGCAAACGTTCACTTAATTATTTTTAAACAGATCAGCCACGATATTTATCCAGACACAACAATAGGGGAAAAGCACAGTCAACAGACTGAAGGCAGTCGGATAAAGAGCCTTCCTGGGCTCATTAAATACTTGGTCATACATTCACCAGGCTCCAGGCTCTTTAAAGATCAATCTGTTTACTTCATTGCCATCGTTACTAATATTCAAGTGATATTTAAAATAAATACGTTAGCAAGGCATTTGATCTCATTGCTATGTAGACTACAATCCTGGTAGACTACATTTCTGGATGTAGTGAACTATTCCCAGATTCCTTGACATCTTGATGCTTTCTACTACATTGCAGAGGTGCTATAGGCAGTGAGGGAACCTGAGCCACTGTTGTGAATGCTTACATGCTTCGTGCTCTGCTGAATCAGGGCTGATGGTCCAGACCCTCAACTGATGTAAACTGACATCGCTCCATGGGCTTCACTGGAGCTAAACTGGAGCCAGCTGAGGATCCGTCTCAATACTCCTAAAACTTACTTTTCAGCATTTTTTTGCTGCCTAAATATGAATGGGAAAGAAGTCATCATAGCTTACGCACTTATTATTTGCAAAATGCAACATGGATCTCGGGGGTTTATTTTTTGGTACTGCAGATAGAAATCAGTGGATTCTTTTCAATGGAAGGTTTCAGTTAGGGCTAGCTGGAGCATTTCAGAACATTCAAAGTTTTGACCAAAAATGGAAATAATGTCCTGCACTTTTTTTTTTTTTGGGCGTAGAATTTCTGTTCTATTTTTCACCCAGTTCTGGTATTATCGCACAATGCAAGTAGCTTGGCTCTTCCTTTCCAATTTAAAATTAAAGGTAAGAAGTAGTTCTCATCTTGTTACAGTGACAAACTCATAATGTTGTCACTGAGACATGGATGTTCTAATAGGTAAACACCAGCGACTATGTAAAGAGATTACAAGGCACTCTTTAACAGGGCTGACATCAGAACATTTTAAGCTCTCATCAAAGCATTTCACTGTTTCAAAAGCATGTGTGTCTGAGGACTGATTTTAGTGCTGGTCACAGGAACTGCTGGACTGGCAGCTCTCAAGTATGAAGGCTTCTACAGGTAGAGTAGGAATCAGCAATTCATGTTTCCTCTACGCTGCCCTATCAAGGAGTAGAGCTCTGCAAATCCGCAGCTATCTGCTGATGCGGATGCAGATGTGTTGTTTATCATCTTTGCGGATCGCTGACCAGATGTGGATCCAAATTTTGGTATCCGCGCAGGGCTCTAACAGTGAGATAGGATGCTGGTGTGGGCGGGGATACACATAAAAGGTGGAATGCAGATCGTGGGTCGGATACAAGTTCATTAGCGTGGATGTCGATCCAAACTTTTGCATCCGCATAAGGCTCTACCAACGAGCCCCAAACCAGAGATGGAGGCACTCCCTCCATGGGTGACAGTTCAGACTCCCTGTTGTTTTATTCCACAGTACAAACACAACTCAGCCAATGGGAATGTGATGCTTGAAGGCATCTTGGGATACATTACTGTTCATATATCACAGCATTCCTGCCACAAGGGCCTAATGAGGCATGAAACAGATCCCTTATGTACCCAACTGAAAAGAGCCCTTAATTCCACTCTTCAGTCTGTATCCTATAGAAATAAAAGAGGTGGAAGATAAAGAAAAATGTACACGCACAAATAAATCATATATTTTAAGTAAAAAAGCGTATCTATATTTCTTCTCCCCCCGAAAGAGACGCAATGGTGTTATGGTTACGACGCAAGACTGGGAGCCAGGAGATTGGGGTTCTATTCCGGGCTCTGCTGCAGATTTGCTGCATGACTTTGGGCAAGAAACTTAACCTATGGGGGCCTTGATTTTCCTGAAGCCAAGCAGACTGTGTTTACAATGGAGCTGGAGGTGTAATTTCCAGTTCATGTAGGTATACCTGTGCTGGCTCTGAAAACGTAAGTGTAACTGCAGCAGATGGACAAGTCGCCCCGTATACAATTCTGTCTGAATTGTAGGTACCTACTCAGGCAGCTAGCTCCTGCCCACTGCTCGCATCACCACAGCTACACCTCTAATGTTAACATGTACTGGAAATTCAACCTTCAGCTCCAGTGTAGACATAGCCACAGAAAGTTAGTGGCCGAACTGGGAGTGAATCCCTACTGCCAAACGCAAATCAGTAGGTCACACTGACACTGCTGAAGGGCTTTCTTCTTTGTCGCCTTGTACATGCCTTTTCCTTGTGCATCAAAGGGAAAACTGAATATTAATTCAATCTGTGTTGTTTTTTCTACCTCTTTTAGTTTGTACTCTGAAGCCTTCTACACTGTTTATTCTGGAGCTACAGTATATGGCCACTAAACCCGTCTCAGAATCAAAAATAAAAGCTGTTGGCCTAGTATTTTCTGTTGCTATTCGGGAGTTTCAGTATTTATTGGTGCAACATTATTTGTAAGGGATTGACATAACTCTCATTGAATGACTCCCATTGACGTCAGTGGGATCTGAATACAGCCCTATATGAAAAGCAAACACTGAAAAACTAAAGGGAGCTTGAAGTTGTTAGCCAACAAGCTCAAATTCTGCCTTACTCCCATTGACATCAATGTATCCGAGGCAGAATCTGGCCTGTAAGAGCATTGTTGACATTTTACGACTGCTCATTTGGCATAGCAGAAACCTTTCCTGCTTCACAACCTATGTATCTTTGACACACTTTGCATAAAGAATTTAGCACGAAGAAGGATTAAAGTTACAGGGCATTAAATCTTGCACTTTTCTGCTTTCTATAAGCTTTGATTAGTGCTGGGTAAGCCCAGGACTCACGTTGAGTTAGCCAGAAGGGAAAAAATCCAAAGGCTCACAAGATATAAGCTCTAAGTAAGCTACTCCTTAACATTTTCAAACAAATATGTATTACTTTTTTGAATTCCGAAAGCTTGTTTAGTAAAGGAGAACCTGAGATTTAAATGATGGGTCCAATTTAAAGAAATAGGTTCTATGAAAAGGGAGAAAATAAAACCTTATTCATGACCCTGGCTTGGATTTCGGTGTATAAAAATTCTCTTGATTACAATATCTAGACAAATGAGCTAAGCAAATAACAGCTAACTGAAAATATAACTAAATGTAAACACAACATCAGCGACTGAAAACTAAATAATCCCCACTGAAACCACCACTTGTAGCAAGCCAACCCCACTGCAAAGAGCCTTGCAATAAATTCCAGTTCTGTTGGACCAAAAGGGCAGGTAAGTCAAACAGTTCAGGGGCTTTCACCAAGGATGCTGTGAGCCTAGACATACAAATCTAGGCTCTGATCCTGGAAAGGCCAGTGAATTGAACTATAATTGTGCATAATGTTAAGTACACATGAAAATCAGGGCCCTACAGACCATCAGTGAGAGCTCAGTAGATCTCAATTGTCAGGAGGGACCATGAAGACAGAGATGGTCTCTTAGATATTCTGATTCTATAGCACTTTGTAGATGAAAAACAATACCAGGAATTGCACCAGAAATGAGTTGGAAGCCACTGAAGTCTGTGAAGCATAGATGTAATATGTTCCATGAAAGCACAACATCAGATAACTAATGGGAAGCCCTCATAGTGGCCTAGCTGAAATCGAGGTCATGATAGTATTGCAATCAGGAGGTGACTATGTTGTGGATAACATTACAGGTCCTTATAGGTGATTTACTTATTTGAGCACCACTGCTTACCACACTGTGATTTCTAATGCCACAGTAGGTCTTTCCATTCTTATAATCCACTGAAGTTAAAAAACAACCAATCTATCTCTCCACCCTGCCACTCAAAAAACCAAGACTTTCAATAGAAAAGAAGTAGGACAAACTTTTTAATTTACCATACCTGCCTACAGGGAAGGTTACTGAAATTCATCAAATGGGCTAAAATTTTACTGTCTCTCTTCAATCCTTGAGTTTCAATGTAGGATAGCATTAGCATAAAACTCTGACAATATCCTTCCAAAGTCACTGAGTGACTTTTTAAACATTTGTTTTCTTACTGGAGTAGCTTTACTGTGCTTGAGAAGCCCACTGGAATCTGGGATTCAGCCAGAGATTTTAGACTCAGGTGAGCATGGACACAAAAGTCTACATGACCTAAAATGTAAATACCTGTCATTAGTGCCATCTCTTAGGAAGCTCTATAAACACGGCCTCACTTCTCTTTCTCACTCAACATATGATCTTTTTATGATAACTATTTTCTATGAAAGAAACAATATATAGGTATGTTTCCTGAAAGTGTCATTAAAAACATCAGAGTGAGCAGCCGGTATTAGATACAAATGCCACTTATACAAGTCGGGTGAGATAATATCTTTTATTGGACTAACTTCTGTTGGTGAAAGAGTTAAACTTTCGAGCTGACAAAGAACTCAGTGTAAGCTCAAAAGCTTGTCTCTTTCACCAACAGAAACTGGTCCAATAAAAGATACTATCTCGCCCACCTTGTCTCTCTCATATCCTGGGACTACAACAGCACTGCAAACACGTCCACATACTCTACGTCTATCTACCACTTCTATCGCCAGTTGGAAACCTTGTAAGTTACATTAAATATGCTCTAATTGAGGGGGTCTCAAACAACATACTTAGGGTATAGATTTTTCATGGGTATATGGAGTTTCTCACATCCAGGTCAGGAGTTTAAATTCAGCCCAGATCAGTAATGATGGAGTCATTACCATGTGATGGCCATTTGATGGCTTACAAGGAATGAACTGGTGGCCTCGGTCCAGTTCCTAGTGAAAGTATTAAAAAGACCAACTCCCCCATCCCCAAACAGAAACACCAAAGCTCATTATTACAACTGGGACTAATTGGCACTCTTGGTGGTGGTCTCAGTACAGAGGCCAAGACCTGAATATCAACAAGGATTGAAGTCCATCCTCTCATCTCTAAGAGGTGGTGTCTGCTGGTCAGGGTGGAAGTAGACTGGACCACTTCGAGTGCTCTGCCTGTTTCCTGGAGAAAGAGAGAAATTCTCTTTGCAGCGCTGTCAATCAGGAACCTTTTCATGAGTCCCAAATTCACTTACTTTAAAAAAAAAAAAAAAGGCTACTCAAATCATCTAACATGTATTATACTTTTAGAAACATAAAATAGAAACGAGACAATCCTTCACTTCACTTTTACTGCCAAAGTTTTGAAGTTTTTAGGCTTTTCGCTAATGATAATGCCTCACTGGCTCCATTCCACTTTTTGAGATATTGCAGGAAATTCATAGGGAGAAATTATAATGTGGATCACAGCTGTGCAGTTTAAAGCTGCACAAGCCTCTCATTTAAAGTGTTTCAGCTAGACTAAACATTACCTTGACACACTGCAAAGTTGCAAACACTTTCCTCTTCTTAAGAATGTGTTCTGCATTAGCACAACTAATGTGAAGATGGGAATGTGCCTATCTAAAAAGGAATTGGATGTTCACTGCTATATACAAATCCAAATCACCAAAGTAATCTTTATTGGTATGGATATTCACTTTTTTCTTATGGGTTGCTCTGTTTCAAATTTTAGGGTCTGGTGCTCACTAAAAAGAAAAACTGAGGCACTGTATCTTTAAGATTTCAAACATCTGTCTGTGCCCGTATATCAATGCTCCATGCTGTGATGGCTTTTCTGCCTGCTGCTCAAATTTGTCCAATTAGACACAGCCCCACAGGGTGGAATGTAGTGTGAAATGTGTCTGCTGATGTTTGAGAATTAACAAACACAGACATGCTGCTTAAAGGCCTTTAAGTGACAGGCCAAGAAACGCCTTCCCAGGACAAAAGCAGGAGGGACTCTCTATTTAAAACCCTGGATCAGCCAGTTAAGAGATTCCCAGTCAGCTAGGTAAAGTGTGTTAGCCATTGCTGCACTTCGCACCTCAAGCTGTGCTGTCTCACACCACTGACCCCTCAATGGCGACATAATTCTCAAGAAGAAGCCAGGATTATCTGTCTAAGAGTCTTACATGTGTCATGTAAGGTCAGGTGCCAACTGCAATGTAAATTAGTAGTTAAGAGTATTGGTAGCTAGACAGATGCTGGGAGCCTCAATTAGAAAGAAAAGTCAGATTATAAGTAATTAAGAGACACACACACACAAAAATGCTTCCGAGGCTGAATACCTAAACTGCCTTATTCCACAGCACTTCCAGATCCTGACTGAAACATCTTTAGACTCCAGAGTAGTTCTCCATGGAGACAAAAATCCCTAACGTGCTGGTGTCAAAAGTGCCAGCAGAAGAATTATGGAAGCAGGACGCTTTTATTAGGTAAAGTACACGAGTCATAATTTTTCCTTGCAAATGAAAAAAAGGGAAATTTTGTAATGTTTTGTCATAAATAGGTCTAATGGCCTTTCAAATAATAGTATAATTTAATTGCTTCCCTTCAAATATTACTAAAGAAGAAGAATGCCAGCTAAGCACTTGTTTGGAGAAGCTGTCTTTCTATTATATCTCCATCACATAATGTATATAATTACACATTTTACTACGCACTGACTCCCAAGGACCTCAAACCACTTCACAGACATAAATTAATCCTGCAACATCTGGTGTGATATCTAAGTATTTTTATTATCAGTCCCATTTTACAGATGGGCAAACAGATGCAGAGAGGTTAAATGACTTGCCTTAGGACATAGATTGAGTCTGCCGAAGATCCGGGAAGAGACTCCGGGAGCCCTCATTCCCCACTCTAATGATTAGTTCACACTCCTGCCCTTATAAGAACCTTATTTTATGTAAATGTATTTAAATTCAGTTCTTAGAGCCCTATTCTGGAAACATCCTCAGGCATAGACAGTGATTCAGGAAAACATTCCTCTTCAGGAGAGAATTTGAGAATGTGCTTTAAGTTGAAGTCAATGGGCACCTAAGCACATGAGAGGCTGAAACACGTGCTTAAGTGCTTTACTGAATATGGATGGATTCAAGCACGTGTTTAATGCTTTCCTGAATTGGGGCCACAATGTTTACTCTTGTGAGAAACCAATCGGTTTATTCATGGTAGTAAATGCTGAGGCCTATGGTTATGTTTGCAGGTTGGGTCTATTTATTTTAACCAATATTAACACACATGGAAAGCTATATATTTTGATTATTTATTGAAGAGGTCCAGGTCTGAAGACGCCACTCAATATTTTTAACTTTTTATTTATTTATTTATATTTATTTAAACTAACAGACCGTCAGGGGATCACAAGATTACAATAGCAACTGCAGAATGATTAGGAAACACTTAAGTAAAGGAGCAGTTCAATACAGAGGTAAGCACTCTGAAATGCTAGTGAAAATTCTTTTAAAATAGTTCAATCTTTTTTTCTTTTTTTTTTTTGCTTTCAAATTATGAAATTCAGGAGGGATTAAGTTTAAATTAATTTCTTACCAAATTTCATTCTTAACCGCAAGTCATTCTGGATTTCCATAAGCACAAATAATATAGTACATTGGCAAACTTTTTTTTTTTTTGAGTGGCAGCTGATCTTTGAAATGTGTTCATTATTATTTATTCGTTGTGTTACAATAGCAGCTCAAATCCTCAAACAGGAAGAGGTCTCCATTGGTCAGGCACTGTACAGACATACAACTATAAAATTGTTACTGGGCTGAGAACCTCATACACCAACATTTCAATCCAGAGCAAATGGTTAGGAACAAATAAGGCCTAGAAAAAAATAGGAGGCTTGGACAGGAAATACTGATTTCCCCCACTGTCACTGCAGCAGTACAAACAAACCGCCTGAAGGGAGAAAAAGGGAATAATGTAAAATGGTTTGTCAGAGTCAAAGGATAACTGGATTCTTCTTTAAAAAAAAATGTTAAAATATAAAACCTTTATGGTGAAAAGCTGGTATCTTAACAACGGTTATATGACCTTCCCACCAGAAGCAAAGACCCTGAACAGTAACAGTATGTCAAAGAATGTCTAAAAGACAGAAGCATTAATCATCTAGATGAATGATAAGTATCTCTGGATTTTTACTTTTTTGGTATTCACTTACTGGAAAGGCAATTTCTCTCCCTGAGCTAAAGCTCCAGGATGTTTACACATGGGTGTGACTGCTCATTCCAGGAGTTAACAGTTTTACCAATCGGGGTGTGTGTGTGTGTGTGTGCGCATGTGTGCACGCGGTGGGGGGCGGAGGGGGATACAAGACAGTATCAGGAAAAGCTGCTGTAGAGAGTGACTATATAACCCAGAGAAGGGCAGCTGTTATTAATTGTAGCTGTATACTGTACTGTGAAAACAAGGCCCTTTTGGAGATCATCTGCAACGGGGCTAATTGGAGACTCTGTCTTGTGCTCACAAGTTTTGCCACAGGACACAGAGCAGAACAAACTTCTTTTGAAATAAATGTCACAAGCTACATGCAGTATCGTCCTATGACGACTGAACCTGTCTTATTCATTAGCTAAGAGCAAAGTATGGGTGACGGAAACAGTGGAAACTAATGTCAAGAATTGAATGTTACAAGGATTTCTTTATATTTTTGTCACCCCTTTGTCCTTTCAGAAGCTGTGGATAGTTATGGCAGGGCTGAGTATGTTATCTTATGTACTAAATCCGCCTAGATCTGTAGATGATGTCTTAGGGGGTGAAAAAGATTAATAAGGAATCACTCCAATGGCTTTAGGACAGCTAAGAATCTTAACCCATTTAACCTCCCCTAAAACATACAATCAGATCAGAGGAAGTTGTAGGAAACTCATTTCAAAGACTCTAGGCGACACTTTTTAGGTCAGATTTACAAAGCTCATTAGAATGAAGGTCTGTTACTTTAGATTTTAATACTAAGACATACTGAGGGCTAAGAGAAGAAACCCTCTTGCCCCATTTAGGAAATATACAATACGAAGAATGCAAATTTTAAAAAGAAATTTAATCTTAATGCATGTGTTCTGCCACCAAATCTGAGTAAAATCTTCATAGCTTATGTTCTTACAGAAAACAGAGAGAAAATACATCAAAAAGGGACTACAAATTATTTATATTTGTCCTTTTTCATATTTATATAACTTATAGCTTGAAATAGCATGCTCCACACATAGGCAATATGATTCTTTTCAAATTATAATTGATCTGGAAAAGAAGGTATCATTTAGACATATATGATATTGATTTTTTCAGCCCTGTCAGTTTCATAAGATTCTCTGCTTTTCCCCAAATGTGAGAGGGTGTTCAGGGACTGGGGCAATAGGAAGGACACTAATGGTATCATTAAAACTGACACCAATTGCCATGCACTATTTTGTGTGTGTGACTATGTGCAAGGGGAAGTGAGGTATGGTAGCAAAGTTTTGTTTTTTATTTTATTTTAAATCCTTTATATGCCTCGTACTGGAAAATACAAAAATGTGATCTTCTTTGTGAGACGATAGGGCATTTTAAGTTTAAAATTAGAAAGGAAAAAAATCAGAAATACAACAAACTGCGTGTCATTTTACAGTATAATACAATTGTATATACCCAGTATGATTTTGGTCTAAAGTAGATTCTATATTGAACCTGAAAAAAATGAACAAATTACTTTATTCAATGTCAGAATGAGGGAAGCCACCAAAATGTTGTGGTTAATTAGGGAAAAAAATCTCTTGCAGCGTGAGTTAGATGGTTTGACAAACTTTTATTTTAATCTTGTGATATCTTCTAACAACAAAAGGCCTCTATGATATATCAAACACATTTATAAATGTATGATCAATACACTTGACATGTTATTTAATTACGGTTCTTAGTGACAGAGACAATATGAAAAACTAGTGTCAACATTCTGACAGTGGAAGAAGTAAATAGATGCAATTATTCCTTATACTGATCCCAGCTGAATTGTAATGTATCAGGCTAGACTGCAGATCAGAGTTCTAAGGTTTCCTTAATATGATAGAGGTTGATGTAGGGGGTGTCATGTATCCAATATTTTGCTGTTTTATTAGAATAAAAAGCTCTCTGGGGATCTCGAGTTCAAATGGTCAGAAGGCTCCCCTTATATTACTATTGTGCTTAATGCAAGGATAAGCACTGAAATATGTTCAGAAAAGTATTGTTAAGGCTGAAAAAAAAACAAGACTCTTGCCTCCATGGGTCTGAACCAAGACCATAGATTGAATAAAACCCTGAACTTTGGGGGTTTTCAAAATTTAAACCCAGATATGATTTTTTGCAAGGGGCTCCTATGTTTGTTCTGAATCTCTAGACTTGACCACTTCTGGCCTCTGGGATGTGTAGAATCTACTCAAGAGTTCTGTTTAGATCCGAATGTTTGCTGCTTGAGTCTATTCTTTATTATAGAGGCAGACTTTCTATTTTTTTCTTTAGGAAAGAAACTAGTCACAGAGGTGGGTCAGACAGAACATAGCCAGCACATTTGTGGCTATTATCATACAGACAGGAAAGAATGCACTATCTGTTTTTGGCCAAGAGAAATTATAGCTAACATTTAACATTATGGAACTAACTTCAAAGAAAAGCCAGCTGGATTCAAATAATGAGAGATGAAACTGCTAACACAAGCGCAAACTTGCAGGTGGCCCTGTTTGGCTGGAAATAGTACATCCGCAGTAGATGACCCTGCTATAAAGCAATGCTTGACATAAAGCTGCTGTTACAGTGAAGTCGTGGAATGTGTATGGCAAACTGTACCGTTTGCTAAACATACCTCCTCCAGTGCCGCTAGATGTGCCAAATGGATCCTAACGCTCCAATTTCAGTAGAATATACTAATACAGAAAATGGTATGGGGGATCAAGGGCAAAGTAGAGAAAATTATCTCCAACTCCAAGGATATAATTCTTGAAGAATTTCAGTATGTTTCCTTGTTTTAATAATGAGTGAACTGCAAAATGCAATAAGGAAAATTACTACTGAAATACATAGACCTCATATTCATCATTTTGGTTTGTTCTCAGCTCCTCAGTAAAAACTGCACAGAAGTACATTTCTGAAGGAATAAATTCAATAACTTTCCTAGCTAGGGTCTGAAGTAGACAGCAAGCCACTTGCCTGGCCAGAGTGCAATTCAGTTTCTGTTTCTGAAACAGCCCACAAACCCTTTTAAGGTGAAAGTCTCTTATGTATGGCTTTCAGCTAGATACATTTTATGAAGCAGACTAAACATAGCTTAGTCAATTACTCAGATCCTCCCTGTCTTTTAATTAGGCACATGGAAAATGATTATACAAATTACTACTAATAGGAGCACTGAAATTGAAAACAACAATGGAAGGCTACAGAAATTCTTTACAACAGTAGATTTTACTAGTTTATTATTTATAAAAGGGTGCCCACTGTAACACCTCTCGAGCATGTACTGGGCCAGATTTGGGAACTAATGGGAGTTGCAAGTATTCAACACCTCAGAAAATCAGACCAATAGTAACTGAGAGGAGTTCCTGATCTGAATGTTCCTAAAGTCTGGACATGTTTTGATCTAAGGATTTGGTGCAGTCCAATATAGTTAAAGGGGTCAGCTGTGAAGATTAAAGGTAAATATAGAACCACTCCCTCCCAATTAAGTTCAAGGGTGTTAGTATCCAGGATTTTTGCTCAGAATCTTCACTAATATATGCATATAAGATAAAAAAAACTTTATACCTGCTAATTGACAAGTGTCAAACAAACTAACTCCTCATTCGCAACTTCCACATCTCATATCTCTCCAGGTTCTAAGGTGGTGCTCATCATCGCAATATCTGAGTGCCACAGACAAAAACTTGAATAAATACATTGGGCTGGCAACGTGCCTTTAGGATCAGCAGACCCCAGCCTTGTCACATCTAAAGGGGAAGTGATTTTCAAGGACACCTCACCACCAACAGCCAATGCCCTGGGATTCCAATAGAAGAACTGTTTGCAAGAAGACAGAAACCAGTCTCACCTTTTGGGATGCTAGAACAATAATTTTCACAATATAAGGTACTATTCAAATTATTTCACTCTGAAAAGCTAAAAAGGAAGGCGTGCCCTATTCTTCTCTACCAGATACAAATAACTTCTACTGGCTTCAAAGTGTAGAGTATCCTGGACCCAGTTTATTACAGCATTTCTGAACACTTTTTGAATTACATAGTTACTTATTGTTTTATGTTATCGGATTCCTTGGTGTCAGCAACCATTATCTGAATCCAAATAGCACCCACCAATTCAGCTCACAGCAAACCCTCCTGCTGGTGGAAGCAGCTCCTACATTCAGCACACTTGGGACCAGCAAACTCAGTACAGAAGTGGTTTAGTTTTTTGGCTTGAATCACAGCTCCCCAAGAACAGTAAACTGTATGCAAGTAATCACCAGCACCAAAACAGCTCTCTGTTCTCAGTTAACACAGAATTATGAGGCCAGATAAAGATAGCATACACCTAGACTGAGGGAATTTAAGAAGAGAATAAAGATGCAAACAAAAACTATTAATATTTTTGTAAAATGCATGTTTGTACTTAATCCTGTGTGCTGAATGACTAAAAGATTTTGCAACGTGTCTAATATAAACGATGTTTAGGGTTTTTTCCCCCCCTGTATAAAATAGTATAATCTTAGTGGTTAAGAAGATGATGCTAGTTTTAACAAATGAAGTTGGATTAATTTAAAGTATTTAAAGTGATCAGAGGTCCTTAGGTTAAAGAACATGCGTAATTTTCTTTTAAGTTTTTGCCTTGACGCAAGTATCTTGCCAATCTGAACTATTCTGTAACCCAGAATGTGAAGGGGCTACCTGAATCTTCTGCCACCTGCCCCAGGACTTAAAATTGGTTGGAACGATATCTGGTACAGGATTAAAGATCATCATCATCCAGACAGGCAGATCCAGGAGGTCATGAAGATACAAACAACCATGACATGTGTCATGTATCATTGTCTGTTCTGACTGGTTATTTTTTCCACCCAGGCTAAGAAAATGGCAGAGCCTTATCCAGTAGAGTCCACTTAAAGGACTAACGGTTAAATGCGTAACACTATTAAATGCATGAGAATCCTCTGTGCCAAATGGCAAAATATAATGAAAGTTTAAACTGTTAATTGAATAAACCTCTTAAGTAAAGAGAATTGGTTTGCACCACTGCAGTGTGTTTAACAGTTTACCGCTGTTTGTGTAACATTTCATTAAAACCAATTTGAGCAATATGAACTATTTTAAAATGTGTTTTGCAAGACTAGTATAGCCTTCTGCCTGACATATTATGCACTAATAGCTCAATTAACTTCTGCGTCACTCAAAACCAGCTCTATGATTATTCCTCCATGGCCCTCACCTCTGAATACCTTTAAATAATTTTTTTTAAATGATTTTCAAATGATAAAATAGCGTTACTGGCCTGATGTAAAACAAAAACAACTAAATCTGACGTTAAAGCAGCTCTTTAATTTACTTTGCTGTCCCAGTGTCAAAGGTGTCTCCGAATAGTGATTTTCCTTATCCCATACGTTGATGTTTAGAAACAATGGTGTGAGTTAAGGATGGATCAGAAATACTGCATGTTGTTTTCTTATTTTGGTTGTCACTGACTATATAACAAAGGTCTGATTTTGCTGCCACTGAAGTCCACGGGAATGTTGTCATTTATTTCTTGAGCAGAATTGGATCAATATTTAGAAACGCCCTGATTCAGCAATGCATTTAAGTGCTTTCCTAGACCAGAGCCTAATTTTATGTGCCTCTCTAAAAGCAATGGGCAGGCTGCTCTGTTGAACATTTTGGAGCTTCAAAGATTTTCACCAGAATGTACTTCATTGGGTTCATGTAATCAGAAAAAGACATAAGACTTCAGATATCTCCTCTGTGCTTAACGGAATTACAAGAGTTGAACAAACTTATTTCTAATAATGTAATACCCTCAGACTCTCAATTTTCATGTCTCCATTTTATCATATTTTTGCTGTTGTAGTTTAATTCAGTAAGTGATGGCCAGTCATTTGATATAGGCTATTTTCCAAATTTTTGAGCATGTGTTAACAAGTGTAACCTCTCCGGAGGTTAGAAGTCAGACCTACTGCAGGATTATTGTTCTGTAAATTAGACTATTCTATGCTGTTAAAGAACAGATATTATCACTCAGCAGTGACATCTAATACACTACTCCATTCCCTCTAATTTCCCCCTATATAATAACTCAGGAGCCAATCCTGCAACACTTATTCTTGAGAATAGTTTAATTCACATTAGTAGCCTGGCTGAAATCAATGAGTGCTCACATATGTACGTTACCGATGTACATAAACATTTGCAGGTTTGGGCCTTTGATTTTTAAATAAACATTTATTAAAATGATAATAAAACAACTGCACAGCTACAGGACTATTATTTCTTAAACAATAAAAGAAAAGAAAAATTATTTATGAAAAACACCATGATCCCTCAAAGAAATACTGAATTACAGCCATTTCAAAGGCAATTACTACTCTAAATGTGTATGTTATAACAGTGCAATGAACTGGATCTGGACACCAAAACCAAAACCATTATAGATTAGGCCAGCTGGTTTTAGCAGTTAGGAAATGTTTTTGCCTGCCTGTTTGACCACAATGCAGAAACGAGATTATAGAGATGAAAGTTGTATTATGATTTAACGAGTCTCTGCTGTAGACAATACAACATTTTGGATAAATCCAGTTTGACACTTTGACAGAACAGAAAACTGCATTAGACTGAAGGTAGTTTTTAAACTACTCTTAACCAACACCAAACCAACAGAAACAGCTACGCCCTACCCAACAGTAAAGCCATATGAAAATATGCGAAAGTATTCTGCAATAATAAACCATAATGCTACATTTTACAATTGATGCAACATCAGCATGTAAGGTTATTACTATAGAACACTAGTGTTTTTATATAAAGTACAGTTAGCTGAATGAGCTAATAAGGATAATATGGGAAATGCTGTCCAAATAGGATATTAATTGCAAATTTCTCATTGTTACATATGAAAATACAGCAGTTCATTCTTACTAAGAGACAGCCTTACAGTCGGGGAACAGAGGTTAACTGCTGTCTTTATTGTGTCTGATCTTAGCATCATTCTTTTGTGTAGTCTTTATTGTTGGGGTTGTTACTAAGCTGTGTTCAATTGAAAACATTTTGACTGGTGTCACCACATCTTTTGCAGTGCATCCAAGCTTTTCTGTTGCCGTCAAAGAGGTGAATTGGAGGGGTGTGTTTCATGGTGTCAGAAGGGATTCAAACAGTCAGTAAGCAGATGCCTTGCTGTATTGTCCAGGGGTGACAGTCACCTAAATCAATTCATGTCCACACACAAAAAAAAAAAAGTAAACAGAAGGTCTCGGATGCCAACAAGATGCCTAAGCTTTCCTTTCACAGTTCTGACCATGATATAAACAATGTCACTGGAATTTGAATGCAGAGAAGGGAGTTCTTTAAATTATAAAAGAAAATGTTAGTATTATTCCCGGCCTTCTCAATGATGTATAGAACCATCCAAAATACAGAGAAGTGGACATTGTCTGACTGGTATGGTTAGATTTTATGTTTGGGTTCTATTTCATTTATATGATTCTAGACAATGTCGTCTTTTCTGGTTTGCTTTTATCCTATCTTTTTTAATCAAACTGACTGGGTTTGTTTTCACATGATGACCATGTTCCTAGTAGGCTTTTTATATTACTCTCACTCAAACCTTTATTCAAAGAAAAACCTAATAAGGCCTAGTCCATCCAAAAAACTCAGTTTACAAAGATTCAGTTTCCAGTGTGACACTCTGCACAAGAGACTGCTTAAGGATCTACATTTCTCTAACTTGTGTTGAACCTGTATTGTAAGCACGCCATTCTATTAATTTTTGTTCACTGTACCGTTAAAGAAAAATCTCTCAGGATGGAGGACTATGCCTAGTGTTTAATCTTACTTGAACCTACATGTGCCCTGTGCTCTCACTTGCACTGAAGTGCAACAACCTTGAAGGAACTGTATACATATTTCTATGATCAAGGCGATTCTCAAATCTTAGGTGTCTAATTGCACCTCGATAATTACATCCAGTTTCAGATAAGGTGCATGGATGGAGAAGAGCAATGACCCCTTTCTATGGTGTTCAACGACAAAAAGTAGCCTCCATGACTATGCAGTGAATAGGAACTGATTTCATACTTTAAAGTAGGATAACTACTTAAGCACCATGAAGTTTCAGAAGTTGCCAGTTCTGTTGAGTGTGTCTGCTCTGCCATTCGTTTTAATATGCACTGTTTCTTCAGTGATGTGAGTAAGAGGTGTACTCCAGATCTTCATGAAAATCATGAAGAGGGGGAGGAGTCAGTCTCAATGCCTCCCCAAAATGAGACTCACCAAATAATACCAGTTGCTCTACGGAACTTTAGTCTCCAAAAGGGAATCCATGAAAACAGAGCTGGATTTGGAATAAAATCCTTTGCTGCTGTCAATACACTGGGATATTGTTAGAGGGACACAGGGAATTCAAACACAAAAAGTGAGTGGGATTTTCCTTGCACTGGCTACAATACATATGTTTGTTCAAGAAAAAAATAGTTGGAGCAAGAAGACATGCATGTCTAGTGTCGAAGAAAAGCCTGTTTGTGGCTGACACAGTGGAGAAATTGTTCAAGAATAGTTCATCCTTAAATGAAGATTGCCCTAATAATGTTGCCAAGGTCAGTGTCAGCTTGGATTTTTGGCTGTGTAAGTGCCAGCAGCACAAATAAAACCAGCCTTCGTATAGGGTTTAACATGGACATCTGACATTTTGAGGAAGTTTCAAGAACTTGTTCAGCTTCCTTATTTGTGACTAATAGTACCATTGATCATCTTATTTCCTATGTTCCATTTGGACTGGCTGCCTTCCGTACAGCAGAAAAGTGTTCCATGGCACGGTGCAAATACCAATTTTATTTAAGTTAAACAAGTTACGAAGAAACAAAATTTGCCACAAGATGGAGAAAACATTCACAACAGCACCCTAAAAAATAAGCACTGAATACAGTCAGGAGTAAGAGATTCTGTAAACATTTTTTCTTTCCTCACTGTATGTAAAATGTGGATGTGCACGTGTGTGTGCAAGTTTTCTACAGTCTACAAACAAACAATCTGTCAATGTTTTCTTAAAGTGTTGTTTCATTCCAAGTCAGCATTAAATTCAGATTCCCCACTCTTTCCTGCCCCTCCCAACACTTTTTACAATTAAAGGTAAAGACTCCCTTTAACAAGCCTAGGTTTATATTTGAAACTCATAAACTCTAAGACACTAGTAATTCATTGCCAACATTTTTCAGTCATGACCTCTTTATTTGGAATTCTTGAATTTCTTAATTATGTGTTTCTAATTTATCATCATCTGAAGTGCTCCAAAAGCATTTCAAATCCTGACACAAATATAGGCAACAATGAAACATCTGAACTGATTCATGTTCTTTCCTCTCCACCACCACATGCTGGATGAAAAATGATGCTGCTAAAATTAATTGCTGGAAGACAAGTCATTTTCTTTGCCACTTTATATTCAGTGTTTCGGTTATAACAAAAAATAGTCAGATTATTTTGTTTCTTTACTCATATTTAATTACAATTAAAATTAATTTCAAAATGACATTTGGTCCTTAACTGCTCAGCATGACTAAAGAAGATGAGGGCTGACAAACCCCACTACCTACTGGAGACAAAGGGTTTTCTTCTGAACTAAGTAAAACATGACTGTTCAAGAAGCAACATTGTGGCAGGCTGGAACCCAAGATGAAACTGACAGCTGGGAACAAGAAGTTCCATTCTAGCTGCTCACATGAAAATTCATTAAACTATTGATGTTTGTATTTAATTTTGGTGATAGAAGGATACTTATCTCACCCACATGGCATGCATCCCGCTTCAGAGCACCTTGTTAATTAAACATGTTCTTGGGTGTGCTTTGATTACCTGTAGTTTTTAACCAGGAGAATTCAGCAAAAAAATTTCCCCTGCTTTTATGTCTCACTTTTTTTTTTTTTTAACCGTTTGTTGGCTATTCCCAAATTCATTGTTTGCATTTGCAAATTGCCATTATTTATATCTGCAGGGAGGGTCCCATCAATGACTGTCTGCTGTGAGACATTATAAGGATCATACTGTTTGCCCCTAGACGATGTGTACTCTGGATTCAAAACACCTACCAAATATATGGGCCTATTACGCTGATAATTTTTGTTCAGGGGAATTATAAATACTTTATGTTGCAATACCAGGGATCCAGCCTGGTTCTTAGAACAAGGATGTTGTTTGTAGTCCTGTGCAGGCCTACTGAAAGACAATGCTATGGCCACTTCTGAAGCTCCTGGTTTAGCTTGCCAGGCAGAAGCAATCGCTGGGACAGGGAGAATTTATATTCATTTCATGCCTATACTTGTGCCAGGCCCAGCCCTGCCTACATGTTGCTGTGTAAATGTGTAAGCAGAGAACTGGCGTTTTTGAATCAAGTAAAGAAACAGCCTGATGACTCTCATTAACTTTCCATCTAAAATGACAAACACTCCATTGTAACTCAGTTGCCTTAAGACAGACAGAAAGAAGGAAGGAAGGAAGAAAGGAAGGAAGGAAACTCTTCAGGACAAATTTGTTCTTTGGATAGTAATTGGCGATATTTACAGATTTAAATGGATAGTCATAGAAGAGGACCTTTTAATTTCCCAGCATGTAAGCCTTTCCTGGTCTATTACTAGAGCTTGAAGATTTTTGGAACCACAACACACACTAAAGCCATAATAGTCACTACAATAAATGTGATTATTTTGGTTAATGAAAACAGAATATGTAAAATATAAGTACATTAAAGTGATCCCCTGCACTAAAAAAAACTGTGTAGAAAGTTGTTTTTCTTTTTTTTTTCTTAATAAAATGTTGTATATGGGATTTAGTAACGATAGCTGCTGAAGGAAAGAAATACAAAATAACTCCAATCCCCACTCAATGAATGTTTTTAGTACATAAACTTTGTAAATATAATGTGAATAGATTCTGATACATAAAAAAGTAGCTAAAAAAATAAGAGTCATAAATAATGCCAAGTAATAAAAGAGGTGAATGTTTTTGTTATTAGATTCTTTCATTGTATCAATCTGTTTAATAAGCTGGCTAGGAATCATTGATAGAAAACAGACCGCACATAGTGTTATAGATCAACCTGTTCTATTATTCTGTTTTAAATATTCTTTTCTACAGTACATGCCAAATAATACTTTTTACGAATAGCATTTAAAAATTGAGTGTTGTTTCACCATCCAAAGGGGCAAAGTAGCCTTAAAAATCAGAATGCACTTTTGAAGAATGCATGACTTATGCCTGTTTCAACATCGCGGACAATCTTTGTTCACTAAATGTTTTTAAGCCGCTTCGCTGTGTTCAGAATAATTAATACCATACATTCATAAAAAACAATTAGCATGTGTAAAACTTTTTTTTTTAGAAGAGCATGTGTATTTCCCAACGCGTGTATTTTTTGAAAGCCCCATCCTATATTTTCCTTCAGAAGTTCATGCAAAAAATATGCAGTAAAGTTTCAGTATAATGAAAACTAAATGTTGAGAAATGTTATTGAGGTCAGCAATGGGTTTGTGACGTTAATCTTTGTACACTATTGTTTCTCATTAATGTGTGGTATTTTTGGTTTTCATCATTCCTAGAAGAAAGGCTGGCAAAATGAAACATTGTAATCCAAATTAGCACAGAGGCATAAACACTTCACAAAAATGAAGAATGTTAAGAAAAAAACTGAAAAGTCATCATTGGTTAATGAGCTGCTAAGATTTAAAAAAAAAAAAATCATTCAAAGGACATAAAGCAGATAGACCTATCTGGGGTTATTCTCAAGTAGGTACTGCCATTCCTACTGCTGTGTTTTAAGAATTTATTACAGTATTAATTGGGGTACTGTAGGTAGTTTAAGTAACAGTTCTCAATATCCATATGGTTAGTTTTCAATTTAAAGAAAACATTTTAGGTTCTGACCCTAATTCTGATCATCCGAAGTATATTTTAAGCAGCTCTGATTTGTGTGTGTAAATGCAGTCTAGGTCCAGCAATGTTATCCAATATTACCCCTTGGGTTAGCAAGGTCAACAGAGAAAGGGTTTTGCTCAGTTCATTACACAGGCATAAATATCATCAAATATTAAGTGGGGAAACAATCACGATTGCAGTGTGAGATGCACATTCTAACTCAATGGCAAAACTCAGATGAACTAAAAGTGAGAGCACCAATGTAAGTGACTTTCTCGCTGAAAACTGCTGGAATCCCCAGATGTGGTGCAGTGTTGTCATGTGTGACTGAGCAGGACAGAATGACACTTGTCTATCTATCTAGGTCTTTATATGGCCCCATCACCACAGTACGTGAAGCTGCAAGTACATGTAGAAGTAGATGCCTACAGACAGCAACCATTCACCTTGAGTCCAATTCAGGAAGAAACAGGTCTAGTTTCCACATCATGCAGGCTCGTCATGGGCTTTTCTGCATAGAACACAGACTTTTTAAGATTGAAATAAAACCCTTCTTATTACCAGTTTAATCTCAAATCAGATTGACAATCCAAATCCCATCAAACAAGGTTCTCAGAGAAACTGGATAAAAAAGGACTAACGTGGCAAAATTGGAGAATCAAACTTACATCTAACCCATCAACCTGATGAGGTGTGCTGAGAGGACTTGGGGTTCAGAGGAGTAGTAATGGTATACAGAGACTTTCAGCTGTAAATCACTAGTTTAAATTCAGACTAGATCGGTAATGATTTAAAGTGGTTACCATCTGTCACTGTGGTGGCCTATGGGGAATGTGTTGGTGCTCTCACTCTAGTTCTGACCGGAGAAATGCACAACATCACAGTTTCTATCTGCACCCTAGCTGACAATCTAAGCAGAGGTGCCAAGGACTGAAGTGACATGGAGGATGAACTGCCTTCTCACCCTTACGCTTGGAATCTCCGCCTCCAGTCTGAAGCATTTTGGTGGAACGAAGTGGGGAAGTTTCCTGTGCCACTATCCATAATGGATATATGGAACACTTCAGCCTCCAGGGCCCTCACTCTGACATTTTTCACTACATTCACTTACAATTTTTAACATACAGGCAGCACCGTCTATAAAAATTGCTGGGATGCAAAGATTTCTAAAGTGTTGTGCACATACATAATAATATAATCCTTGCAGCTTCCAAGCCAATCCCAGCAACTAATCTCACAGATAAACTAAGCTAAATCTCTATTTGCCTGCAAAAATAATGAGCAAACACTAAGAACACCAGTGTATGGGAGGTCCACAGCTTTTTGAGTGAAGCTCTTGACTTTTACACAAATTATACTGTGAGGCTTTAAATCACTGTACATTGGAAATCTCTTTAAAATAAGGGACGTTAAAATAGGTAAAACCTCCACAGCAACTGAATTTAGATCTGAAGCCACGATAGCTTCCTTTCTAGAAAACTGTGTGCAAACACGCTGCTTGCTAGAAAGGTTCTAGCCTAGTTTACCTGGCTTAAGGGACTATCCATGTTATAAAGAATCATATTATAGGTTCTACCTAAGGTATAACATTACCTGTAAACTGTTTTATAACATGGCTGGGCCTTCTTTATAATAAGATATAAAACAGGATTAGAACCTTAAATATGATTCTGTCTGGAGAGGAACTAACATGGATTCAGATTTCAGTGTGGAGATGACCTGAAAAACTATATCATCATAAAGAACCGATAAGATCATAAGATTGAATAAAAAGAACTCCATAAGGAAAAAAAAAAGATCAGATGGCTAGGCGGTCTTGTCAGCCTAAATTAGTTAGTTAGTTGCCAGATTTAGAGAAATACTGAAACTAAAATAATGCCGGATGAATGTACGAACTGCCAGAATGGAAAGAAAGAAGAGGAGTCACAGAAAGAGGCCTTCTCCTCTTTTCAGGCAGCTGTACACCTGAATATTTACATAAACTCTTACATTGTTGACAATAAACAAAGCTACAGTTCTTGTTCCTTCACAAATGCTTCCAATCCAAGCATACTTAAATCCAGGCCCAACTCATCCTTAAGATGTCTTTCATTCAGTCCCTAGGACTTCTTGACTTTAAAGGTCATTTTGCCTAAGTAAGGCTGGCACAATTAAGCCACTGTATTTGTTTCCAAGTTTTCTGGATTGTGAGACTATGGGTGTATTTGCAATATATCTAGGATGAGATGCTGAACAAAATATATTATTGTATAACTATATCGTTATAAGGGCTATTCTTTACTTGCATGTTTTTCAAAGCAGTGTCATTCCATCTCCACAATTCTTCTTTAATTAGTTCCTAAGTCCAATTAAGGTGTAAAACACAGGTCACTTTGCAATGCTAGGATAAGAGAATCACACACACTTTAGTAACTGTGGAGGTTTTTTGAAAGCGATGCAAAGTGTTCTACACTTTGTGACAGTGGAGTTCTTAGAATAAGTCTGCAATATAAGCATGCTTTCCTGTACACTATCAATTGAAAATACGCATTATCCAAGAGATTGTCATGTGTCCTAAATTAACTTGGGCTTCTGAAATTTCCCTTTGAGTGGGCAATACTTTGAGGAACATTCCTTGAAAAAGCAGTCTCCACTGTACTTAACTCAGTGTATCATAAACAAAGCTCTGACTAAAAGCAGCTCTTATGGAGACTCTGAAAATACAGATCCAGTAGCAGTAAGTCTCTTCTTGTAGTGACAAGCACTTTGGGAGAACGCAAACACTGGGAGCTGATGACGTGTCAGATATACGAGTGTTTTCTTTATCAGTCAGTGTTTGCTGACTGGGACTCCCTTGAGCAGAGTTTTCCTCTTATTTCTCCTTCAGATTTATTGATCCGATCTGATAATGTAAACTTAATTTTGTCCCTCCTCCAACTAATAGAATCAAACAGTGAACTTACTGAACAAGCACGAAAACTTGTCTTGGTGGAACACCATTTGCCTTAAAAATAACTATGAAGAAGAAAGTGTCAGGGTGTTCAGGAATTTACACATCCAAACCAGTACAAATATGTAGTAAATGAACATTACTTGATGCTAAAAGCACCTTGAAATTCTTATGAAATACACACCTACGTCAATAACAAATCGATTAAACACAGTGCAATAATAATACAATAAGAAAAAGATACTCGTCTCAGCCTATAAAGTGAAACTTAAAAATTGAATAAATCTGTGTTCTGAATTATTCTGTGTTTTCAAACAGCATCATGGTAATGTGCACTAGGGAAATGTTACTTCTGTCAGCAGGGTCTATATCGGCCAGACAGTGCTTTAGAAATCACACCCCTCTAATTGCATTGTTGTCTGGTGTAGACAAGCCCTAACATATAATACAGAATTATATTTGTAGATTTAGCAATTACAGAGAATGTTAAAGATCAAATGGAAGAACTTTTACCTGAAAAGATCCAAGTTCAAGGATTTGTTTTTCCCTGGCAAGAACTGATAGAATCACAAACACCAAATCAGGGAGCTGCATACATTATTTTGCTTTAGTTGTACGATGTCAAAAACGGTGCAGAAGAAGGGAAATTTACTCAAATCTCCCTTTTTAACCCATTTACATGTTTTAGTAAGAACAAAAAATCCTGATATTTCTGATACTTTGCCTCAGGCCAAACGTGAATTTATAGGGAAAGTTTCAAAAAATTTGGATAAGCCATTTAAAAAAATAAAGTTACAGGGTTATGAAAAATGTATGTTTGGGGGGAGAGAAGTAGAAGTGTGGCAATGTTTTTTTTACTCTCCCATAACTCAAAACTGGGTTGCTTCTAAGAGTTCAAACTTGTCTTGCACTTAACCTTCAATGAAGAAAAGTGGCAGTGACACATACGAAAAGATTTGGTTTAGAAATAAAAGACAAAAGTTACTAATATTAAAATGTGTTGATCCTTTGCCCTAAATAAGGTCACAGAGGCAGAACAGACACATCAGGTGCGAGAAAATGTTATAACTTGCAGCAAGAGCTAGTGCCTCTCAATATTTAGCATTTAATCACTTAGCATTCATACTTGATATGAGCAGCACACCAGAAGGAAGAAGATAAGAAGAATGTGGGGAAAGCGGAGGAGAACAGAAAGCAGGAAGGGAGAGGAAATCTGAGTGGATAGTCTCTCAGACTTATCTAAAGAGCTTGCAGCTTTGATTCACGATGACCAAGCTCGATATCTGTTTTCCTCAATAGCAGAAGCTAGGGGTGGGATTTTAAATGCACCCCACATTGGCCTAACTCTGCTTTCACTGACGTCAATGGTAAAACTCCCAGTGATTTCCATGGGAGCAGATAGGCTAATGGGGAATACTTCTGAAATCACATCCTAAATACCCAGAAGGGCTGAGCACATGTAACTTTCAGCAAAGTACAGCAGCTGCTCAGTAGCTCTCAGGACTTGTAGCCAAATATATCCGTAGGAGTCACAGGAGGTTACAGTTCAAGGGACTGCACCTGGATGATTCCCCACAGTTGGGTTTACCTATCTGAATAGGCCTGATCTTGTCCAATTTTGAAAGCTGGTTAGTATTTGGATGGGTGACAATAAGAAAATACCCAGTAGACCAGGTTTCTTTCTTCTGTATGAGAGCAACAGCTGACAGCAAAGGGTGTGATCCTGTCAGCTCTCATGAGATAAACAAGATACAGCATTGTGATTACTTGGAAGAGAGACCACCATGAAACAGAGAGGAAAAAATGGGAGGAGGGGGCTGGAGGAAGTCCATGAAACACATTTCTCTTTCGTACAGCAGCTGCCATTTCATCTTAACCACGTTTCCCACAGTTCTACTTACACTCGTCTGTCCCCACACCACTATGCATTTTTCATATTTGGGAAAGTATGACACCCAAGAAATGTGATTAGATTGGGCCTTTATCACATGGAAGACAAATCTGTCTGTCCAAGTAGCAGTAGAACTTGCTTTCAGATGCAGGTCCATCTCTTCTCACCCTGGTTTTAATAAAAACAAGGAAATTCCCTATGCAAAAAACTGCATTAAAGCAAAGTTAAGGTTGAGAAATTAGATGTGGAAATTACCATTTAAAGTTCCCGTATCTTTTTAGAATTCACATTTTAAAGGTACCAGTCCTTTTCTATTTGTGTGGGAGACCAGTTTTGAAACTGGAGGGGGAAAAAAAAATCAAGAATCAAAAGATCTCTCATTTTCTTTTTTTGCACGAAAGAATTATAATCGTACCTTTTTAACAGATAATCTCACTCTTATATTCTAAAGTGCTCAGTTCCTAAAGTGTGCTTCATATTGAAGTTGACAAGGACTGTGACACATTTACATTATACAGCAGTAGGACCCAGCAATGTTTAAGTCACAGGTTAGACTTGAGAATGGAGGCTTTTCTTTTTTTTCTGATCAAGGTCAAAACTCTATTAAAATACCCTTAGGTTCTCAGACTAGTGAAATGAACTGGTAATACATTTGGCAAGTTAATCTGTGGATTGCCTTCTCACATAAGACCAGCTGTTGTGTTCCAAAGTACAAGCCGTATTTACCTCTAATAATGAAATGACTAAATATATTGTAAAGAAAAGAAATCATGCTCCAGACTCTAAAAAGTTCTGCATTACATTTACTATTCTAACAAACTGATTTCTCAAAACAGTCAAATAAAGGGTGATCACCTGGATACCAGATAAATCAAAATATATGTAATGATAAATGATCATTTGTTCTCTTTTATCTCCTACATATATCTATATATGTATGTCTATGTGTAATTTATGATACATATGAAACTATGGGCCTGATTCCAATATTTCAACACCAATTTTACACCAGCGTAACAGCACTGAGTTCAAGAAAGATACTTCAGACGACACTGGTGTGAGATAAGAATCCAGGCATGTCATTTTTTAAAATATTGATACACACACACACACACACACACACACACACACACACACTACATATACAAAATATAGACACATATATAAAAGAAAATTAAAATACATGTGTACACACACACGACTAGATATAATATATCCAAACTCAAAATCTTAAAATAATATAAAGGCATACTAAACTACCTGTAGCATGCCCCACTATGGCTGGGAATTGCAGAATTAAGGTTTGAAAACCATTTCTATATCTAAGCACAATGGCCGGGGGGGGGGGGGGGGGGAAGGGGGCATTATAGATTAAACTATAGCCTTCTTTCTAATATTAGTTGCTTTTCAGATGAAATGTTGCCTAAAGGATAGAACACTGGACTGGGATCAGGAGATCTGGTTTCTATTCCTGGCTCTGACACTGGCCTGCTGGATGACTTTGGGGAAGTTTCATCTCTCTGTGCCTCAGTTTCCCCATGTGCAAAATGGGGATAATGTAAAGAGCTTTGTGATCTATGGATGAAGAGTAGGTATTATTTTTATTTCAAAGTATAGCTATTAATTTAATTCATAGAGAGCTGTATATTTATGTGGCACAAATCAATCAGAGCAGACACATTCCCTACCCCAAAGAGCTTACAATGTAAGACAGAGGACAAAAAAAGGATGTGGGAGAACCTGTTAGTGACAGCAAGGAAGGAAGTATTTTCTGGATGATGTGGGTTTTAAGAAGGGATCTGAAACAAATGATTCTGATGGACAAGAAGTGGGAAGCCTTTCCCAAGGGCAGTGGGATATGTATCATAGACAGTGCAGAGGTAAGTGAAGGGAACAGAAGACAAAAGAAGCAATAGTAAGAAAAATTGTGAGGAGCATATCGATTGAAAGGGAGAGTAGGAAAACATGACAACAGAGAGGAAAGGGGAAGCAAGCTTATGGATGGTCTTGAAGGTTAAGGGGCTTGTATCTGGTGTAGTAAAAGACAGGGAGCCAATGAAGGGATGTCAACGAGCAGGTATCAGAGGTAGACACTTCAGCAGTAATATTTTGGATAGAGTCAGGCAGTGTGGTTATAGACTACAGTAATTAAAGAGACGGATGACCCAGACAATTGTTTTAGTCAACATTGCATATTATGTTAATCATCCAAAACAAACTATTTTCCTAAACCTGGGATATGCACATAAATCTACCTGAAGCAACACCAGATCATACTAAATGCTTATCTGCCAATGGGTTATTACCTCTCTGAAAAACTCAAACATACTAAACGTTAGAACTGCTTCAGACCCTCTCTAAAGGGATTGGTCTCAGGGAATTATTTGCTAAATAATTTCATGTTGGGCAGTGCATTATTTTTACGGATAAGGAAGATGTCATCTATGTAACACCTGTACAAAGTGGGCTGGAGTATGGAGTTGATTTAAAATATTTTGTTTCAGATTAGCAACAAAGATTTCAGTGGCTATTGTGGGGGAAAAAAATTAAAAAATCCTATTTCAGTTCCTTTGAATTATATACAGTCACTGACTGTATACAAAGTACATGGTGGTGGTAATAACAACAATCCCTAACTCTTACATAGAGCTTTTTTATCCACAGATCTCAACGCACTTTACAAAGGAGACCAGTATCATTATCCCCATTTTACAGATAGCGAAACAGAGCCACAAAGAGATGAAGTGTCACCCAGCAGAGCCAGGAATAAAACCCAGGTGAGGTCAGACTAGCACTCTGTCCACTAGGCCACACTGCCTCCCTGTGGGAATGAGGAATTATTCTTTAAGGATGAGTCTTGTCTTTGTATCTGGATGCTATGTATTATTTATTAAATATGGCTGGTGCCAATGAAGGGCTGAAGATAGTACAGATTTCAAACATTTAAACTCAAACTAATGTATTTTCCAGTAAATGTATTCTTTATCTACTATTTCACATGCGTCTGAAGTATAAACAAATATAAATAATTTTATTTTTATTCCTGAAAGACAAGATATCTTTTACAAGTGTTTAATGCAAACCTGGGAATAAAGAAAACTCACTAATGATTTGAGTGCAGGGAATGCCTTCTTTACGGATTTGGAGAGACTATAAAGTTAATGTCTGAACAATGAGGGCCCAAGACTGAAGCCAGAACATTCTCTCCATTTTTCATTGAACATTACGCTCAAGAGTTCAAAGAAATCCCTCTCTCCAACACTTCTATTGGAGAAAGGTGACACTCTGGGCACTACGGAATTAGAGAATAACAAGTAAATTGGTGTGTAGAAAAAACGCTGATTCATCCCTGATTCATAGTAGAGACAAACAGGTAAAAACAAGTTTTGCCATTAACTTATACGGAGCTAAGATTTTATCCTCTTGAATTCTAAAGCTACAACATGCAGTGGGGGAGGTCTAGGTTGGATATTAGGAAAAACTTTTTCATTAGAGGGTGGTGAAGCACTTGAATGGGTTACCTAGGGAGGTGGTGGAATCTCCATCCTTAGAGATTTTTAAGGTGTGGCTTAACAAAGCCCTGGCTGGGATGGTTTAGTTGGGGTTGGTGCTGCTTTGAGCAGGGGGTTGGACTAGATACCTACTGAGGTCCCTTCCAACCCTAAATCTTCCATGATTCAATAACATAACAAGGAAGTCTCACACTAGTAATTTAGGGCCAGAGCCTAGAGACCTTATTCAAGAAAAACTCCCAATGACTTCAATGCCTGAATAAAGTTTTCAGGATTTCTCTCTTAAGTCATTTTGCAAAACTAGAATTTACATTGCTGCTAGATTATCTAGAGAGAGCTAGCTGCTATCGGGTTATAAAGACCATGGAGCCATTGTATCTGATTTCAACACTCTCGCTTCCATTGCCAAATAAAACTCTTATTTCCTATGAATACAGCTCATCGGAGATTTGTGCTTTCAGTTTCTCCATCATACTGTTGCCAAAGTTCCTCAAATAAAGCACTATGAAAGCCTGTGTATCTGGCTGCCTCATGGCAGATGCTGTACAGACGAATCTCCTAGATAGTGACAAGTCATAAAATAGAAAGTGACAGCCACAAAATTTATTATATGTAAACTAATCCACAGAGAGTAACATTGGTGAATTAAGGGAAAACTTTAATCATTGACGTCAATAGGAGGGAGCTAATGACTCTCAGTACCTTGCAGGATTGGGCTAAAAATCTGCAATGCTGGCAGCATGGGAGCCCTATGTAAGAGATTGTAAATCAACTTGCAAACTGATTTAATACTGGTTTAACAAGGAGAAGAAAAAGACTCCTTAGCGTGGAACATGTAACCAAATGCGAGGAGCTTCATCATCTTCTCTTTGAGACTTAGAGACAACCGTGGAAAAACCAAGACGCTTCAGAAGTACAGCTGACAAGACAGAGATCAGTGGCTCCTGCTGTTATTCTAATATAACATGAAATTACCAAACTGGAAAATTTAGTTTCTCTATTTGTAGATTGTATGGAAACAAAAGAGCTAGATTAATTTGAAAAAGCCTCCTAAATCTAGCTGAAGAATAGTCAACCCTTGCTAATCAGGAAACCATTTCTCAAATATTCAGTGACATGTAATGCAAACTTCTGTGTCACCACATTTCAACAGGTGTGAACGAACACTTAGTGCATTCATAAATACACAAGATTTGCTCTAATAATACATAATACTTTGCATTTAGAACCTTCCCTTAAACAGGTGCTAAAGAAGAAACAACAAGCCTCGGATATGTCAAGTCTTCCAGAAATGATGCAAGATTGAGCTGACTGCAAAATTACTTAACTATGGCCCAGGAGTCAATGTCTGGATCTAAACTTTCCCAAATGTAAAGATTTTCAGATCTGGGGTTTTTACATATCCCAATACAGAGATAGGGGACCAGCTGTGGAGTTTTGATCCTGATCCAAACTCATCAAAAAATGGATTTGGATCTAGGGTTTTGATTCAGGCTCATTTCTATGTGTAACCTGTCCTTGGCCTCTTACTCTTTCTCCTTTTCATGTTCTAGCTTTCTCTCATTTGTTCTCTGTTCTCCTTTCGCACATTCTCTCTACGTTAGATCAGTAATTGCTTTGTCATGCTTCATGACAAGACCTCTTCTTTCTGGGTTACTATGGATAACACTGTGGATTTAGATATGGATGACTTTTATAGACTACATATAAAATTTTCTTCAGACCCTTCCCTCATAAATCTCATGTTACAATCCAGCTACATGTGTCTCTCTGTATTGCATTTCAAGCATTGAAAACAATTAAGCAATTAAAAGCTTACTGTATTCAAAGCTGATACATTACATTTGGAAGGTTCATGGGTTTGTGGTTCTTCGCATACACTTTACTTTTTCCCAGGTTTGAGCCAGAATCAATTTTTCCTCCTCCCTGTTGTTTTTTTTCCTATTTCTCCTAATGTATTCTACCATTTCCTGTTTTATACTGTGGGAGCCTGAACAGAAACAGTTATGTGGCATGAGAAGAAAAATAAAGAGAAAATTGTTACTTAAACAATCACTTGGGGGCATAAAGATGCTTAGAATAAGCGCTCACCTAAAACAATGTTGTTTGGATGTCCTCCTCTGTGACAGGAAATAACCTATAGATGGCTGAGAACTCAATAGCTATTGCAGATACAAAACAATCTATTTAAAGGAATTGATTGGACAAGAAAATCCTATATGTAAATCCAGATTTAACAACATGTGGATCTCTACCCGAGAAGAATGGGCAACAAGGACTATCAGAAACCTTGTACACACCTGGGGGGACCAACCCAATTGAATGAGCAGGAGAAGAATGGAAGTGACTGTTTTCCAAGAGAAAAGCAATATAGTGCCAATGCTTGAAGAGGGCAGTGATGTGGAGATAAGTTTCCCAAGGCTGCATATTGGGTGTTGGTAAAGCAAAGATGCCTTAAATATACTTCTTGTTTTCTATCCAGGGAGCGCAATGTCATAATAAATAAATACAAAAAAAAAAAAAAAAGTTCTTTAATCTTCTATTGCAGAGTTTACACTGATTGCATGGGACGCTTTTGACTGTCAGTTTGTTTTTCCTTTAATTCTGCCATTTGGACTGCCATCTGTATTACACATGGAAATGTTATTTTATTCCACACCTGAATACAATGGGTCCAATTCTGCTCCTACTGCAATCCGTGAGAGTTCTCGCACTAACTTCAGTGAGAGTAAGAAAAGGCCCATTATGTACTTGGACTCACAGCTCTAACTGCTTTCTAGCATAAACTGCTTATCATTTTCTAGATACTCTCTGGAAAGTAATTTGCTTGTTCCTCTGGTTTGAAAACTAAGAGGGCAAAAGGACAGATGGACATAAATTTAGAAAGTTGCAGGGCTATTTTATTATAGTTAGCAGGAGAAAACGGGTCAAAATTAATCTCTAGTTTAACTCCACTGAAGTCAATGTTGTTAAACCAGGATGAATTTGGACCCCTAGGCCTGCAATATTTAGAGACTACACTGACATATTTTTTCCCTTTCCACCCACTAAGGCAAGGGTTCGATGCTCAATACATTCAAAGCCACAGGCCATTTACATGCACTCATCGCAAACCTCGACACTGAAGGGCAAGGTCTACAGGAAACAGTAAATGATACCACAGCATGATCATGTTAGTAATCCCAACAAGATAATCGCAGATGCTGTGACCCACTTAAAAATGAGTTCGTTTTCCAGATATCCTATTTCAGCCAGCTTATTAGGACATGCCCATCTGAAGGTTTATGGGCAAGTCAGGGGTCAGCTTATCCACCAATGTTTTCTACACCAGTAGTGGTTATGCATATATTAAGTGTGAAATTGGCATATCATCCTCTAACCATCTTGTTTTCAGGATGACAGACACTTTCTTTGTAATGTAACCCTAATCTTCTTGCAGGCCTGTACTTCTGATGAACCAAACTAGGAAGTAGCACTCTATACCACCTGGTAAATCAGACAGAGCAAAAATTAAAATGTGGACAAATTTGCTTTTAATGCATGCAAAAGATGGTCAGGTCCTCTCAACCAGGTGGTGGTACAAGGAAATTACATGCATCCCCTGCTGCAAGAGACAGAGCCATCACAATATAAGGGCCACTAAACAAGTCCAGAAGGAGGGGAGAAGAGAAAGACGCTGAAGAAATCAGAATGTAGGAGTAGCAGAAACATGCAAGTAATTTTGCGTTCATTCATTCGTTTTTAAAAATAAACTTCTGTGACTATATTGCTCATAAAAGGTGTCAGATCAACAGCTGGGTAACAAGCCCTCTGTTTAGCAACAAACAAGCACACTATAGGCAGCAACAATGTGAGCTTATCTCATACTGTCCCCTGAATGTCCTCAAGTCCAGAGCTAGGGGGACCATCTCTAGGGGTAAGAAAGTACTTCGGACTTCATGCCCAGTCAGTACTGCATGAAAGACTGTCTGTCCAATTGCTATTCTTCTGAGCCATTTAGTCCACCAGCACAATAGAACTTTCATACATTGATAGGGGAGGTCTGCGATGAATTGACACAACACACATTAATCATTATTCTTAAAGAAACCCCACACCATTGCCATAGTGAAAGTGAACAGACTCCTATTGGGGGAAAAAAAGGCCTGAGCTATAAGGACTTGATCCTGCACCAGTCAACTTAAGGGGCATTTTCTCATTGTTTTGATAAGGAGCAGGATCAAGTTTGCAGGAGAAAAAGAAGTATTCTATGTTCAAATGTCCAAAGAGCATAACATTTTCCTCTTGAAATTGCTAACAAAGAGTGGTTATGAAGCTGACACAGGTGGAAGAAGGGTTTAAATGGGGAAGAAAGATTCCCTTTCACGTAGCAGAGATTGTTCTTTATTCATCTGTGTCAATGTCACCAGGTGGGTACTTTAAAGTCAATTCACTGCAGTACTGTAGTTGACAGTGGCAGTCTGGATTTCCTAATTTTACCTCTGCTTGTACTTTTTCACAAAATATAATCAGCATGGAATTTTTTAATAACAAAAGGAATTCCAAACACTTACTGTAACTATTTTGATTCTGCTCCTGGTACAGATAAATAAAAAATGGAAGATTTGCTTGTTTTTGGTGATATTCGCAGTACTGGATCGCCTCCCCCCTCCCCCCCCACGGCCGCTGGGAAGCAATAAAGCCTGCAGGTTAATTCTGAATCTGTGTCTTTTACAGGGTATTTCTATTGTTCCTGCACCAGGAGACATGCAGAAGGAGAGATCATATTTCTGCTTTCTACTCCATAAAGCTAATTCTTCTTCCCTGGGTAGTGCTGGTTAGGCATTCTTTTGTAACATTTCTTCCCTTCAGTGACAACAACTATTTAGTGAGAAATATAAATTAAGCATTTTAGTGTATTCCTCAATGAATATTCTCTTTTATCCCAGACATAGTAGCCTTCCCTTCTGCAAGTAATGGGTTATTTTCAGCCATTATCATCTTCAGTCTTGATTACTAACGAGGCAACCTGCACCTCTTTCTATATTTGGCTGATCTTTTTGTCTAACTCTAGTAAGCATCATCCTGGCTGCTATTGTACCTATGCTGAAGTTTTCTTCTGGCCTGCCGCTGATCACTTTCAGCTGATTACTTGTAGCTATAGAAGCAGTGTCTCTAGACTGTCACACTTTCTCTCTGGATGACACAAGACACAGCTTCCTCTCCCAGAACTGACCCATTGGGTTGTTTTTTGTTTTTGTATGAAACCTTCTCAGACTACCTGCTGCATCACATATCCAAAAAGATCCACTTGTACTGATCTTATTTCCTTCACAAGTTACTGGGGTTTAGACAGACATTGGCCAAACTAAAGTCCTTAGTATTCCAAAGTTTGTAGTTTCTAAAAATCTCACCCTATTAAATTTGAAAACACTCAGTAACTCTCAGGATTTGAACCACAGTTTTAGGGGCGGGGAAAGAGAGAGAACTGAGAGAACTATCCAGTAAATCATATGATACAGTTGATATTCTACTGTAACATAGTTGGCTAACATTTGATTTATATCAGAAGAACAGGAGATTTTTTAAACCATAATTATTCAATGTGGCGTAATTACTCATTTTAAGTAGGAATTTTGGGAGGGGAGAAATAGGTTTTAGTCTCTTCTTTTAGTAGCATTTTAAAACAATTCTTAATCATGGCATTCTGATTTTTCAAAATGGCCTTTCTTGGAAACATTTGCTTTTACAACAGGCAAACACCCTCTATAAATACACATTACCTCACTTCATAGCTAACATTTTATTCACTTTCTTTCCAACCTGAACCACTGATCTGGTTCTGAGTTCCTACTTTCCCCCAAACCGCTTTCAGAAACAAGAACACACACCAAAAGAATGTGGAGTGATCTTTTCCCAGTTTTGACTGTGTGTGTGGTAATGAACTCCTAACCTGAATTTTCAGCAGAACATTAGGGTTCTGCTCCAGAACACAAACCCACAGAGCTATGGCAGGTTCTGCTTTTTCCAAAATGATTTAACCAGCTGCAGTATATTAGTTGTGGCAACTTTTCTTGGATCTTAAATGGTTTTTGAAGCCATGCTGTCAGCTGCCTTCATGTCACCCGACTCTATTATGATTGAATCTCCTGTTCCTTTTATAGAGTTGTTCTCTCCTAATAAAACACTAACTGCTGGTCTAAGAGTTTGCTTCAGGACCACTGGTTACAATCTTACGATAACCTTCTGGTCCTTTCTTTTTTCAACTAAAAACTACATGTGAAATATTAATCACTGAATCTGTACTGTTAAATACGCACATCTAGTCCAAAATATTTGTCCTGTTTATACAGTATCTTAACTCCATCTCCCTTTCTAGTTCTTTTAAGAGCTCATACTTGCAAACTGGGCAATATTCCTGAACACATGAAAGAACACACAGAGCACACAAACAGTTATAAATGAATATCTGCAATTCATTGTGGCAGACGCCTACAAAGGTGATACCTTCAAGCTGCTTGTCAGAATAAACTAGCAGAAAAGCTGTTACTTGTCAACTTTTGGATGAGATACATTGCAAAACAATATTAATTTTTCCTGGCAAATGCAATGCCACATTTTATAGGTGTGAACTATTTTCAAACTTCAAAACACACATGAAAACTGTACCATAAATGAGCTGTGAAAGGGTACAAGAACACACTAAACAGAGGTAAAAACAAAGAAACTACTCTATATGTACAAAATTAAAACCCTCAGTTTATTTTTAAATATGTTTAGAGATTGAAAATATTTGTACCTGTTAATCTCCCATATTTGAACATAATGAATCAATGCAAGTTTACAAATCTGTTGTTACTCTTAATTGGGTCCTGTCAATGTTGCATTTAAAATGAGAAGACTAAAAGACAAACGATATTTGGGGGGCATTATATTGCACAATTAAAAAGAAAGCACGGTTAAAAGCTAACTTGACAACATTTGTTGTTAGGATTTCTAGGACTTTCATCAGGGATGTTTATATCAGTATCCTGTCTCTTAGAAATTGGTTTACTGTAGTAACAGACTTGGCTATTAATGAGTAAACAGTAAGCAGCTTTAGGCCCTAATGGACACTAAATGACTTGGAGGATCTGAAACATTTAAGTGCAGAGAAAAAATACATATGTGCAATTCCTTTAAATTCAAATATTTGCATGGGGGAGATGCACACAAAAAAGATGATACACAGAGACATCCAGATAATCAATTTATACATGCATCTGACGAAGTGAGTTTCTGCCCACGAAAGCTTAAGCCAAAACAAATTTGTTAGTCTTTAAGGTGCCATAGGACTCTCGCTAATTTATACATAATAAACTAAAACTACAAAATTTTAAATCCAAACCAGCATACTAACCATGTGGATTTTAAAATCAGTTTTGCTGAAGCATCTTTGCTTACTTCATGTTGCCTGAGTAGGTTCTTTAAAATCAGAAGAAAATAGAGCCATAATGGTAGATAAATACTCAATGACTAGAGACTTCCTTGTACCCTCAAGATGAAGCTAAGAGCAAACACTGACATTTGACATAGGTACAGCTGTTTAAAATATGTCTTCATCCTAGTCAGATGAAGGAGATAAAAACAGAATAAAGATCAGACTGAATAAATTCACAGCTATAACAAACATTTTTAAAATAAAAGAAACAGAAGCTGAAAAATGTGCAAAAATGAAGCTCCAAGTTTCGCAAACCTTAAAGCCAAAACATCAGTGAGCGTTCACATTCTGTCAGTCTCTGCTAGGAATCCTGAGAACATCAGGGAAAGTCAAAAGCAATGAATATTTTGAAGGAAGAAACCTTTACATCTATTTGTTTTAGTTTCAGAAATGGTGCAAAAAATGTTACCTACTCCCTGTACAGTGATTAGTCTCAGTAACGTAACATAACAGATACATTCTAAATCCTTTTAGGCCTTCTCTCCCTTACTGGAAAGATCATCTCTTTTTTTTATTTCAAAGTGGATTTAATAAAGAAAAGGAGTGCTGTTAAAGTAATACGTGAGGCTTTGACATTAAGCAGTGCAACCCTGCAGAGTCGGCAAGAACAGGATCTCTAATCTCCAGTGATTTATAGAGGGCTCTTCCTTCATCTCTGCACTTGGGGAGGGCCAAAAAGTTTAGAGACAGGCTGGCGTCCCCCTTACTCCACACTGCCAACTCCTGCTGGCCAGTCTGTGTGCTAAAACTTTTAACCATTTCACTGCTGGGATACAATGCACCCATTAAAGTGGTTTTTATTTGTTTGTATTTATAGAACAAAGTGATCTCAGAATTAAGTAATGCCTATGGAGGTAAATGTTTACGTTTGTCATCAGAAATTTATAAGCAGAGAAAGAGAAGCTAATAGGCACGAAGAGAAGACCTAAACAGTGTAGTGTTTGATGCTCATCTAAATAAGCTCTGAAATGTGCAGAATAGAAACACATCTTAATTAGAGGCTTACAAATGTATACAGTTAATTTTAAAGCTAAATAACTGAATTACAAATACCAGACAGACTATTACCAACTGGAAAAGAATGTTAGCCTTACACTGGCGGAATGCTACACAAAAATACAAAGAAATACGAGGAAGTATTAACTTCATGTCACAGGGCAGAAATATGCTATTTTAATGAGGTTCAAATATGTCATTTTTTAGGAAAAGGACAAGGTTACGTCTGTGCTTCTTTGCAATTAAAACTATGACCGTCCTCTAGCAACTTCATAAATTTAAAGCCATTTCTAACATGAGCTTCGTACGAGGAGATTCATATATTAACTTCTACAAACTCAGTTGCTTCAAACAGACTAGAACTGAGCAGAACAAAGTTTAAGGCCAAATCCTGCAAACCCTTATGCATGTACTTCATCCCACTGAGATCAATTGGGACTACCCAGGGGCTGAAAGTTAAACATGCGTGCAAACGTTTGCTGGATTGAAGCCTAAATAAGCATATACAAGTCCGCTTCCTCAAGGGACAATATGCATAATGTACCTTATAGAAGGTATGGTAAGTAAAGGCTGGCACTGTACTTACCCCTCCAAGCACTGTTAATAATGCCACCTGCAGAACACACTAACTAGAGGCTTGAAAATGTCAGTTAACTGTTGTCTCCAATTCTTCCCTTAAATATGTGAGCACAACTCCCACCAAATTCAGTTGGAATTGCACATATGTGAGGGGGATCAAATTTGGCCTTATATAATACACCAAGGGCTTAATATTAATAGGTCTTTCCTGCACATATGAACAGATGCCTGAACCCTTTCTCCTCTCTAGCATCCTTAACTGGAATTCAGCGGTAATATGTCTCCCAGTGCCGCTGAGAACAAGGCAGCCACACTAGTTGGCTTTGATTTCTCTGGAGTGGCAAACATTGGGTACACATGTTGAACAGGTGGAACAAGAAGTGTTCCTCCCTGTGCTTTCCCCAGATCTCTAGAGATGGTTATTACGCTCCAGCAATCACTACTTGGACTTGTGCACCTTTAGCCCAATACAGTCTGACTGGGAAGAGCCATAATGGAACTCCGTATGAATAATTTTTAGCTTTTTGAATTGACATTAAATCACCCTGCAGTATCCATCCTAAATGGTGGGGCCTGTAAATTCTGATGTGCTAATTTAAATTCATTGACTAGATATATTGCGACCCATCCAAACTATTTGCATTAAGATGCATTATTATCCAGTACGCTGTATTTTATTTTGAGCAAACTAATTTATCCCCTTAACCCGCTTCTGCCACTGTGCTCAGAGAGACTGAAATCTCTCCACAAGAGATACAGCATTCCATGCTCCTGGAAGAGCAGAAAAGACGGGCTCATGTCATTCCTACATCAAAGATTCTTCCAGTATTCCACCTGGCCACCTACAGACATTTTCCCCCTCTTAGTTCTTTAAAGCAGTAATTTGAAGAACACACGCCTGTGCTGACACATGGATAAATACTACCTGCAAAGACACAGCATACCATGATATAGTGGTTCTTGCAAACCAGTAATGATTGTCCAAATGGGAAATAATGTTAAGGCAAAGTATAATCTTTTATTTTTACCCAGAATATCTTTTGTTTAATCTGGTGAGCAGCCATAATTTGGCATGTGCTGATGCTTTGAAAAAATGATTGGTACTAGACAAGCTAAACACAGGAAATAATTCATGTGTCACAAGTGTTCCCTGTAGTTTCAGTTTCATAATGCAACAGCAGTTTGGGTATTACCGTATTACGAAATTACCCAAGATTGTGCTGAGAAATACTAGTGAGGCTTTCAAAATGTCAGCTAAGATCCAGATTTACACGAGGGACAGTTTAGAAATATTGTTTCCTTTCCTAACAACAGTTTCCAATGACATTTGAGTTGTAACGTTCTGGCAGGTACTAATAATTTGGATTCTGTTTGAGAATAATACAACTACTGCTGATGTCAGGGTCGCTGCTCAAACCAAGGCAGATCAGCAGCGATGTATAGCTGATATAGTGAGACAGAGACAGACTAGTGCATAGTAGTCAGCTGGTGGCCTGGTGCCATATATGTACACGTGTATCCAATGGTATGCTGGTATCATGGAAAAGATTATGCTACCTAGATCCAGGCATGAAAGGAACCCTCTGGGTGAGGAAGGGCGGCTCAGCTGCCTCCACAATCCTTGCCTCCAGACCTCGTGCAGGCCTCTCTGTCTGATCTGGAATCTGTTGTGGGGAGGAAGTGGAGACTGAGAAGGCTGGAGGGAAGTACTGGATGGTGCGGGGGCCAGGGACAAATTAGTCTCCCTTTTGGCCCTGTGAAAGTCAGTCCAAAAAGGTAATAGAGGTGGGGCTGCATTGTCTTTTCTACAGAGTCCCTCATTGCTAGTGGTTCAGGTCAGAGGCACAGGGCCTCTGTATGGATGGGCCCTAGGGACCTGCTAGGTTTCCCTCAAAGAACCCTTTTTGTGTTTTCCTCTGTGACGGGGATTTATCTGGGTCATGGCGATTTATTGGGATGCCATATGAGTTCTGCTTGCTTGCAAGGTTGCTAAGTATAGGGGTGGCAGAAAGAAGCAGCCACGTTGAGAGGGCAGACTCAGTCTTCATTTGGAGCTCCTTTTTCTCCAAAAAGATCAGTGTGCCTGTAGAGACTTTCATTATTTTATCAATATATTCAATGTTTTACAACTGCCATGTCTCTAGAATGCTGCTTCATTTATATCTTCTCTGTGGAGAAGAAACTGAAATAGGAATTTTAGATCAGCAAAACTGAAGGAGACGACAGAAGGCATTTTGTGTTTCTTCTTAATTTCACTATTTGTGTTACAAAGTGCACAACATAGGGAATCAGCTTTTAAATCTTTAGCTTCTGATGCTCTCCAGGTCTACAAGAAACCAATCTGGCAGTAAACAAGGCTTATCAGCAACCCCACACTTATCTGACATAGCTATGTAAATCACTATCTCAGAAGTGTGATCCTAATTTGCACCTCATCCAGGACAACTAGCTATATATTACTTACCCAAAGATCATATGTTGAAATTATACTTGCAGTCAGAGTAATGTCTGTACTTTATGCAACCACAGGAGTAATAAACTTTAGAGCTAAGAAAAAATTTCCTCCCTAAAATCCCAACTAAACACCCAACCCCATATTACGTTTAAACTAGGTAAACTATATTTCACACCTGTTTTATTTTTGCATATAAAAAAGTGTAGGAAAATGATGCAATTCTACAAAGTGTATATTATCTTTTTGTAGTCATGTGACACCTTTAAAACAAATTAAAATATTAAAAAACCTCTATCAGCTGTGCACATATTTACTACGTCATCAACAATTTACTAAGTCACAAAGCTCTTCTTTGTGTTCTGTGCCCGTGCAGCACCTACACAACTGGGTCCTGGTCTATGACTGGGGCTCGGAGGCGCTATCACAAGACAAGACACATAATAAATAACAGTAATATAAAATCCAGAATGCAAACAAGTTTCCATTTCTAATCATTAGAAATCTCATATATTATTTAGAATGATGTCTCCTCATGTGATCAGATGATTTACACTGGACCTAAACTTGAGCGCACTGTACGGATATCTTAGTGCACTACACAAACATTAAAAAACAAACCGAATCTCCAAAAAGTGTTCTTGCCCTTAGAGGATTGGTCCCAGGTGCTAGAAATGTTTTTTAAAAAGAAGTCCGTCATTCCTTAATCTCCATTGGTTAAAATAGCTGATAAATGAGCTACAGTTATAGCTGTCTGGAAGTGACCTAGGCAGCTCCTGACCACAGAAAGCCATCTGAAACAGAGACAGGTTGTTGTCAGAGAGATCAGGAAACAAGAAAAATAGGTGCCACATCTTCCAAGAGAGCAAAAACGCAACACAAACACACTCCAAGTAAAGTATGCGTCTGGAGAAGTTCACCCAACACCCCCTAATGTGCTAGCGGCAGAATGAGCCCCTTTCGAATCTCGAAGAGTGTGGTGAAAAAGAATATTGTACATTGCTGCTACGCTGTAAAATTCACCTTTACCTTGTGGCACAAACATAAAATAAACTGTCAAAAAGAATGATCCATGACAAACCTAGTAACCATCTTAACACTGTGAAGTTGCTGTAATGAGGCAGCGGCAGTTTCAGAGGGGAGGCTGTGGAGAAGAGAGAGCCTAATAGCTCACTGAGATGAAGTGTTTTCGCCAGCATCCACCAGCCAAACCAAGCAAACAGTTAACTTTGAGGGAGGCCATTGAGCAGAAAGCAAAGTACTGCATTACCACAGTCATCCAGTCTCCCGAAGAGATAGCCAACTCCATGGCTTGTGGTTACCTGCCATATTCTTTGTTGCATAGCGGGAGGTTCGAACAATTCCTAGCCATTGTGGCACCATGGTTTAGTATACTCTTAGGAACATATTTTGCAACCCACATAATAAACACTATCCAGCTTAGTAAAACAAAGCAGAGTGAGTGCAAACATATGTACAAAACAAATGATATGTGGACAAATACTCGACAGTCACAATTTGCCAAGTGTCACTCTAAAAAGCCTGTGACTTCCAGAGACAAGCTACACTTTTTATCTTTGGTTTACTAAAGATTACACATAGCAGCCAATGCAATATTAAAGTTTAAACCTCAAGTCAATGCAATGTCCTAGCTATCAAAATCTTTCCATGGTTTTATTAGCACCAACAATGCAGCCAACATTGTAAAAGCTGTGGTAGAAGGCCAAGGCCAAGGCCAAAACCAAGACAAACCCCCATGCAGCATATATGGCACACTGTTTGAATCTTTGCACATAGGAATTTTCACGACAGTATCAGAAAGTAGCATCTAGCAGAGGATACCAACAAAAACAAAAACTTGCAGGTGAAAAAAATACCTACCTATAGGATGGGCATATGAAACAGAATATGAAAGCTGAAAAGACCACTGGGATCAGTCAAAAGCCATAGATGTCTACAAGGAGTAGCTATTTTAAAACTCCTTCGCATCGAAGGCTAGAATTTTGAAAACCAGCTGGTGATCTGTCATCAAAACCCCCAGTCCTCTCTTCTGAGAATCAATTTAAAACCTCCAGGAAAGATTTTAGAAAGGACAGTATTAATTGTTGGATGTTTATGTACCAAGTTTATCAGCAGCGTAGTGAAGAGTCCCTCCCATTACGTCTACACTTCTTTACCTGATCCAAGATTTACTACCAGCAATGAAGCCTTTTCTGCATAACAGTGCCAAGGAGGAAATATCTGAAGATTTGCTGAAAGGAGAAGTTGCTCCAGCCAGCACTGATCAAAAGAGAGAAGGGTCAGCCATGCCCCCTCTAGAATGAACTGCTCCTTCTCTCAGCTTCTGCTATAAATTGTGATCGAGAACTAAGTAGTACTGTGTGCTGTAACACGAAAATAAAATCCCCAACCAAACCAGGAAAGGTCCCTTACCATAACAGTGGAAAGTCACATGATAAAGCATTAAAAGTATCAAAAGATCACCTTGATTTCTCAAGTCTGACCTGACTTAAGTACTTAAGCTTTCCTTCCTTTGGAGTTCACTCTGTACCCACTTTCAATGCAGCTGAATGTTGTTATCCAGCCAAAAACACATGCAGAAAATGTGGAATTCTTGACATTCTTCAAGGTAAACATGGAGTTTTTCAACTGGAAAATGCTGCTGCTTCAGGGCCTGACATTGCTTCTGCCACTTATAATGACTTAAATGGTATGCAGTATCATCTCCTAACGAGAAGACGGATTACAGTGAAAAGTAGTCTTCTGCGCAAGAATCCAATGGAATCACAGTAGCAAAGACCAGTACTCATTGGGAGACAGTTGAGAAGTTATGAGAGTTAATATCACAATGATAATTAACAAACAATGTTCTCTTACCCTTCAAACTTATTAGTATTTTTCCCCCCTTTTCATCAGTACAGTTAAGGATGCTTTTGTGCTAAACAGAACAACAGTTATGGCTGGAATAGGTAAGAAAATGGAGAATATAACAGTTGAAAGGGGAATATTTTTGGCATTCTGCCTCATCCTATTAATACCTAACGCTTATACAACACTTTTCATCATAGCACTTTGCAAAGCAGTTCAGTAACAATATCCTCATTTTTCAGATGGGGAACCAGAGACACAGGGAGGGAAAGTCACTTGCCCAATGCCACCCAGCAACCAAGTCAGGAATATAACCCAGATCTCCTAAGTCCCAGGCCAGCGCTCTATCCACTAAGCAACACCGCCTCCCTAGTAATATCAAGATGCTTCTGTACAACTAAATGCTGGTAATGGAATGTCAGGCCTCTGTACTCCTCCACGTAGACTGATAGTCATTTTCATAATACACAACACTCCCTACATGAGATACATCATAAAGTATATCTTCTAAATACTAAATCAGGCAACAAAGTGTTTTACAGTCTCTTACACCAAACTCCCAGGGTCACAAATAATGCCATGTTTGGATGAGACAAATGCCACCTATAGCAGGCTCTGAAATACCAATAGTCATTCTAAACTCTATTTACAATTTGACTGCATGGTTTATTCATGGCTTTGAACTTCTAAATGGCTGGGTTGAACAAAATGGCGGCAATTCCCCTTTGAATTCTCCACAGTTTACAGGCCACTTGGCTTAGAACTCATGTTTCTTCATCAGCTGAAGAGGAGAGGCTGCCTGAGGATATTGTTTATTAAAGCCTTTTGTTCAATTTACAAATGGAAACAAATAATTGGAGACATTCGCAGCTATGGAAAAAACGTGTTTACAAAGCGGCGTAAAATACAGACTAAATACGTTTGGATTACACTAGCTCAAAACACATGAGTTTCTAACATAGCATGAAGGACGGTCAGCAACAGGAGGACAGAAGGAACAATGCCACTATGAGTCATGTTTCTTATAACAATCAAGTCACTTCAAAGGTTTTGGAATGGTTATATACCCAGAGCCATTACAGGCACAATTTTTGCATTTACATCCACCAATGCCATCACAGGTGATCAACCATGGGCTAGTATACCAGGTGTAAATCTGCAGAAACTCCATTAAATCAGTGGAGTTACGCCTGCGAAAAAGATGTGTACCAGAGCGGAAATCCGGGACACGAAGTTTTAGTTCTGAAAAGCTATGTAAATGGCTACTTCCTGTAATTAAATTATGGCGATGTAACCAACCTTCCCCTACATAACTGTAACTGGTACTTCTAATAAATGATGGATCCTGATTTAAAAATTGGGAGGAACAGAATTAATCAGTCAGAAATTCTTTTATTAGTAAAATTCTTTTACTAGTTAAGAAACTACATATAAACCCACCCAGCTATTACTCCAAAATGAAAACCATGGTCAGTGGTAGCTTTTGCAGTACACAAAAGTATTTTCTAATATTGTTATTATTCTAATATTTTCTAATATTATACTCAGTTAGTTGAACTCCTTTAGAGATGAAAGTCCCACTGTGCCTCACAAAACTTTGTCTTGAATCAAACTAGCAAATGTTATTTTAAGACAGAGCATTTGATAGCTGATCATGCTATAAAACTATAAAATAGAGTGCTGTTTATTGGTTGAATTAATTCCACTGCAGTCCACAGGGCCACAAAAGAACATGTGGAAAGTGAGGTGAAGGGTATGCTGGCAATGCTGTTGGGCCAGGATCAGAGAAACTACTCAGAGAGGGTAGTTATTCCTCAGGTCTCCACTACAACAAACAACACTATTGCTATCAGGGTGTTAGAGAAACATAGGGTAAGCATGGAGAAAGAAAAATATCTCCAGACATACTCAAACTTGTACATAAAGATTTACAAAAACCTAACAAAGTATCTGAGTCTGAAGCATCAGTACCCATGTTAGGACACAGAAAAAGGAACTGCAAACAGATATATGCCATATGATACTGCAGAGTTAGTTAATTTCCCCCATCTGACAATAGATCATTTTGTTAAAGTGTTTTCATTTAAAAAAATGAATAACCTGAATAAAGCATAAGAGAAAAATGTTTTGCCATGGAAGGATCATGTGTTTGAAACCTAGCTAGTATTTTAATTCTATTTAATAACTGAGGCATATTAGGAATATAAATACTGGCAAAACTTAATGTATAATGTATATGTATTTGCATAATGGCTTTACATTTTAATTTTCGTATGTTGAGCATTAAAAGGTCAGCGTTTGCCTACCATTATCACACATTGGTACTTGAGATGATCACAGCTTTCCCTGTGCTTAGTAAGGGGTCTGTGGTTATTATGTGCTAATGGATGGCAAATGTTTATGGGTCAGACTCTCTATTGCCCTCCACCTTGTATAGCTAGCTACACCAGTGCAATGTGTGTGGGAAATGATACAATTATAATATGACTACATAGAGTCAGGCCCTATGTTTTTAATGGATTCTCGTAGCGAGGCGTTGTGGCCCCCCTCCGACCTAGGAGGCAGAAGCCACCCTCCTTACTCAAGGCGGCAGAACTAGATCAACCTCACCCTTCCCACCAGAAGCGGGTGGAAAGATCTGGAGGGAGTGCAAGGTAGCAGTTAGATGATTATGATGAGCTTAATAAGCAATGGTCACATGTATGAGATAGAGCCCATAGTTACTTATTCGAGTGATCTTGTTTTAATAAACGATGATGGGCTATTATTAATATTTGTATTGTGGTAAAGTGGCAAAGCTCCAAACAGGATAAGGACCATGTTGTACTAAGTGCTGTTCAAACATATAGTGAGACAGTTCCCTGCCCCAGAGAGCTTACTACTAAGACACAATGTAACAAGGGAATGCAATAAACCATAGCAGGGAAAGGGGGAGGCAGAAGAAGGGTAATAGCAATATTATGTGCACAGACAGATAGTCATTTCTTCACCATACTGTTTATGAGCAGTCCTTACAACGCACTATGATAGCAGGCTACTAACAAAGCTGGTATTAGCAACTCTTTTACTGATGTGTGATAACCTTTTAACGTAAAAATGAAATAATTTAATGGAGTAATTTAATTATTTTGAATGATAAAAATTAACTTGCGGAATGGAAATTAATACAACTTTTTTTAAAAAATGAATGTAACCAACGTAAGAGTTTGGAAAACAGATGTGGAGAAAGGAAAGCAAATGCTACTAGACACCCCAAACAATCTGCTAAGGAATGATAAAAAAAATTTTTTTTACAAGCTGTTTTGAGTCTTGAATAAAAAAGGTAATCAAGCCAGGCTGACTTATAAATGGGCAGGGTGCAGCATCCTGCAACAGAGACTAAGCAGAACACCTCTGCCGTATATGTAGGTTTCCCTATGTTGTAGCAACTCCAGCCTAATTTTTGATTCAACAGTTAATAATTCACATCACATACTGTAAAGCCCTGTCATTCATTATTTTCCTTGTGTTTGTTTGATCTTTTGCATTCTCTTAAGGCAGCAAACTGCTCATGTACTTCAGTCTCTGACAAATTTCGGGGCCAGAGGTGAAATATCAAGAGAAAAATCAAATCAAATGGTAATGTAATATCCTAAAGGAAGATACCTTTTTCCAAGACACTGTACACATATAGATTATTTCCATGCTGCACAGTGGGCTTTCTTGTTACTCATGATTTATGATAACAACTATGTAAGAGACCCATCAGTTAGCAAAACCATGTTACTCTGTACAAAGTGACTTCTCAAAGAGGTACTGTGAGAAAGCTGCCTTTTCTGCAGTTGTTTTACTTTGCCTCTAAAAGCTTTCAAACTGAACTACTAAAGTTCAGCCAGCATCTAATTTTAACCATGAGTTCCAGGAGAGAGTAAAGCTGGTGGGAAGATTACAGAGTTTCTTGAAGCTCTGACCTACAACAGGAAGAGAGTTGTCAGCCTTCATGTCTCTCACTCTAAATCCCTAGGGAAACAACACTGGCCGAACGTTTTATAACACGTTCCCACTGTAAAAATTTGTATTTAAGAAATATGATGCTTGCTCACTTGTTTTTCTAGACCTTTATGTCAGTAAAAACAGATGACCTTAAATGTATAATTTTGTTTTCCCTTTATATTGATGTTTGCATATTTAGGGCTTATCGGGTTCCATTAAAAAAAACCTCCAGAGACCTGGCATTAAACAAGAACAATCCATGCACTCACACCTTGAAATCTTAGTAATGATCTTGCAACTTGTACTTGAAATAATGGAATCCTTGTAACAGTATCATCCTACCTCCAATTGCTAACTAAACAACACACACACACACACACAAATAAATACAGAGGAAACCGCCTGCATGATCCCCGAAAGAGGGACAAAAAGGTGTCTGACAAGAAACAAGGGTGTGATCTCTCTTCACAAGGTAGCACCAAGAGAGATGTTAAAAAATAAAGTTACTGAATTGTGAGATCTCAGCTGATTAAATTGCATCCTGTGCTTTTCCTTCTCCAAATTTTCCTCTGAGATAATACCTGGTGGTGCAGTACAGTATCTCACTGTGTAATTTTCTGTTGAAAATAATCACAAATCAATGGGCTTCATAAAACTGTGGCGTGAAGTGGGGATTCTAACAGCAGAGAAATCAAACATATTTTTATCTTCTCAGTGTGGGACTCCTTCACAACACAAAGGAGTGGAGACTACTGACAAGCTGCAAACAATGTGCAGTGGGAGAGGACATGAATGGCAAATATTTGAAAACTGGAATTGTTTAGTTACAGTTTTCGAGTACATAGGCCAGTTGTCACCTTAGAAACTACAATAGTCTGAAACGTAAGAAAGGGGCATGGCTGAGTAAAGCTATTTCATTTTCTCTAGTGTTTAAACAGGTCACTCATCATGCAGCTCCTTCAATTCCTATAGACAGGAGCAAGCAGCGAGATACAGTGAAGCCATAGCTGAAGTCCAATAAGTGAGAAGAAAACTCATACCTGAAACACTGACCATAACTATGCGCCAAGGGCAGTTGACGGAGCCTACTTATCTATCTCCCCAAGAAGATAACACAGATTAGTTTTCCTGTGAACTTCCTACTGCCTTCTACTGCTGTTGGTAATGAAAAATAGAAGGACAATTCTAAAGCAGATTTAGAAATATTCAGAATCATCCAGCATTTGTAATTTTTTAGATCTCCTGATGTCTGCTGCTGGCTTTAAAGTGAGATGTTTATGAGAGAGGGATGATGATTTTTGCACTCAATAATTAGTCTTGCTGGGTTAAGAACATATTTTTAATCAGAAGCTAAATGAAAAATGTCTTGAGCTAAAAGCTAGTCCCCAACATCTGCCAGTTTGGCATAGATTTACAAATAAAAATCAAGAGGTATAGTCTCATCTCAGGGAATTATGTGTGCAAATCCTCATGCACAGAGATGAGAATGTATGTGTTAACATTTAGATAGTCTTCTGTCGCATGTACAAAGCATTAGGATGGCTTAATGAGTCATTTGCTGAAACCAATAACAAGCTAAGGACCCTCATACACGTTCAATTTTGTACAGAAGTATTCAGTTCTGAGTTATGACAAGCAACATATTCCATCAAATGCAGGTGTTATGAATACATTACATTTTAGTAATACATTACACACCTCTTCCAAGAAAGGCCAGAGTTATTAATGTACTGAGAATTAATGTAACCATTCATTTTAGCCCTTTCCTTCTCTCTTCAAATGTATTTTTAAAAAGTGGATTTAGTGCCAGTGAAAGGCAGATACTTCTGACGAGGAGGAATCACCCATAAGTACGAGAGAGTAGCTCCATCTCCGTGCCTTTTGTCTTTGCTAAAGTCTTTGCACTAAGGAAGCCAAACGATTAAGATGAAGGAGATTTTGGCGATTTGGAACTGGATGGAGACCACCAGTTTATTTCTTATAAAGCCAAACAGTCATCAGATGGCTAAAACCTTAGAATCCAGCCCAGGTCACTATGACAAAAGGAAGGTTCTAACTATGAAAGGTTGGAAGCAAAGAACTTGCCTTTGATCAACATAACAATGCATCACAGAAAAACATTTTAGAAAAACAAAAGCCTGCTGTAGTGCACAATACTACTTTCACACCACAAATGCATCTAGCCATACCATGGAGGGGTGAGTGGGGTCATGGACAATACACACACACACTGAAGAATTATATAATATCTGAAGTCGGGAATACATTAATGCTGACATTTTCAAGGCATGATGTAGCAATGAAACATGTATCAGGCTAAAGTGAAAGAAATCCCAACTATGCCAATGCTTTATTAAGTTAAATAATCAAAATTCATTAAGCCTTGATTCAGCAAAGCATGTGTGTAACTTTAAGCACATAAGCAGTACCATCAAACTCAATGGGACTCCTCACATGTCTATTATACACATGCTTAAGTATCATGTGTATACTGAATCAGGGCCTTAATGTGTTTAAAGCACTACAAATCCAATTATTAAAACCTTGGCAATATGACATTTGTTGTAGAAGGTCGGAATACTATGATCATCAGCTCTGGGGATGCCTAGAGTTGGCAGTATTTGTGTCAGTTTCAGAGGAGGATGAGGAGTTTTGTAGGATTATTATAGAAATAAGGGATGAGGAGTCTAGTATTCCTCAAGCTACACTCCAGTGAGGGAAAAGCTTTCTTTGAATGTTCAGAAGGTCACCCTGGAAAAATGTGCAAGTTTAATACTGGGCCATTAACAAAAATGTGTCCAGAACATGAATGAAGCTACCTTTCCACAACAGAACAAGTTCAAAGGAGATTTGTCAGGGTGACTTCCATAAGAAACCAAACAACTATAGCACAGGAGCGATTCTCAGATGGGCAGAAAAAAGGAAACAAAACGTGACAAAAGCCCCATCAATACGGTGAGTTTTTATTTTAAAAAATAAAAATGTTAATTGTCACTAGAAAATCTTACAGGTCAATATTTTCTTTTCATTCATTTTTGAACTTTTTCAGTCTCAAGATAAGTCCAGGTAAGATTCCTCAAAATAATGGATTTTAACATGCCAGATCTTTCCAGCAGCTAGATGCTGTATTGTTCTGCTGGTTAAAACACTGGACTTAAAAAATATCTAATCATATAGCTTTGATTGATCAAAGAGCTCAAAAAGACAAGAATTGATGGAGGGGAAGGGTGGAAAGAAGTAAGTGATCTGATTTAAGTTAATGATCTTTTCCCCCAATATCACAGTATAAAGAAAAAGGCAACATAACATGGATGTTATGGATATCTAGTGATATTATAGGAATCAAAGAAGAAAAATACAGATTTTTTAAAAAATATGTAAATACTTTTAAGTGTCAGAATAGCAGCTAGAGGCTACAATCAGGAATGGTACATTGTGCTAGGTACTGTACAAATAAATAGCGAGAAATAACTCTTTCCACCTAACAATCGAAGGAGAAAAGACAGACAAAGGCGGGAGGGGAGCCAGAGATACAGAATGATAAAATGACTTACATAAGGTTGCACTGTAGGTCAGTGGCATAGCCAGGAAGAGAACCCAGATACCAGTCAAATGGCCTGCCGATTAGACAATACTGCCTTCTTTAAACACTTTGAAGCGGCATATGTTTCCCAACACCTCTGGTGCCTGACACTTATTGAATTTTAAAAACAAAACAAAGTGTTCAAATTGCTCTCCAAAGAACATCACTTTCTCTCTTTTTTTTTTCCGTTTTTATCCCCCCTTGCCCTCATAGCTTGACATCTTTACTCAATGCATTATTGTTCTATACTAGACTGTAACCTTTTTGGGACAAGGACATTATTTTCCAGGTCTCTTTAGAGGCGCTGTATACATCCATGATAATAATGTAGTACGTGTATTTTTATGTTGCTCAGTATACAACTCTTGCAACAAACCACCATAGAAAGAATAGGACAACACTGATTAAAAGGAGGCTGGTTTCTCTCTCTCAGATTCGGCACCAGTAAGCCCTCCTCTGTGAAAATGGCAGTTTTGTTCTGTGGAATGGATACTGCTAAATGTGGCAAACGGACTAAACAAATGTTTGATTCCCATGCTTTTTTTATTTATTCATTTCTATTTTAAAAAGTAACATGTTCCCTTGGCCCTGGAATGCCTGCCTCCCTCCCCTTTGGAGCCCTGGGTTATGTGAAAATGTTTGTGCCAAGCTGGTCTGTAGGCGTGGCAGATCCTCCCTGGCTCGCTCGTGACATGTTCCTGACGTACTGTGTGGTCAAGGAACTGGGACTGGGGGGCCTGAATGAGGGCCAAGCCTTGCACTTCAGCTTCCTGACCTGGCAGCCATTCAGAGAGACCCTGCTAAGTGCTATTTCCTAAATACACTAGCTTTTCATAACAATCTTACCACATTGCTTTCCTTTACAAGCGCTCTTAAAAGAGAACTGGACTCCTTCTGCTTAATCTACACAGACTGCATTTGGAAGCCATCAGAAACTGAACTCTAAACAAAACATTATTAATGTGTTGTCATCTGCCCTCAACGTTCCAGATGAAAAGAAAATGTTTTATAGTTTTGGAGTATACGTTTTAATTGCCTTTTAAGAGTGCATATACTTTTAGTGTTCTCTGTTATAAAACTGCAGTATCTGTTTCTTGATAACTGTTGAATGATCTCAGCTATTTTTATTAGGTTTTCTCCTGCCCCCCACCCCCACTTTCTTAAACTGTCACCATTGTAATGCTTGTTCAGATCATTTCTGATATAAGGCTGGCAAGCAGTTGGGGTCTAAGATAAACTCCATTGTAAACAGTTTCTTTATAAGCTCTACCTCACTGTTCAACACCTGGGTTCAGAAAGTGAGTTCTGTAAATGATGGATAATTTGAGGCTGCTTTATGTAAGACTCCTATATAGATCTGGCTAAAATAACTGTGTTTCTTAACTAAGTTCTTAGGCTCTCTGTACTTTACCCACACTTGGTACCCTGTCCTTATCACAACCGGAGCCATTTGGGCCAAAGGAGGAGTTCAGCTCTCTGAGACTGCAGGGGTTGCCACTGGGAAACAGGCAGCCCCAGCACTCCCCATTCCCCACCGAAAGTGGAGAATGAAGGTTTGCAACTATGGATGGAATACAGGGAGAATCCTTAGGCCAAGCACGCACTAGAGTTTCAGGAGCTTGAATCTCTAAGGTGCTCAGAACCCTCATCTCCCAAAGACTGCAATGGGAGTTGAAGGTGCTGAGTACCTTATAGGGTCAGGCCCTTAAATGACACGTCACAGGTAGGTGAGAGAGGTAACAGAAAGGAAATTGGGAATGCTTTCCAGGGCCCTCTCTGTTTACAAAGATACTTGCCACAATATGTATAAATCCTCCTAATTTATGTAACCACCTGAGTTTTTAAAAAAAAAGTTGTTTTCACTGAATGGACTCTCAAGGACTGGATACTGGGCACTCAAACAGCTGTTTAGTTAAACAAAAGTCAAGCATCTGCACATCACAATTACCAATTTAATATCAATAAATATACCAGAGAACCCTGAAAGAGCGCTCTAGCTATGCCTATATCGACGCATTTTAAATAGCAGTAGCTTGTTTTCCAAATGTTGAGTTTTTATCCCTTTCAATTTTCATTTCTTTTAAATCTAATTAGCTTCCCTCCAGGCATTAACTCCAACCCTGCCTGTGATGTCTCTGGCACCTCCCTAATACCGTCTTGACTTGTGGGATATTATTGCCTGATATAGTACAGAACAGGATATTTCTCAGTTGGAACTGTAGTCATTTCATGGAGAACAATCACTTTTCAAAGTTTTCCTCTCGTATCTAAAATATTTTAAATGGCAAACAAAGCCTCTCTCAACCAGCGGTCTGGGAGTCACGTAATGTAAGTGAACTTAAGTTTATCTGACTTTTTATCTTCAAAATTATCAGCATTTGTACTTTTTTTGGTTGTTTTAAAAATACGTTTCAGTACATACGTATGTTTGTGAAGATTAATGGACTGGAAGCAATGAAGTCTTGTATTAATCAAGTACAGTGCAGACAATCGTTAAGCAAAATTTTCCATAATGCTGTAGACATGAACGTAGCTGAGATCTATACAGAACACAGAGAGAACCCCACCCCCATGTGAAATTACTCCTGTGCCTTTCCTAAGCCAGTTTTACCACATTTAAAAAAAAAATTATGTTGGTCACTATAACTTCTGCTGAGCACTGTTCTGAATACTCTGAACCCAGATCATCTGGAACCCAGTATTGTGTTTAATGTGGACTTTGTGATTATAAATTGCTGACTTATCTAATGTGCCAGCTGGTATTTCAGCAATGTGTGTTTATGGTAAAAAAAAAAATTACTGCCCATATTGGGCCTAATACTGCAAAGTGCCCTTGACCACCACAGAAATAACAGGGAGTCAAAGATGCTCAGCATCTCAGAGTTTAAGGTCCTGGATTACCAATAAAGTCATTTTTAAAGCATTCAATCCCCATTGCATGCTTACCTGCAGGATTCATACCATAGCATGCTTTAATATTGATTCTATGGGGGTACATGGCCCTTACTGAACAACATATATTCCCTAATGCTAAGACACAAAGAACATTGATTCATGAACAAAAATGCACAATAATATTCAAAAAATTTGGGCATGCAAGTTTAATTATCAACTAGGTCAATTTAATTCACTGCAACTGAAAGTAACATGGCAGACCATGTACAATCAATACAAAAGCAATGTTTTCATGAATTGAATTTGAATAATTCCTCCAACATGTGCAAATTGTACATTGCATTTACACACACACACACACACACACTCTCTCTCTCTCTCTCTCTCTCTCTCTCTCATATGTATTTTGGTGACATACTATATATGAATGTTGATGCTGAGAAAAACCCAATCTTGTTACTTATTTTGGTCTGTACACAAGTTTCAAAGCCAGGTCTGAGGTTTTCTGAAATGCCCCTTTAAGGCCCTGTTTACACAAGAAAATTTTACCAGTTATTCTAGTATAATTATTCTGGTACAGTTAAACCAGTATAACTATATTGATTTAACTATACCAATAAAAAACCCATGTCAACACCCATATTCTAGTAGAAGAGTAGCTCTTTTGGTTTAGTTTAATTCCCAAGTGACATAAAATAAACCGAAAGAAGAGGATTCACTGATATCAGAATAAGTTTCCACATTGGAGGGATTATACTGTTTTATAACTATTTTGGTTTAAATTCACACTTTAGCTTTTACTGGTATAACTTTCCCATGTAGACAAGCACTAAGGCTTCATTGACATGTAGTAACCGGTAGAGTTTAGTGTTCTTTTTACCACCTGTAACGTTTTTAGGAAAATGAGAGCGATTTTCCCCATTTTAGTTTATGGGGTTTTAAGCTATTAGGAGCCTTTTAAGAGAATTCATCAAGAATCTTAATATTAGTAGACTGTGCCAATTCAGTTCTTCCATTCAGTGTTATGAAACTAACTGAACTGAGGTCATATCTTTGTTGTTGAAGCAAGAATGTAACACATGGTGATACTGCATTAACTACCAGTAGAATTTCTTCTACTCAGATGACAGTTTGGTGACCATATTCTTGGATTTTGTGTTGATGGATGTTATTCAAGCAACACTTTCGTCTGTGTACATCTGTATGCAGTAATAGTATTTGCAGTAGTGATGGGAGATTTGGTTCTGTGAGAAGGTCCTGATAAAATAAGACTTGGATTAAACCTTCATTCATCCCTTCAATACAAACCTCTGAGGTCTGAAAAGTTTGGTAACAGTTAAAGAATAAGACCATTGTTTCTGAACTTCCTGGCTAGGGCTGGTACAGGAAGCAGAAATACCTCAAAAAAAAACTATTCTTGAGATATTTTTGACTCTGCCAAAACCAAAAAGTGCTCACTTCTCACAAGAAAGCCTGTTCTGATGAGATTTCCTAGCCTGATTTATAGCCCAAACAGGTTCAGAGAGAAGTTTAGACAAGTATTGGAATTAAACTTCTAAAACTTCTGACCTCGGTGGGGAGGATGGTGCATACACCTGCCAGAATGAAGACATAAAAACACAAACATGGAAGTCTTCATTCTGAAACAAGCAGAAGTATTATTCTTTGTAGCGATTACTCTTCTGACATTGTTTCCTTTTGTTATGTCATATGGGTAGCAACAGCAGAAATCTGTGGTGGACTTCACATTTCCTTGGGGCCTTGCTGTGGTTGGTTAAGAAGTACTGGTATATGAAATGGAAAGATTAGGGAGAGGGGGGAGGGAAAGGAAAAATAGATACTGTAAGGGTTTTTTTTGTTGTTGACATTATAGCCCAATATGATCTTGGGCTGCCAGTTAGGTAGAACATGTGCTTCTGATGTTGAGCTGTTCAATAAAGTTTTACCGGCCAGCCTGAAAGGAGAAACATCTGCTAAAGTTAAGAGTGGCTGTGGTCACCAATAAAGCAGGTGGCCTATGATCAGCTCTGTTCTCACCAGTAGGTGGTATTGTGGTCAACAGTAATTACCACAGAGAATTTCATGAGAATAAACGAATAGACAAAAACATTCTATTTTATTTTCTATTTTTAGCTAGCTAAAAAAAAGTAAACTCAGTCATGTTCTGTAGAACTCAAAACTCAGCTACATTCAGATTTGTGCATGGCTGACATTTTCTATTCAAAGACTGGCAACCTTTAAAGATAAATATTTCTAACAATATGTCCCTGACAAGTGACCTCTCCACACATTAATTCTGACTGAACAGTTCCTATAGACAACATTAGTCCTCAAGTGTTTCCTCTTTCAAGGAAGAGATTATGGAGCAGCATGTCAAAGCAAATGCAAAATTTATATTTAGCGGATCTCTAAATCGTACAGCTTCATCTTTAGGTTCTCTCTGGCAGCATATCTGCATATGAGATTTCACATGTAATTGTAGAAATCGAATAGTGTTCCATCAATATTTAGAGTCCAATCATAAGCCAGTATTAATCAGACAATCATTCTCCATGAAATTAATGATGAACATTAGCAAGAAGTGGATAAAATAAAATACATTGCACATGTAAAACACAATGCTTGGGAAATAACCTTTTGAGTCAATGGAAAATTACGAAGTTCAATCCACTTTATTTCCGGTACAATTAGTCTTCCTTCGACCCCCACCCAAAACCAGCTAAATAAATAAAATTTGCCACGATGTGAATTTTTAACTTTGGACATGAAAAGAATATTCTTAGTACCACACTAGTCATCACCCCCCACAAACTTCAAAAAGGCAGTCATGATTTTAAGATACAGTGCATGTTCATAGCATATATCTACATTTAAATTAGAATGTGCTGTGCACCTTCAACAAAAGACTTTTAAAATCTTTTAAATCAAATAATAAAAATCAGTCCTTAAAAAAAAAACCAAAAAAAAAACCCAACATTTGTCTGTTGCCTGAATATAGAATCATTGGACCCAATCCTGTGATGTGTGGAGCAACCTGAACTATTATTGCAAGATCAGACCATTTTGTGGTTGTTACTTAAAATCCAAGGAAAGCGAACATACCTTTATTTTTGTGTGTGAATAATTTGCTATTACAAATCAAAACAATATTGATTACTTACTTTTTTAGGCAATCATACCAAAACAAGCAATTTCATAGTAGTAAATAAATATCCATCAAAAATTAAATAAATTTAATGCTGTTTATTACAATGCATCTGGACCATCAACAATGAATAATTATGAGCACAGTGGCTTTTATAGTAATAACATCTGTGCCAAAATTGTTCATAACACTTTTTGAAGGATTAAGTACCAGGTATATTTGCCAAATGTCTCTTTTGCAGGGAAAATTCTATGGATTGATTTAAAATACATTTTACAGCAGGCTACCTTATACTGTGCTTGATCCAGGGGACTTCTCCACAGTCCCTGCAGCACAATCAGAGTACAAGGTTTGGTGACAGAATGTGACCAGTGATAGGTATGTATGAATCACAAACCCTGTAGGAAATTGCCTATTGTCCTTTCCCAAGCATAGCTCTAACTGGCTGGAGGAATTTCTTCTATTCAGGATCTCCTCTTACTTCTGATGAAGTTTGGGACATGACTTGCACATTCTTCCTTTACCTCCGTGCTACTCAGTATGAACTTTTTAAAGATTAAAGTGAATATTAACTTTGAATAATTCCATGAGGCAAGAAGGGAAGGAAATTATATGGTGGGAACTATGTACAAGAGGGCAGAGAGACTCCTATCATGGTGAATAATTCTCCTCTGACATTCTCTCCCTCACTCCCTTGGTGACCTTGGGATAAATCTACCACAGGAAGAAAAGAGAGGAGGAAAAGAAGATTAATTATTGGAGACAACAGATGAGAGAATGGGAACAGAGATTCCTGAATATGCATGCTATTTTGGCTACTGAAGGTCTCATCCAGGAGCTCCTGCTAATTAGTGTTGAGGAACACATTTTAAAAACATGGTTGTTGAATTGAAACTTTGTTTCTCACAGAGATAAGAAGTTCCTTTCATTTACACCTTGACTGCATTTGTCAACTCCCTTTTGGTAACTGAAAAGATTTTTATAATATCTGAAGAGAGGCTGTAAAATTTTAGATTCCTTCTGTCAACAACTAGGCCATCATCTCATCTTCAATACTTAATTTGATCAGGTTAACCTTCTTTTTGTTTTATTACCGATAGTATTTTCCTAATGGCATTCCAGGTGCTAGGGACATTTGTAGTTAGGTCATAAACCTCTTAAATTACCAGAGCACTATTTCAATCATCTCACCATGGCAGAAGGTGAGATAATTCAATGGAGAAATAAAGGGCAGTGGAGATAATTAGTGAAGGACTCTTTTTGGCTAGAAACCCTAGACTGTTTCTTGAAATTAAATTTTGCGTTACTAAATCATCCTGCTCATGAAAAAGGCTAATCTGGAGGAGCCTCACTTCTTCCCTAGCCTGTTTGTCCAATGGCAAGAACTAGTAGCAAGGGAGTAAGTTACATGGGGAGCACAGGCCAGGGATCTGTGCACTAGGAGAGGAAAGAACGGAAACTCCCTTATCCCTGACTAGTTCCCCCTACACGAGCTGTAAATAACATAGAAAGCATCCAGTTCCTAGCTATTAATCAATCAAAAAGCTGCTTATCTCAAATTTTAGATCCAAGTTCTATGAAAACGCTGTCCCCTGTATTCATAGGTCTCCCCTAATGGTCGAGAGTTCCATGGAAGACTTTGAATATCAAACGTAGAAGCCATGAATTGGACTCTGTATTCAATGTGGAGCCAGCGCAGAGAGTAGAACACCAGGGCGAAGAGCTCCCAGCACCCCGTGTTGCTTAGCAGATTGATTGTTGTTCTCTGTATCAGCTGGAGCTTACCACTAGGTGTGTAGCATGAGTGTCCTTTTTAAAATAGCTTCAATTCAAAAGGTCAACTGTAAAGTCATTTGATTAAAATAGTAATTAAAAAAGTAAACATTAACTCACAATTTCTCCTTAGGTCTTTTCTTATTTCCAGTTGGTACTATTTCTCCCAGAATCAGTGGCGCCTTATGAATCTGCAAGTTTATCTCAATTTAAAATCTTTAACTTCTCAGTTATAAATAGGAGGAAACTAATTCCCTTCTATTCAATAAACCAAAGCTCAGAACTTCTATGGTATCTTGATCCCAGCAATTATATATTATCCACTACCACTACTGACACAACAACATGTTGAAACATGACAGAACTTTCAAAATAAGTTCACGTATTAATGTAAGGTAGTGATTATACACTGTGCATTTACAATGAAAAGTAAAGATTAATTATTTAATTTCTGGTATAACCTGACAGAGGTTAGCTAGGCCCTAAAATAATTCTAGAAAGTTTTGATTACTGAGGTCTCAGTCATTAGTACTTAACAAATGTTTTCTTTGAATGATGCAGATGCTAAATACTTTTCATGTTATTAAAAAAAAATCCAGGTAAACAGTTCACTTATGAGCAAAAAGCTACTGGACAGATCCTTAGTGGGTGTAAAATGGCATAACTCCATATAAGTTAATGGAACCAGGCTGACTTATACCAGTTAATGATCTAGTCCCCTATGTTTAGTTTCAAAAAAACCATTAATTTTCAGAACCAACAATCATGATTTTGTTTAAACCAGTGTTTTGCAACCTGGGGGACGGGACCAAAAGATTCCAGGGGGTCCATAAGGCTTCAGGAATACTGAGGTCATTTAGCCCTCCCAAGCTCCACGCCAGGTGCAGCAGCCCCGGTCAGGTGCCCGGCTGGAGTGGAGGAGCAGCCCCATGTCGGTGGGGGCCTAGAGCAGCCCCGGGCAATCCACCAAGGCCCACCTCCATTACCCTCAGTCCATGAGGGCCAGGAAGAGGTGGGGCCACCACGTGGGGTGTGCGGTGGCAGCTGCGCCAGGGAAGGCTTAGCTTCTTACTCAGGTAAGAGTCATTTATTATTATTTAGTGTTGTTATTAGGGCCAGTGAGGGGGTGGATCAGGGAAGTGGGGAAGCACGTGTTTCACCTAGTGTTAACTAGTGGGGCTTTCACTGAGAAGGTTGGGAACCACTGAGAGCCACATCTACTGTTTTTTGTGAGGCATTTGCATGAGTCCTTATGTTGACTAATCCAACCCCAATCAACTACTGCACTCTGAGCAAGAGGAAGAACAAGAATGAAATGGCCAAGATCACTTTGCTAAAATCAAACCCTATCATGCCTGCACTTCCTGTGCCACCTACTAGTTCCAGAATCAATCCCACAGCAATTGCAATGGATAACAGAAATAATCAGAAAGGCAGCCCTGCAGCCCTAAGAAGAGGCTGGCTAAGACGCCTGCCTAAGACCAAAATTCCAATGTTTTCTTCTAGAAAGCACATTTGGAAACTTAATAGCTGACTGACCCCATTGATCACTCATATACGTAGATGCAAGTCTTAGTTTCAGTGACAGAAAACATGAAGAGGAGCCATGTAAAGAAAAAAACCAACTATACTGCCACAATAAGGAAGCAGTGAGATAAAGGTGATCAAGCTCCTCATGGGCTCTTTATGACAAACTCGGAAGGATAATAATGTCCACAACATTTGTGACACTTGTAACAGCATGCATACAAGTGTTGGTATGCAACTTACAAAATTTAAAAGTTTGTTTTTCTTTGCCCCAGAACACAAACACAAATCACGTTTATAGTGGTAAATAGTGGTACTACTTGGTCTTCCCAAGTAGTAACTGTAATATTTGGCACTTAGATCTCTGTAGTCAAAGAGTTAAGCTTTGTCCAGTAAAGATAAAAATCTCCAGTTTTATTATTTTGTAAAGCTGCCTAACAAATGAGGATCCAGCTGTAATTGTAACATTCCAAGGTCAGAAGGCGCCAAGTTTTACTAACTATAATTTAAGCTGGTCCAGTTGATGCAGTCCAAATTCTTGTTTGGATAATCAGCCTTTGTTTAAATATGTACAAAAAAAGCATAGGCCAGCATTAGCCTCTAGGCATGTCATGTGAGCTTATTACCCTGAAGCTTGCAGTAGCAAAAACTCATACACAAGAGGAGGATTATTTTGCTAGTATTACTGTTACGGTAACATATAATCAGTCCTTCTCTCCCCCCTCCTCACTGCCTCACAATTCACAAGTCTTCTTTCCAAGTTCAAATAAAGTTTAAAGGTGAAAAGGTCAAGGAAGTTTCATAGCTGGCTGTTGAAAGAGGTAGAAATAACCAGGGTCTCCAAGTTTGCATCTATTAAGGGCTCAACAATTTTATATTTTGCTGCAATTCTTAAGTGTGTGATCCCTTATGTCTGATCTGTTTGGATAGAAATTAAACACTTGTTAATAATTTATAACATAATATAATTATAAAATAATAAAACATGTCAAGCAACTATATTCAATACATAAAGCATTATGCTCATTAGCCTATTTGTCAAAGCAACAATATTTTTTTTATCTCATTTCTGCTAAGGGAACAACAGTTCAAGAACCACCCAGCTTGCTTGGAAGTCATTTATCCATCAGCTAGGAGTGATTTCCAAATTTCTTTACCTCACCCATATACAAGTCGTGCCGGATTTGCTTTAAAAGCTGACTCTGGTTTAAGTTCTGACCAAGAGCTGCCAGAATACTCACTATTAATAGAAGAGGAGGAGGTACGGGTAGGGGATTAAGACTTGATACAAACAGAAAGTAGATCCCACAATAATGTGCTGCACATCATGAACTCTAAATCTTAAGTTTCAATGAAGAGTGCCAATACAAGGTCCCCATCAATGGCAGTCAGAATGAGCTATTTAAAAAAGAGCAAATTCCACGTTATTTATGTTTGCAGACGTACCATCTCTGCTCATTAGAGATCGTAAACCAAGAAGGAAGTTGAGTTGGTTGCTCAGTAGGTGGTGCTCTGCCCTCTAAATAAGTACCAAGGAGCCACAGAAGGTCCCATTTTTCTTTTGAGATATGAAATTGAATCCCTGGGCCTCTTCTGAAAATTATGTATGCCACTGGACTCTTTAGAGAGAGAAGGTGTTATGTCTAGTGTCTTGGCCAAATTCCAAGTTGGGTAATTACATTGGTCTATGTTAAAATTCCCCAGTAATCCCATAGATATGTACAGTGACCTTGAAGCATTGATTAATCTATGAAAGATGGCTGTATTTCTGTTGAGTAAAGTGATTCATACTGTATATATCAGGCCAAATTCCCAACTGGTGAAAACTGTCCTAGTTCCACTGAAGTCATGGAGCTATGCCAATTTACATCAACTGGAGAATCTAGCCCATTATCTTTATAGAACACTCATTTGTAATTAATAGATTCCATGGCCAGAAGGAACCATTGTGATCATCTAGTTGACCTCCAGTATAACACAGACCACAGAACTTCCCCTAAATAATTCCTAGAGCACATCTTTTAGAAAAGATATCCAGTCTTGATTTTAAAATGTCAGCGATGGAGAATCCACGATGACCCAATTGTCCCAATGGTTAATTACCCGCACTGTTAATCAAGTCACCCCTTAACCTTCTCTTTCTGTTAAGCTAAATAGATGGAGCTCTTTGAGTCTATCACCATAAGGCATGTTTTCTAATCCTTTATTCATTCTCATGGCTCTTCTCTGAACCCTCTCCAATTTATTAATATTCTTTTTGAATTGTGGGCCCCAGAACTGGACACAGTATTCCAGCAGCCAGTGCCAAATGTAGAGGTAAATTAACATCTCTACTTCTGCTTGAGAGTTCCATGTTTATGTATCCCAGGATTGCAATATCATTTAGAAGCTAACAGCTGGGACACTTCTTGACATCAAGATCATTCTGTACTGGGCAGTGGCCTAATTTTTATAATTTTCCCCCAGTCAGGGGTGTCAAACATCCGGACCACGAGCCGGATACGGCCCGCCAACCTTTTTTGGTCTGGCCCCTGGCGCCGCGACATCTCGTGGTGTTGTACTCTCTGGCGGCCTTGCACGCTGCCACCAGAGGGTAGAATGCTGCAAGATCTCGCGACAGTGCGCACTGCCGCTAGAGAGTACAACGCCGCAAAATCTCGTCACGAGATCTGTGTACTCTGGCGGCAGCGCGTGGAGCACTGTGTGCATAACACAGCACTCCAAAAGTGCCTAGTATTTCGATTTATGGTATGTATGGCCCACTTGAAGTACATTTAATTCAAATCTGGCCCGCCATAGCAAATTACTATAACACCCCTGCCCTAGATGCTCAGTCCCAAGTTTAATATTTTATTTTTCACTTGTTTAATATCAATTGCTAATCTATTTTAAAAAATCAGACAAATAGAAAAAACAAGGAAGGGCAGATTTAGGATGAAATGTGGACTTCATTCATCCTTTTCAAATTCCTTGAGGCAGATCCTTGTCCGGGGTAAACTGTCATTGTTATATATACTGTAATAACCATTTACACAGCTGAGGATCTGCTCTTTTAGCCTTCACATAAACATGTTCTCACATATATAACTAATCTCGTTTTTTCTCACTTGCTGCCTGCAATGTTGAGATTCAAATAGTTAAAACTTTATAACGGTCAACACCAATGTCAATATATACAAAGTAAATATCCTTAAATCAAACAAAAATTCTCAAGTAGCATAATTCTTACTTTGTCTATCTGTAAATTTGGATTATTATTGATGGACTTTTTTTTTTTTTTAATCAGTTTGTGTATGTGTGGTAAAGGTCAGAAGTATACCGTTAATATGATGCAACTGCTATTGACTAAGGTTTAACACCACCAAAGCAGCACATAAAAATATTAAACATACATATTAGAACTGAATGTAGTTTGCTCTGAAATGACATAGTGTAGATAGAAACTTTAATGATGCACGGTGTAAGCCACAGGTAAAATATATTATGCCTAAATATATTTACAATTTTTTATATAATTTTTCTTTTTACTTTTAAAATTGGCAGTACATTATAAACTGCCACAATTACAAAGGACATCTTTTGCAAATATTTAACTAATATACAAGTGCAAGTAACAGACATTTAGCTTTCCAGCTAAGAAATAAGCCCAAAACTGCTAATGGACACCTAAGGCAGTAAAATCACTTCTGCAAAATCCATTAGTCATTAAAAGTTCTGTGGTGCTCAGCTTTTACAGCAAAACCTGTAAAAATTCAATATCTGATTTCTCTACTGGGACACTGATGTGCGAAGATCCAAATGATGCTGGAACTGAATTTGTATATTTGAACCCTCTGAACTCAGTCTGCCCTTCACAAATTATTTTACCACTAACTTTTACAGAGTTCTAGGCTACAAAAATAAAGAAACATTAAAATAATTAAAAATACAACTAACTTCATAACCCTTCCACTGGAATCTATCTTATTTGTTCAAAAAGAGGAACAATTATGAAAGAATCACAGAAATGAATGAAAGCCTCCAGACACTCCAGTAGAATAACATCTTATAGCATACTATAGAAAAAAAGAAACCCATCGAAACTAAATGAAGATCTCACTGAACAAAAAAGGCAGTTGCTTATTTCCATCTGGAAACACTGTCAAATGCCACAAAATTCCCAACTGATACAGGAAACATAATTTTACATCTTGTATTATCAACACATACTATTCTGCTGAATATCCCCCTATTAGGAAAACATTTCTACTTTTCTTACATCAAGATTTCAGGTGGTGCCAAAAGAAAAGCACAGAAGCAGCATCTAGGATACAGTGTTAGTTGATGAGATTTTCCATTCCTTTGTTAAGTTTTTCCTTTTTTTTTTTTTTTTTTTTTTAAGGACTTCTGTGCTGGTCAGGGTAAAATCTGGTAACATATGGTAGCAGTGCACACATGACATTTTACAAAGTCATAGCTTTACATAGTATAAAGTGTGATATTTATCTCTCTTGAATCTATAATTACAACTGAACAGTTACACTGTATTTTTTAAAACTAACACACAATTCCAACTGTCCTAAGCTTGCTTGGGCCAAATCTTACCTTGTGTTATGTGGCTGTGCTAAGAGAAGAGAAGACATGATGAACCCAAGCAGCTGCAGAGCTACATATTAGTAGACCTCTGAGAGTGAGCTTGGAGAGGAGTGCGGATGCTGTGTCTACTGCAGCTCCACTCACCCAAGAGGTCACATGTCCAGCAATCAGTAGGCATGGGTGGCCTTAAACTGTAGAGGATGACACCTGGCAACTAGAGATGATGCTAGCAGAATACTACTCCATCATGCATTTCCCCTGCTGGCTGAACAGGTCTAGTAAGCACCATTTCTATGGCCTATAGTTGCACAAAACCAAGAGGTAAAGTTGAGATTTAGCCCGTTAGGTTTTGCTGGGGTTTGTACGGCATACACTTATGATTAATTTCTTTTTAAAAAGTTGGTTCTTCTAATGCATGTTGTGAATAATTATTTCTTACTCAGCTCCCAATTCTTCGCTGTGCTTCCAAGTTATGGACTGTGGCAGTTCTCTGATCCTCAGCCCCCTGGGCCTGGTGAAAGTTAGAGCCTCAAGAGGTCTGGTCTAATTTCTGCCACAGGTGGAAACGCTGTACATCAGCAGAGGACCAGCTATAATGAAGCTTGGCTCTCTCATGCCCTCTTTTATCCTGCCTCCAGACCACCTCCAACACATCTCCTCTTCCCCCTTATGCGAGTAGTGAGACAGCTGATGTATATGGGGGCTATGCTGGTGGAGTGTCACATTACTGAAAGGGAATTCTCCTGCAGGAATCTCTGGCTAGTTTCAGTACATGGTAGAAAATTAACTTAGTAGAGCAGAGAATTCCCAGAATAGACCAGAAACTGTTTTTGTTTGGTTGGTTGGTGTGTGTGTGTGTGTGTGTGCGCATGCGCGTGTGTGTACACACGTGTCTTGTTCTTGTACTATAGTTACTAGAATATTAAGAAAGTAGGTGAAAGGTTACTACTGGGGTACTGTAATACACAATATTAGAACTGAGATAAAGTACATAAAGTATATTTAGAGTTATAATATTAAATATTCAAAATATAAAGAAAGAAAGGGATATAAACCTCCATGACTTAAACCAATCTCTTACTACTGGGGGTTAGGAAGTAACTTTGCCTGGGGGCACATTATCCCCTAACTGCAGGATTTTTTGCATATATTCTGAAGCAACTAGTACTGGCTTCTGTTGGTCATTGACTACTGAATTAGATGGACCACAGATCTGATCCATTCCAGCAATCCCTATAATTCATGAGACAGGAGTTAAATTATCATTTCATTTATCCTTATTCATTCAATCATAGAATCATAGAAGATTAGGGTTGGAAGGAACCTCAGGAGGTCATCTAGTCCAACCCCTTCTCAAAGCAGGACCAATCCCAACTAAATTATCCCTGCTAGGGTTTTGTCAAGCCACACCTTAAATCTCTAAGGATGGAGATTCCACCACCTCCCCAGGTAAACCATTCCAGTGCTTCACCACCCGCCTAGTGAAAAAGTTTTTCCTAATATCCAGCCTAGACCAGATTGTATTTGCTTCAGGGTAAGAACTGTTTCTTACTATGTGTTAGTACAGTGCGTAGCACAAAGGGTCTCAGATGAGATCTCTGGGCAATATCATCATACAAATAATAAATAACAAAAGAAAGGATGAGTAGTTAAGCACATAGCATCACAAAACACAATCTCACATGCCAATGGATTAAATATTGCAAGTACATCAATTAAAATCAAGCTTATGCTCAATTCATTTTTATTTGTTGGCAGGTAGCCTTATAAAGATAGCACAGATACAGCGATGATGGGTACAGAATAAATGTTTATATAGCTAAAAGAGATACAGCTAGATAGGATGGATAGATACAGTAGATAGGATGCAACTTTTCAAACCCAATGTTCTGATCTAGGATAGAAAGTGCATTTTATAAGGCACAAGGGGATGGAGAGCAGTTCATAAACCAACCAATTAATCTCTGATAGTTCATTTTAGGATACTAGGCCTCTATAACAACCCCCACCCCTCTTGAACTTCATGGATTCAGCCAAAGCATGTCCATTAGACAACCCACCTATTCACTGTGGCAACCAATTCTGATTCAGGAGCTAACAGCTACAGTGCTTCTTTCTCAGCCATCACCGCTGTGACTCAAGAATCCAGATACACAACCTGGCTAGTGCAGAAGATGAAGCTGTGCATTCTCCCCACAACTATACACCAAAATGGTGTAATGCAATGTGATCAATTAGATTTAGGATGATTATTATTATTTGTACTGCAATAATGTCTAGAGGCGCCAACTGACACTGGGGCACTATTGTGCTCGGTGCTATCCATACACATAACAACAGACAGTCTCTGCCTCCAAGAATTGATACTCTGAATACACAAGACTGTCAGCAATTAGGAGAAAGGAAGCATTATCCCATATGGGGAACTGTGATGCACAGAGATTTGGGAACTAAGATGCAGAGAGATTCAGGCTTTTTTTCTAGACCCAGAAATTGCACCAGTTTGACTTAAATAAGTTTTAAAACCGATTTAGTTAAATCAGAACAAAAAGTTGTGGAGATTTCTAATCAATTAATGCAAAACCGGTTTAAATGGAAACAACAGTGTCCAGATAGCCTTTTGCACCGATTGGTTTAAAATCACGCCTAAATCTAAACCAGTGCAACTTTCTCACATAGATAAGCCCTCAGTGACTTGGCCAAGGTCACACAAGGACTCTGTGGCAGAGCCAGAAAAGGAAACCCAATTACCTGAGTCCCAGTCCAGTGGCATAACCACTACACCAACTTTATTCTCTCCAATAAACATGCTCACTGGGTGCACTGATATGACAACTGACGGACGTTGTTTTCTTTCTCAGCCTGTCAATAAACCAGTGGCCACCCAACTGGAATGATGTTGGGAGAATAGTGTTATAAATTTATGTAAAGTACAGAAAAAGGGCAAAAATTAATTTATGAATGGAACAATGTAATCGCTGGAAAAATATGTTTACAAAAAAAGGGGTGCTGTCTTCTTACTTCTTGCCAGCCTTACAAAAGAGATCAAGATTCAAAGTCAGGCATCCCATGCAAAAATGTATAGGAAATCTTCCATTCTAATCCCAGCTCTGATACTGACTGTGAGGCTTTGTGGAAGTCCGTTAACCTTCCTAGCTCATTTTCCTCATCTGTACATGAGGAAATTGATTACCTTTCCCTCACAAGAAAGTTGTCAGAACGAATGTTTGTAATGTGCTTTGAACAGGTACATGAACAGGTACATAAGTTCTTAATACTACTAATATATTAGATTTATTATGCTATCGAGGTATCCAGGCCTTGTACTTCAGTTTCTTCTAAAGATGATCCAGCCAAGCAGCAAAAGGACATAGTAGTTTCCACTTACAGGTCACATCAGGTCTCCTGAATCAAATATGCCCCTGGCTTTTAGTGAAACACATGAATTCCAAAGAGAAGTCTACTATCCTTAGTACCCAGAATGCCTCAGATCTGCAGAATGCCACAAAGGTACAAGAAAAAGGATCTCTGATTATTGTTGTAATGGATGGCTCTGTTATGGACAAAATACATCTGTGCACTTTTAAAATCAACAAATAGCACTGATTTTTAATAAAATTCTCGCGTGAAATGTTACTTGTTTATCAACATGAAGTCCTAAAAAAAAGTTATTTTAAAGTCTAACTCTCACTGATTCGTCACTTCTGAATAGAATACAATGTTACTGTACAGAAGGCACACTCTCAGTCTAACACATATTATGTGAAGGCAACATGTCACAATATAAGCTCCAAATTTATTACACTGTGAAAATTTATGTTGCAACAGTTATTTTAATGCATCTAAATTAATAGGTTCACATACAAGGAATTCTACTTTTAGATATATATTTTAAATCAAACAGAACAACTGAGAGTTGCTTATTTTGAATTATACGCAATGCTTTCCAAGTTACATAAATTTTGCATAAAGATCTATGTCACAACTTGACCATTTAGATAAGTGATGATGAGATATATATATATATATATATATATATATATATATATATATACACACACACACACACGGAATAAGATGTATGTTTCTTATATTTTTTTGCTTCTATCTCAGACTGCTAAAGTCTACCTGCAAAAGGTTATTTTAAAAGTGTGCTTGTGTTTTCCTTTATGTTTTCCTTCATAATGTATGAAGAAGGTCCAAAAAGTTTGTTGTTGTTGGGGTTTTGGTTTGTTTGTTTTTTAAGTTGGTTTTTGCTTGCTCCCCACATAAGAAATATCAGGAATGTCAACTACGGACTTCATTAGTTTTGCTAGAGGACTTGTTGTGGATCACATAGGATGTGTGTTGTTAGCATATACACTTTAATTGGAGTGAAACAGGTGTTAAATCTTTAACAAAGACTTCCTTTGTCCAAAATGTTTGTTAGTCACTTACGTTAAAGAAGCATTAACAAAATCAAAAGCCAGAAAATTTTAAATAGTAAAATAGTAAAAGTCCTTCCCTCTCTTAATTGGTCAACTTTCCATTTCCTGTTACATTTGATGTCACCTTTTCATTAGTTTTCTAGCCATTACATCTTCCAGACTAGACAGCACCCACATTTCTAACATATAAAATCAGGAGAAAAAAAAACAAACCAAACCCTTTAAGCTCTTCTTTGTAGATCAGGAAATAGCAAGAAAGGGTACAAGTTCAATTTTTTCCCTTTTGGAGTTTGCCTTTGGGCTATTATTACTACTAACAGTAGTAAAAGTAGTAAACAGTATATTATAATAGCATCCACAATCCTATAGCTCCATTAAGCTGCGTGCTGTATGAGCACAGAAAACATGCAATTCCTGTAGTGAAAGGCTACTGTAAGACTTTGCAGCAAAATAATAATCTAACACAAATGAAACCTAATGTTAATTTTTGGGAAGTGCCATAATATTCTAAAACACGTTTCTGATGCAAAGGAAGATGCAATTAGACTAATAAGATGCTTTTTAACCTTTTAGCATCCTGAGCTTTTTTTGTTTTTTTATCATTTTGTTTCACTAATTGATGATTTTAGAGACAAGAACAAATATACCCTTCACTGAAGTATTAGATCGCGCCAAAAGAGCTCAGGTTTTAGATGAAACAAGAAGCTGAAAGTAAACTGATTACACATGCATCAAGTATACCAGTCACTAAGCATTTCTGGATTGTAGGGATAAGATACTCTTTTTGCTTATTACTGCCTTCTTGATCCAAAGAGATTTAAGCAACTGGTTTCAATTAGATGTTTTTAAGCTAGTAAAACTACATCCATAAAGACATATTTATAGAACAACTTAAAACTGGAAGAATTAAAATGACTACAAAACTGATGAATTCCATTCCCCCATCCCCCAGAATCATTTACTGACTATTAACGAGCAAAAAGCACTGTAATTTTAAGAATTAATCCACTGTAGCAAAATTAAATCAGATACACTAGCAGGGATAATGACAAACTGATGGCTCCACTGTTGTCAGTTTGCGGGTGATACAAGTTCATGTTGTCTGTGCTAGTGGCTACTCTGTTGGAACAAACATGAACATAAAAGGTAACATTAAAAGTGCAGCAGAACCGCCTGGAATCAATTCTGTCACTGAGTATGCAGACTTATAATAAGTGGTATAGGGTAATATTATATTTAATACATAATCTGACTGGTTCCAAGACTGCCAAACCTCAGCACATGGAAACAAAGGAAGACATAGTGATGACAGTAAATGAAAGAGAGATGATACTCATTTCCCTCAAAATTCCAGAACACAAAATACACCAGTGTGGTTTTGCTACACATGATGGCTTTCATCTTCATTAATGAATGTTGAATATTCTGAGGTTCCTAAAAGTGAAAATTAGTTCTGATAAGGTTTTTTCTGGCAGTTGCTTAATAAAATTTGTCTAAAAAACTCTGCAGCATGTGATTACAAATATTTGCAAGATGAGTCTTTTTATCTGTACCCTAAAGAATACACAGCAATGACACTCTTGAAAAAGAGTCTGAATGTCAGCCCAGATGGCTTAATCATTCTCTTTCCATGGGCAAACAAAAACCTGACCTGCTAAAGCTGTGAGCACAATTAGTCAAGTGTTCATTAACATGTACATCCTGCTCCTGAATACCAAATACTGAATTAAAAAAAATCGGCTATTGGTCCCCAACTATCACCCTAAATTTTAACTTCACTAGGCAGGAAACATTTATAACCCAATGAAATCAGTGCGGCTCGGAGCAAGCCCAAAGCCGTTAATTATGAGTACTGTTGTGAGCAAGTCAGTGGGATGGGCCCAATCCTCAGAAACCAAAACTGCCATTCAGAGTCACATGTCAATGAATTTTTCAGGTACTCAGACTCTCACAGGATTGGGCCAAATGTATACAGACATATTGTACTGAATGGGTGTTGTGTGCATGTCATTTTTAATATCAATTAGTAGTAGTACATTATTGCTGTCAATCTTACATTTTCTTTCATCTGTTTACTAAACATAAAAACGAGATAAGAAAAGAACACTTAGAAATCTTTTTGATTTGATTAATCCCTTGAGTCTTCTACCCAGGGACCAGATCTTGGAAAACATTTCCAATGTGCACAGTAGCATACCATATTATAGCCTGCATCTGTAGAACTAAAAGAGTGCCCTTTACAGGATATTCAGTACCTTGCCTGTCCCAAGGCACTTAGGATAAAGATATATTTGTTTTACCTCAGCATCCTGCAAAGTCCTCTCTATTATCTCTCCATCTCTGCACACCCTCATTGAGTAATGCAAGCCAGCAACTGGCCACTGAAGTCTTTATGCTGAGGTTTCCAGTTTATGACTGGAACAGTCCCAAGTGGCTTTCAACCCTACTTCACCCCATTTCATTTTGATCTTAGAGAAAAATGACAAACTTGGCTTAATTGATTCAAAGAATTCTAGATACTTTCCTTCCTCGAGTACAATCTAATCTGGATCTTTAAAAAGACAAAACCCAAACAAACCTTGATATAATCTATGCCATTTTAGATCAATTACAAACTACCGTTTTACATAGTTCTTTGTTCTGTTGCATTAGAGAAACAGGGAACCAATGGTAGCATTTTTTTTTTAAACCTCACTGCAGGGATCTCGCTACAGTCTGAACCTGCTCCGAGATATACAGAAATATGTAATTAGTGAAATTATATAATGGACCTATACAAAATACATAGCTCAAAGACTTAAGATCATATCCTCTTAAATTAATAGGGCTCTGTTGACTAGCTAATTTTTGACTTTCCAAAGAGAGTCTTTTCTTTACAGCATGACAAGAATAAAGATTTAACATATAATTTGTAAATGGGAAGCTCACTAATCATGAGTTTAATCCCACAGCCTTTATTCACACAAATATTCTCACCAACTTCAACAGGACTTCCTGAATGCTTAAGGCTTACACATGTGAGTAAAGGTTGCAGGATAAAACCCAAAGTGATATTTTATTCAATCATATCCAAATTAGCGAAGCAAAACTATAGGATGGAAGTGAACATAAAAGCAAGGAAAATAACATGAACAGTGGAGCAGTAAACAATTTAGCCTCTGGCACAATACTAATGCAAGAGCAATTTCAAAGCACCAACTGAACCAACGGAGGTGACAAAAATGTGGATTATAATAAAGCTAAAACAACATGTGCTGCCATTCCTGCCTTTCATCAACTTCAACACAAAATACAAACACCACAAAATGTCATCAGTATCATCATGAAGGGTACAAACATTAAGCAACAAATCATATCTTCCAACAAGAAAGGAGGACTACAGCAAAAATCCTGAACCATGGGACTGGTCCAAATCCCATTGAAACCAATGAAGAGATTCTCACCGACTCAGTGGATTAGGCCCCTAGTCATTATACTGAAATTACAGCATCTCAGGCAAAATTTTACTGATGGAAGGAGGTGTAAAGATCCTCTCAGGCTACGTCTACAATGCAATAAAAGACTTGGGACATGGTCGAAGCGGGCCTGGGTCAGCTGACTTGGAGTTGTGGGGCTATGAAATTGCAGTGGAGATGTTCAGGCTCAGGCTGGAGGCAGGGCTCTGAGACCCCATGGGGGGGACGGGGACGGGGGGGACGGGGACGGGGGGGGACAGTCCCAGAGCCCTGCCCCCAGCCCTAGCCCAAACATCTACACTGCTATTTTTAGCTCTGCAAACCAAGCTCTGCGGGCCTGAGTCAGCTGACCTAAGCTCTGAGACTGGATGCCGGGAGTTCTGTCACAGTGCAGACGTGCCCTCAGAGCCACAAATAAAAGACTCACCAAAAAGTATTTCACTTAACCCACTAAACAAATGTTTTAAAAAGAGATATGTGCGTCTCACCTCATCTTTATGACTATTATTTGTATTACAACAGCACCTACTGAGATCAGGGTCCCATTGTGTCCTGGTGTATACCAGAGGTGCAAACACATAGTAAACGACAGTCTCCGTCCCAAGGAGCTTACAATCTAAGTAGACAACACAGTCAAAGGGTGGGAGGGGAACCAGAAGCACACAGAGGTGTCTAAGGTCACACAATGTGCTAGTGGCTGATCTAGGAACAGAAGTCAGCTCTGCTGACGCCAAATCCCTATTTTCTGGACCACATTGCCTTTCAGTCAGACATGCGTGCTCTTTATATATATATTATATATATATTATAGATTATATATATGTATATATATGTATTTTATAGGGTATTATATATATATATAAACAAAATAGGTGAAGGTATTAGTTAAATAAATATGTAATTTCTGTGATACAGAAATAAACTTCACACGTTAACACAACTGATTATAAGATCTTCCCACTGAGGATTTATTGACAAACAAATAAGGTTCGTTCAGTTATTTTAGACATAGGGTTATAACACAGTAATGGTGTAGTTTAGAATGCACTGTGAAGCTAGGAATTTAACTAGAAAAGCCCCCAAACTTTTTTATTGCAGCAAGGATTCTCTCAACTTTCCAAAACCATAACCTGCTAGTGGTCTTAAAATATTTTTAAATCTTCTTTTTAATTCAGCTGAGATCAGCATATGTCAGCAAAAGTTGGGCATTTCTGGACACAAATTTCTTTAAATAAACCAGCCTGAAACCAGAACATACTCAGAGAAAGTCCATCATGTTAGAAGTCTCATCCTGTTCCTTTTGGTAACTATGGTTTAAAAAGGACCCCTTTAACTAATGAGTTCACCATGTGAAAAGCCACTACACTACACTACACTACACTACACTACACACACACACACACACACACACACACACACCCTACCTAATGATGAATCATTTCAATGAATTTCCTCAGAGAAGCAAAAAAGTAGGAGAGGGTTTCAGTGTCTGCGGTTTACAATATGAGATTGCGAGCTCAGAGGCAGAAAAAACTCGGATTTGGAGATAATTCGTTCTCCAAAAAGCTCCTCCATTTGTCTCCAGGATGAAATTCCATGAAGAAGTGATGTTCTTCTCTTCTCCTCAACCTATGGATTTGGTGCTTGGGAATAATTAAAACACTGCAAAAATCACTGGCTCTGCTGCATTACAAACTGAAATAATGGATCTGAAGTAGAAGTAGTTTCTATAGTACACTGGTATTTAAGTGTTTCAGCTTTTGAACAAATTTGTTGTAAGCAGAGTAGACAGAAGAATACCACAATGGAGAACATTTAATCTTCACAAGTTAAAATGACCTTTACATTTCATTTGTAGCTTTTAGTACACACGAGATTTAACTTTTACTTTACATTCATGGTTTTAAACCCAAGGTTGTCAGGAGAATTTCCAGGCATTTGGGACACTTGTGAGCTCCAAGGCACTTTATCCCATCCAATAATCACCTGTAGCACCTCTCACTTAACACAATTTCACACCACAGAACTGTTCTATGATGCCATGTTCCCATACTAATGGAAATGTGCCAAGAAGGGTGGAGTTTTGTTGTTTGGTTTTTTAAAAAACCATTCTGTAGATGAAGCATCCTAAGATTTTAGAAATGCCCCTTGTGCATAGCAAGCCTCTTTGAATGGTTCGGTACTCCTCAGTCAAGTGCCTCTCCTACTGGCTCTCTCGCCTTCTGCCTACTCACTATCCTCTTTGGATACTTACCTAATTACACATTCCTTCTGTACGTAATTCAAACACCGTCACTTATATCTTTACATGAAGAAGGAAAGAAGATAAAGCAGACTGAACTGCAACACAGGCTGAACTGTGATGTAGGTTATTGAAAAGACGACATTTCACTAGTGATGGTTAAAAAAAATCCCAAAGCAACCCTTCATTGCTTTCTCACAAATAATATTTCAAACTCTTACACAAGGTATATTTTTCATTGCACAAAATTGAGATGCTACACAATTTAAGGGTGTTTGAATATCTTACAGATATTTTTTGTGGCACAAAATTGAGATGCTACACAGTTTAAGGGTGTTTGAATATCTTACGGTCTATTTTCTCTCAAGAATTCACAACAGAACACTAGTTCTGAAGAAGTCATGGAAACTATGACATTGAGGACACAAACCCTCAATGAAAACCTATAATTTTTTAATTACGTTTACATGTCAGTGGATCTTCTGAGCTTGGTCTGTATGGTTTTTCTAATCTGGGTTTCTAGTCCTACTTCCCATGGGTATTGTAAACTGATTTTTTTTTTTAAGTTAGGATTAATTCAACTTGAAGTGTGATTAAGGGCACATTACAGTTACAGTAAACATAATGGGAAGAAGAGCGTTTATGCATATTTCAGACAAAGCAGTGTTCCTAGCATCATTTCTGATAACTAGAAGAACAGGGCAATCAGTCAACAAAAAACTGGCACAATCCAATCAGTGCCTGACTTGAGCTGTACTGATTTTTTTTTAACAAGTTTTGTCTTCTGTTAAAGAGGTAAGGACAGTTGTCATCAACCCGCATATAAAGTGCTTCAGAAACCGTTAATGATGGTCCTGCAAGGTCATCAGTAATATACTGATACGATCAACAGATGTATTTAGAAAAGCGTTAGCGACTGATCAAAATAATCCACACAATTTATCTGCAAATGAGCTCATGGAGAGAATGAAAGATTGAGCTCTCTTTTTATAATGTTATTTTCCCCCAGTGATTTCATAGCTATGGCTTTATTCTTCAGAGCTGACTCTTAGAATGCAGTCTTGTCTAGGTTGCAGTCTCAACAGTGCCCAGCACAAATAAGACGTCTTGTCATCAGTGCTGCAGTCATATAAACAAGCAGCAGCTGGATGGGAAAAGGAGGGCATGTCAGCTCAGAGCGGCAGAAAAGGTTTTGCACGGCAGCTATTTGCAACCCTCCAAGGAGCTACAGAGGCTGCCCATTAAAACCCTGTTAAAACACTTCTGATGTTGTCAGCAGTGGAGAGCTGAAATAGCACAGTGATCACTGAGATGCTATCTGCCTCAAGCAGTTCAGTGGTACTGTCAATACTATGAGCAAAAAGGTACAAGATGAGCAACAACCTAATTTCTCCATCAAAATTTCATAAACTCCCTGAGCTGTTAGAAACTAGAGATGTGGACAAACACACGACAGCTGATAAGCTGATCATTCAGGAAAGATGGCCGTTGATCTGGAATCTTTCCCCAAACCTTTGAAGTTTTAAATTAATTTACACTATGAAACCAATGTAGCGTAAGTCCGCACGTAAAGGACAGCAAAAAGTATTGTAAGAAAGTCAATTAATCAAATGCCCATCTTCCCACCTTCACACTTATTGTGCAAAGTTTTCTTACAATATATATAATCTGAGAAGGAAACCTTACACAATTGTGTGTGTGAAGTATGTGTATATACATACTTCAAAACATTTTTAAAGTACTGCATTTTTATACACAGACATACAATGTAGATATATAAATGTGGTACTTATATATGTATATATAGTATAGTATATATGTATTTCTTCTCACATTTTCTGCACTGAGTTATAAAGGGCCTGTTTCCATAGCCATTAAAACATTTACACATGTAGTCCCATTGGGCTAGAGTTTGCCCCTTTTACTCAAACTGACTGCTATGAGAGCAGCCCTACTGAAATGCAAAAGGTACTCACAAAACAAGCTGTTACTCAGCGTGAAAAGAGGGCAGAATCTAGTCCATTTATTTGCATTCTGTTATTTGAATGAATAAGTGCTTCTTCTGGTAAGTAATAGCTACAGAAACAGAGCCAATGTGAAAGTTTACAATACAGTTGCCAAGGAATACATGTTTAACTATGAATTTAATGCCTTAGCTATAATTTCATGAGAAAAATAACTGAGTCACCCACCTGTCAGCTTTCCAGCTTTAAATGAAGACACCCATTGTGAAAGAACATTGACAAATAATTTTGGTAGGAATGGCTTAGTTATTTACATAGGAACCATTACAAAAATTCAAATTGTGTAAAATTGAATGCAAATGAATCAATACCACCATTGTTTCCTGGACATTCTCTGCAGGACCTGCATTTAGAAGCTAGTGAAACTTCTAAATTCATTGTCCTAGAAGTCATGTCCAATGTCACGTGCTCCCTTCCATTTATGCAGCCTAACACCCATTGCAGAGAGCCAAAAGATGTGGTGTCCTTGTTGGGGACAAGGCAGAGACTGTATGGCATCATTTGGAGTAGAGGGGCAGGTTAGACACCCACTGTTCAATATATAATGACTATTCCAACTCTCTTATAGTCTGAGTTTTTGTGCACATAGATCCAGCATTTGCAAATGGCTCCTGCATACAGTCAAAATGCTTATATCATTTCATGATGAGGTGAAGATTCCTGCTGAGAACACATTACTGTTTCCCACAGCAGCAGTGATTTATTTGGACCAGACTGGGAGTCTACACAGAATAAAAATGGACTACAGAATCAAGCCTACTCACATTATGTGTTTTCCATAGTAGAGTACATTATTCCTTAGTTCATTATACATAATAATTTGGTTTTCCTCTGATTTATCCCCCATATTCTCAGGCCAAAACTTCATTTGTGCAAATTTCGGTTGTACTGAGGAACTTTGCTGGGGAACTATTTTTGGTGATGCAAGTTTGGATGGCATGATACCACGCTGACTTTCACTTGGGTTTTTGTGGCCGGTGTATAAAATATCTACATTTTACTTCGCCCTATGGCCTCCCCCAACTCCACTGGAATATATGACTCAGCACTTGGAGAAAAAGGAGTAGAAAAAGCATCTGTTCAGGACAGTAATTTCTTTATGAAGTGCAGAGCCAGTAACAATGATTTCTTGTGAAATTTAAAAAGACAAGTGCTGGCCTCAGCAGGTTGAGGAGGCCTGGTGGGTATATTTTCACCTTGATGTTCAAAGAGTTATACATGAGACTACACTCTTCAATCTTTCTGCAGGGAATTGGTGTTAGCTGCATTATTTCAGTGCCACTGAACTCAATGGAACGGGACTAACATTACATTGGACAGCAATTAGGACCACTGAAATCAATGAGAGTTAAGTGCTTAACCTGCTCAGACACTTTCGAAAATCCCATTAGGTGTGTATATGTATCTTTAGGAACCTAAATAACTTTGAAAATCTGGCCCTTATTCTTTTCTTCCTATGTGAGGAAAAAGGTTAAAACTATTCAATATGAGGACGCAGAAATTAACACGTGATGGTGGATTTATTTACCCTGGTCCCATGAGCTCAGAAATTAAATATCTGCCTTTATCCACTCAGCTTTCCCTGCCTGTATTAGAAAAAGATAATGACACCATACAACTAACGTATAAACAACAAGATCACAACAATTTTAAGATGAGCATAACTTTTACAGTATCAGATAACCTTAACAACCCAGGCAGTCCATAACCAGGGCAAATAAACTGTGGCAAATAATAACTGTGCTAACATGAAAGCATGTGTGATATTCATGAGGCAATAAAATCTTCCAATTGCCTGCCGTTTCAGAATAGTTTGACACTTCTCCAATACAAGATATTTTGTTCTGTGGATAAGGAAATTGCTAAGAGCGCTTAAAAAAGCTCTAGTTAACTATTCAAAATTATAGAGGCAGATCATTAGCAAACTCTAAAACGGGAACGAACTAGTTACAACAAGTAATCTGCCTGTTGATATTAAGACTGTAAAACCATGATTTTTGGATAAAAAGCAAAGCTCTCTAAAGGAGTGGGAGGGAGAGGGGCGTGGGAACTGTGCCTCTCTATCTGCCCACTCTTTCTACAGCTCTGCATAATACAAGTTGTCAATGATGGCAGTAAATTTTGATCCAGCGGCACCTAATTATTCAGATCCACAACAATAAAAATATGTTTTTCAAACTACAAAGCTATCTTCTATTTTTGCAGAATTTTATTTTCACTCTTGAGAGATTAACAACCTTAGCAGAACTCAAGCAAAAGTTATTCAAAAGCTTTGCCTTTTCTTTGGGAGTGTCTGTTTTTAATTTGTATTCCCTAAAGAAAAACACACAAACTAATTATTTAGAGAAAGTTTGTTCAAAAATTCTAAAAGAACATGCGAGGAGAAATAATTACATTGAGAAGAAATATTTTATGGCTTGCGAATAAACCTCTCACTTCCTTAGCCTGGAAATCTTGTTAGATACTTGGTAGCTAGTTTGCCAAGAAAACATTATATATTGAGAAATGTAATTAATAAAGTTGTCAGTCTTCCACAGAATTATGCAGGGTTTATACCTGCCTCATATTAAAATTACTTTGCAAATGTCATGCAACCCACCAAATGCATGGGCACATTACCATGCAGTAGTCAGGAAGGATTCAAGACCAAATAGTTTTCATAACCAATAGCCAACAACAACATATTTTGCAAGTGAAGTGGTTATATGATCATAAAAATGTGTTGCACAATATTCCATTACTCTGCTCTTCAAGAGAAGGAAGGAGCTATAAAATGTAAAATGTATAAACAAAAGACAGACATATGGAAACTAAAACAAAATGTCATAACACTCTTGCTAACAGAACATTTAATTTTGGGAAGCAAATTGCATTAATTAAAATGCATTCATAATACATTTGACTTGCAGAAAAGTTTATGTTCTTAGATAGATTAGCTAATTTAAGCAACAGTTGTACTTTCCCTTCAGTTTGTGCTTCAAGCTTTCGTTCTATGAGAAGTCAAGTAATTAACTTGCCAGGGGAAGAAATTTTCCTCTTCAATACCTTTACATTTGTGTAAAGCAAAATTATACAAAATGCTGATGTAAGCCCCAAAGGGAAAATTCTTCTGTTGTAAAGCAAACACTTGTCTATACCACCTTAAATTCATTCATGTGCCTTGTTCTGTGCTCAAAATCTGGACACTCCCATGATGCATTGGGGCAGAGTGTCTGCCTGCTGGGATGAAGTTTATTCACAGGAAATATGAAGGGAAAATTCACGCTCTGCTGCTTAATCGGAACTGACATGGCATCTCCAGAGAGAGAGAAACTTAGGATGTCAGGCAGGTTAGCATAGGGCAAGCAGACGGTCAATAAAATATTCAATAAAGTCCTCTGATATCATAGACCTAATATTGTGGAAAAAGACAGAATTTCTCTTTTTGATAAGAAAACAAGTTTAAAACGGTTGTTAAAATGCTTATGCAATGTTAACCTGCTAAAATCTGATGACAATTGTGACTGTTTTTTAAACTTGTTATAAAAAGCAAAAACAAATGAAAAATGACATAATACAAAATGTGCTCATGTTGACACAACAGAGACTGATAATTGAGAACCAGCTCAAAAGTTACTTATCTTCTTTAGAATAACACGACAACTGATTGCATTGTTTTGTTGTCTACTAATCCTCATACGACCATTCCTTACCTGGCACTAACTATCAGTAACAAGCATGTATTTAAACAAAATATCCGCTGAATGCATTAAAATATATGCTGCTGGGTCCAAAAGGCACAAAACCCACCCCAATATGAATCCCACTAATGTATTTTCATCTGGATGACTTCAGTGTAATACTGTAGACATCCTAGCATCAGCAAAGTATATCGATTAATTTTCAGCATAGCAATACCAAGAATGCTACCCTTACACCACATTAAAAATGTCATCTAACATGCTGCACCATTGCTCATATTTTCTGACAGAATTCATATTAGCACAACTATATTTTTTACTATCTGATCCATTGTTTCATGACCCTTGTTTCAAGTCTAGATGTCAATAACTTCTTAAATATTTCCCTACCTCAACGGATTTGAGAGAGTTTGGTAAGAAAACCCTGGAGGGATAAAGAAAGCAATAGCTCATACGCAATGAATCCTTGAAATCATTCTGGTGAAGCTGGATCTCTGAGTTTACATAAAGGGAAAATTAAATCAAGCATTGGAGTGGATTAGGAAGAACTATATCAAGAGATGTGTAAAGTTAATCATGTTTAGTTGGGCAGTGCTTATCTATTCAGGCTTGCCTTGGAGATCCTTCTTACTTACTGCAAGTTTGATCTATATAAGGCTAGTTGGTTTAAATGACATGCTGACACACGTACATATAATGTGTATACACACAAACACACAGGCACATTACAATTATGAGATGGTACAGAAAACCTTCAGATAGATAACATTGAGCCCTTATATAATGTTTTACATGATCAAACTGGTGCGAAAATAGTAATTCAGCCTCATGACACCACTGTGACATAGATAAGTGTTACAGATAGGAAAAAGGAGATAGCGAGAGTAAGTCACTTATGAAGACCAGCCCACAGTCAGTGGCAGAGCCACATTTAGAAGTCTAGGGTTCCTGCTGCCCAGCCCTGTGCTCAGGCCAGACAGACAGCTAGAGCAGACAGAAAGGACATAACCTCTTAGTAAAACAAATTAACACAAAACTCCTATAGCGTAGCATAGTCACAAATGCAACATTTCATTTTCAGGAAAAAAAGTATTCTTATAACAGGTGTATTCCCTTAAAGGGAACAAATCCAGGCTTTGAGAGATGAGCTACAAGAATGTGTGGAATTGTCTTCTGTGGCTGACTCACAGACAGTCCACAGAGCTGCACCACCATCCTATGGACTGGGAGAGCAGCTGCCACTTCCCTGAGCCCCTTTATGCAGTAGTTTGGGGTCACTGAATCTATAAATACAGATCTCCTGACTCCCTCACTGACTCATCTCCAATGGACCTTCTCCAGCACAACTACCCCACCTCATAGGCTTAGCCCCACTGCAAGACTTAAATGGTAAAGATGGCTTAGCATGGCCCTGCATGTATGTCCCGGTGTCACCCTTACCATTGTACTTAGAGAGTCTCCATTGTTCATAATCACAGAAAATGTGTTCATTTAATTATTTAACCCAGATGTTCTCTTAGTAGGTACATGCATGTGGAGTTGTATCAAAATAACAGTGGGCCTGTGACCGAACAATCTATCACTAGGGAAAGCCAAAAGGGAAACCAAACAAAGGAGAACCACATGAGACTCCCATTTCCCAAGACTCTCTCTCTGAGATCCAATCAGGAGGCCAGAGGTGGGAAATGAAAAACGGAGGAGACTTGGTCTGTGCACAAAGAGGACTTGTCTCTTCCATCCTGTTTCTCTTTACACCAAGGCCTGGGGAAACTGGGTTACCTATTTCAACTATCCTTTCTGCAGGTTTGCCCCGGGCCTTCCAAGTGATGAACTGCAAATGTGTCTATGTGTCTATGTTGCGTTTTGTGGCATAAAGCTCAAAGTTGATTTACCTTCAACAACATGAGAAATGTAGGTATTTCTGTAATAATCATACTGATTTACCCAAGGCTTTAACTACATCAAATGAAGATGCTGTGGATAACCCGAGAGATCATATTAACTTCCTTGTATCTTGAAAAATTAGTGGATCAGATTTCTGTTTTCATCCAGCCTTTCTAATGTATTTGACCTTTTAGAGATTCTTTTTAACAAGATTATTTCTCTACAGATATTTGTTTTAGAAAGTTTTATTCTATTTTTAAAAATGTTTAGCTTCAGGCACTGACAATACAGTCTTAAAGCAGATCTGTTGCTTTAATTGAGCTCTGCTGTCCAAACCACACAGTCCCCTGATGAACGAGCAAAAGGGTTAGGATATGAATCTGTCAAGTTTGGAATATTTTTTCTATGGAGTTTTGTAAAATGACTGAAGACAATAGTGCTTCAGTATTTTCTGAGAATAGCTCATTTGTTCTTTATTTCAGTGTTACAAAAAAGATTATTTGCAACTATTCACTTCCTTACAAAATATTCAGATTCTTCAATGAAACAAGTTTCCCACATTATGTAGACACCCACACAGCTACATTTCAAAGTGAATGAAATGCTGTGCTATAAGACACTGAATATGGTAACCTCTCACTGTGCTCCAGCTTCGCTTAGTCACTTTCATTCAGCATCTGTGTTGGGAAAAGTGTTGAGCAGATACTAGATTTGGTTGATTAAGTACAAACATGGAAAATGGAAGCAACCATGTGATGGCTGAAGCAAATTAGCAAGATTTATGTGTCTGAAGACCGTTTCACTTATGATTAACTAAAACTAAATTAGAATCATAAAATTTTTCGCTTCAGAGGAATCCATTATAATGGATACCAGTATAAAATTGGTTATGTGTTGGGGAGTATTTCACCTCTATTCTAGGCCATTGGTTTGAAATCAGACCAATTCAGATTTAACCAGAAGTTAACCATCTGGGGAGCGTTTAACATTTACATAAAATCACTTGGTGGTCTAAATCCCGTTCCTAATCATAAATACCTCCATCATAATTGGTTCCCTTGTTAGTAGTCCCATCTTGGAGACCAACTATTCAGTGGGCAACGAAAACAGACTATGTGTGGGTGAACCAAACCATCCAATAAACATGGATTCCAACCTTCAGGTCTTTCAATCCAGCACCAGAAAAGCCTTTAAAACTAGAGATTTTTTAAAAAGTACAATTGGCATTACATTGCTGCTTTCTGTAGAGTCAGCTACTAGTGTATCACACTATAATATAAAGCCCACAATCCACCAGAGGAACCCTACTTTTTAGGTCCTTGTGAGCATGAAGAATCACAAACCCTGCATTTCATTTTAGAGGGAGATGGCCAAGTTAGAATACGTTCTACCGTACCAGTCACAGCAGCAGGCCACAGATGAAGCCATGCAAAAGGGCAGGAGAGTTGAAAGTTAAATCTGGTTAAAGGCATGGGGATTGGTCCTGATTTTTGCGGTTCAATACAGCTGTCAATAGATGACAGTAAAGGGAGACAACCACCACCACAGAAGAAAATCTGAATACAAAAGAACCTCACAAAGAACCATATACCCCAATTTACTAAACTTCTTTTATGAACCCCTCAGAATCGAAGTCAAATCCATCCCCACAGGCCAACTGGATGTATCCCACTGATCCTCGCAATTTCAGGACTTTACTGTATTCAATATAGAAAACAAACTTAAAAAAAAAAAAAAAAAAAAAAAAAGCTAAGCCACTAGCTTACTATCTTATTATCTACAGCAGTAATGAATGTCCCAGAATACAGCGTGGATGGGCTCATATTCCTCATATAATCCAAGTACATGATATATATATCTGAAAAACATTTAAACCACAATTTTGCTAAATTACTCTAAAATGTACCATTGTCTGATACTACCTTCCACTTAAGACCTGGGACGTGGTAGTCAGTTCTTCATAAGATCTTTTGTTTGTAATTTTTCTCCTATTTTCACTTGTTTTCCTCCTCACACGTCTCTACAAGCTTAATCCAGGTGAGGTGTGTAAGTCTTAGGTCAGCAAATCAGTTTTCTCCTCCTCTCATTCCATGTCTCTGAAATGTAATTCCCCATCTAGGGAAATAGTCAGCTGTCTTATCAATACAATCTAACGGCTACTGCCAGTGCTAAGATTTGAACCATGTTTGTAATGCAACATGGCTACTCAACTTCTTTAATAGATGGTTAAAAGAGAAGTTGCTACAATGAAGAAATTCAGAAAACAAAAAGCTGTTCTGCTTTGAAAGCTGGCTGGAATGGAGAGCTATCTTCAAAAATAGACAGGAAACAGAAAAGACTAATGTTGGGCAGATGACAGATCCCTGAATTCAGTTAACTGGCCTTCAAGATATTAGCTGTTCTATTAAACATAGAGGCATTATGCTGGTCGTCCACTTTAAACCCAAGAGTGATTAAAATGCTGGCAAGAAAATAAAAACTGGCTATTGAAGGGCCTGCCCCGAGGTCCTAATTTCAAATCAAATTTTACAGCGCCGCACAGGAACAATGGCAGCCCAGTACTCTAAGTCTTCTTTTTGTCACTTTGTACAAAGAAACCCCCTCAAACTCTCTCAAAGAACAATGTCCCCTCTTGATTCGCAACCACGCCAAGAATGGGTTCAAACCATACAAAAACACATTTTAAAAATACATTTTACACTGCCCTTGACATTTGAGATAAATCGAAGCTAATGCATTGAAATTCCAAGTATTTTTTTGTATATCCATTCACAATGTGAATTTTTATTTCTCCCCGTCTACTTGATCTTTGACATTTTGGCCTCTGTAAAAGGAGGACACAGCAGAGCAGTCAAAGAAATTAATTATGCAGATAATTGCATTTTATTAAAATGATTACTGTAACAGAGAACACAATAAATGACAGCTGGGCGAACCTGGCCCAGAGAAGAAAGCAAGAGGACACAAGAAGTTCCTTTTTAATTGAAAATCATCAAAGCTATTAACATTTAATTATCTGTTATTGATATATGACACCGGATTCATTAGCATTTTTTCCTATATCTTCAGGTTTGTTTTCTGTTAAAAACGCTTTTCAATATTTCTGCTGAGCTGCTTCAGACTCCCTTTTTACATAGAGAGAGTTCATTTGAATTTGGCAGCTTGGTTACAGACAGTTGTTTCCTAGCAAACAGAACACAAGACCATATGTTTCGACGTTTAAGCAATTTAGAATCAGAGGTATAATTCTGAGTGTCCTTAGAAGAAATTGGACGTTACATACCCAAAGGATCTGAGCTCTACAAAAGATACAGCCTTTTTTAGCACTTTTCCCATAGCAACAAAACCACTTTACACTACTTATATCATATACTTGAACCACAAGCATGCTGAAAGCATTGGTGAGCTGACTATAGTTTGTATTCAGCCCCTTCAGGGGCTTCTGTGTTTCCAACAGGAAGAGATGGATAAGTATACCCTTTTTTTCCCCCTTGTCTGGCATTGAATTCATCCACAGTTGTCTCCAAGAGGCATCTACAGCCCAGATTCATACCTGCTTTTTTGATTTGTGGGCATCTAACCTACTTTGTAAAAGGGAATATCATCTATGGCTTCTTTTAGGAACAAAAAACAAGATTAAACATATTACAACTCCTTCATCAATTTTGTTGTGCCACAAAGATAAGTTTTTAGCTGCATGAGGGACATGAACCTAGCAAAGACAAAAAAAAGGAAGTTTTCCATCACTAGAGTGAAAACATTCGTTTAATCCCAAAACAGGTAGTTTGTGTTCCTTTCTTCATGATCTGGGATGATTAACACCACCAAAAAATGGAACTATGGATTTAAACCAAGACAGAGTCAAGGCAATCCCCCCCAAGGATATTGGCACAGTGCATGCCCTTGTGCCAGTATGACAGTATTATTTTTCCTGGCATGAAGTCACACAATCTCCAAATTACTTAAGAACATTTTAAAACTAGTCTTAGAAATTTTTTTTAAATACTTTACTGAATCAGATAGAAAGTGTTATCTTCACCGCTTTAATCACAGTAGCTGAAAGAAAACACCACAAAAAGATAAGAAAAATGACTAGCTGAAGTTAGAATTTAGTGATATCTTTCTTTTTGCAAAACAGATATGAAACAAGAAATCCCACATTTTAGGCAATTCCTTCAAAGATTAAATGTTACTCAGGTGTATTCCCCACATTTCTGGTCAGGTTTTGTACAACAGGGAGTTAGGCATATGATACACTTACAATTATCTGTGGTTTGAAACAGTAAGGGTCAAATTTGGTTTTCTGATTAATCACGTGGGTTCTCTTAGACTTAAGTGGGACCTATGCACAGCAAAGTGCCTACATATGTAAGAGAAGCAATTGCAAAAGTGGCAAAGGGATTTAGGAGCACAAACTTATATTGCCATTTAATGAGACTTGTACATCTCACTCCTTTAGGCATTTTTGAAAAATCTCCCTCATAAAGATTAAATAGCTTAAAGGAGCAAAGAAACCCTAAGATGCAAAAAAAATTAAACATTTAAATTGAAACAAAGCATGTCACCCATTATGTGTGACAGTCCCAGGAGGCATGGCTAAGAATAACCATTGCAGAGCCAAAACCCTTGGATAGGGATGATGCTTACACACATTACCAAATGAGTATCTACAACTGAAGGAGGAGACCAGGATGTACCTATGTGCGCTGCCAGCTTTTTCAAACTCTATGCACTCAGAGATCACTTCCACAACACTTTCAAACAGTCCACGTTATTATAAATCCACTCAAAAATCCCTGATTTAAGTGCAAAATTTATCTCAACCTTAATTACATAGGCAAAATTTGCACATCCATAAAAATGTATTACCAAGGTTCATATGGTTGCTAAATTACAGTTCACTGTTTCTTATTTTATGGTGATTAACCCTTCTTCTCTTGCCCAATTTATAACATACTGACAGCAGGTCTGGAAAGTATGCTGAGATTCGACAGTCATCATAAAGCCCAATATGTCAAATACCCAATAAAATGCTGGATGAAGACATTACCATATGAATAATGGACCTGATCCTGCTCAATAAAGTCCAGGGCAATATTTTCATTTACTTAATTGAAAACCAGAACAAGTCCTGTCCTAAATGTCTTGTAGCAATTCCTGAATGTCCCAAAGGATTAATGCTTGCCATGTTCCCTACCTCAGGTCACAGGACAGCAAACTTTCTCAGTGTATGTGCTGGAAGTATAATAAATGAAAATACCTCATTCTATCTGGTTTATGCCAGTCATTTACAAAATACTGTCCGCCTTGATAAACATGTGAGGGAAAGCTGCAATCCTAACGGGTTTGTTGAAATGAAAGAAATAGCTTTTCCACCCTAGATTCTGCAGAACATTTGACTGGGCAATTTAGTGCCCCACTGCATGCACGTTGGCATGGTTTTCTACTAGCATTTGTTAAAAAAAGGTTTCTTGCCTAGGGAATGTACATCAGTCTTGGAGCAGGAATGAAAAAATGAGGCTCTGTTTTTTTTACATATATCTTCTGACTAGGGAAAAAGGGAGGATCAATGAATAATGCCTGTTGCTTTTCCATTCTTGCTGCTGTTATTGCTAAAAGGAATGGATTTTATAAGATAAGAACCTAAATTCAGAAGTCTCCATGGGTTCAAAGACAGGTGCTAAGAAAGCTCTCAAAACAACATCTGATTGCCAAAGTGTGTTTGGGGACTTCAGCAAACTCTTAGTATTTTATTCCCTTTCGGACATTTTTGTACTACACAGTAGTTATTTACTCCTCAGCCCTTAGTACTGTTTATGGAAAACTGAAAGAACTGATAGGTGATCTCAGATGCTTCTATCTAGAGCAGGAATGTTCTATGTTGCTTATACAAAATTGCCACATTTCCTCTGCTTTCTAAATCTTAAATTCTGTTAGGCCGCCATGTTTGTCAGTCACACTTTTACCACCTCCTGGACTAATCCTAAACCCAGTGAAATCTATCCCTTTCAGGCACTTCGAACACACCAATCACAGCAATACCTAGCTGTCAGATACAAAATTACATGAGCTCTCTGGAAAGCACTGTGGTCTAGTAGTTTAGGCAGTGCTTTGATGGCTATGAGTTCTTGGTTCTGACAACGAATTACTTTGTGACTCAGGGGTGCGGAAGGTAAAGATTTGAATTTGTTTATAAAGGACCTTACTTCTCCTCCTCTCCTTGCACAGATATGGAGGAGCATCTGCAAAGACAATCCCATAGAATGACCTCCCCTTCATAAAAGGCCAGTGTTGCAAAAATATTTTCTCCTAAATCATCCAGGTAACTTTTTTAAAGTACTCCAGGCTGGACCTGGCACTGGAGCTGTCAGGGGAGTTACTTCAGATCTAATGTTATTGTTTCTAGGGCAAACTGCACAGCACCAGGTAGCAAGAAGAAATGTCCCATGAAAGTGTACAGATGGTCTCTTCTTCCAGGACAACTGCCTGATAGAAAACTGGAAGATAGGGGCATTTCAGCTTTTCACCATAAGTCCAGGAGACCTTATCCTGCCATGGTTTGAACTTCTGCAGAGTTATACTGTATTGGAATAAAAGAAATCGGGCCTATAATGTTTCAATTTTTTATATGCAAAAGAATTAAGGAGCTGCTCAAATAGGAGCTCCTTCTAGTTTTCATTAATTCTTGGAACTAAGAAACAAATATGAAATATTACAGAATATATTAAAAGTATGCTTTTACCTCATTTGCTTAATTTTAAAACTAGTTGTTTATCAATTTATAAATGTTTTTAATATTGCAAAGATTCTGCCATCACTAGATATTGTGGCGAGGGAGGCCTATTCGCCCCATGGGTCTTGCACAACGGTGCTGTGGCTGGGTGGGAGCAGGGGAGGGGCTTAGTTCATGAGCTACTACCTTCCCTGGGTCGCTTGTCCATGGCCCCCCTGCTTGTGGTCCATTCCCTGAAATCAGGGAGGAGGGTTTTTCCCCTTCCTTACTTGAGTCCTTCCATCCAGCTGTTTGAGCAGCGGGGTCCTCCTTCAGGCCTTTGGGCCTGCGTCCCTCGGCCCTGCCTGGACGGGCTTCTCCTTAACTCCCGCACCTTGGTGCTGTGGTAGCAACAGTACTAGTTCCAAGCTTTGTAGCAGCTCTGTTCTGCTCCTTCACCCAACTCCCTTTCAGCTTCCTGAAAGAGAGGCTTTTACCTGCTGTGGCAAGCTCCTTAATTGGCTTCAGGTGACCTAATTGACCTGGAGTAACCCTGGCTGTGTTACCCAGGGAACAGGGATTTGTTAAGCCTGGGGCTGATATATATGCCTTCCAGCATCCTCGCCTTTGCGTCCCGCCCTGACACCAAGTGGGGGGACCTGTTGCCACCTGCGGGGGACAAGGACCCCTAGTGGGCCAGTCTGTACTCCACCTTGACCCCGCGGCCCGCCGGGGACATCAGTTGGCGGCTCCTTCATGGAGCCGTAAGCACGGGTGTGTACTTAGCATGGTTCACCCTCACCCCAACACCTGCCCTTTCTGCGGCACGAGGGAGACCCTGGCGCATGCATACCTGGAGTGCGCCAGGCTGCAGCCCCTCTTCCGGCTCCTCCAGAACCTCCTGCTGAGGTTCTGGCTGCACTTCTCCCTGCACTTGTTTATTTACGCACACCCCGTCCATGGCCCCACAAAGTCGCGGGACCTCCTCGTCAACCTCCTCTTGGCCCTGGCCAAAGTCACCATCTATAATACCACGGAGGGGAGGTTGGCTGGGGAGGCGCCCTGCGACTGTGGGGCCTATTTCCGTTCCCTTCTCCGATCACGTCTCCGAGCAGAGTTCTTCTGGGCGGCGTCCACCGGCTCCATGGATACCTTCCGGGAGCGGTGGGCGCTGTCCAGGGCTCTCTGCTCGGTGTCCCCTTCCGGCTCCCTTCGTTTATACCTTTGACCCTCACGCCCCTTCCTGTTTTAACATTTGTTGTCCCAAGTAATTCGTTACACTCTAGGTCTAGTGGCTCCTCCCCTTAGGCTGGGGGAGGGGCCTTGAGTGGTGGGCGGGCGTTAGCCCGCCCACCTCCTGGTTTGTAAATAGGAGCATCCTCGCCCTTGCGTCCCGCCCTGACACCAAGTGGGGGGACCTGTTGCCACCTGCAGGGGACAAGGACCCCTAGTGGGCCAGTCTGTACTCCACCTTGACCCCGTGGCCCGCCGGGGACATCAGTTGGCGGCTCCTTCATGGAGCCGTAAGCACGGGTGTGTACTTAGCACGGTTCACCCTCACCCCAACACCTGCCCCTACTGCGGCATGAGGGAGACCCAGGCGCACATCTACCTTGAGTGTGCCAGGTTGCAGCTCCTGTTCCGGCTCCTCCAGAACCTCCTGCTGAGGTTCTGGCTGAACTTCTCCCCGCACCTGTTCATTTACGCACACCCCATCCATGGCCCCACAAAGTCGCGGGACCTCCTCGTCAACCTCCTCCTAGCCCTGGCCAAAATGGCCATCTACAAGACCAGGGAGAGGAGGTTGGCGGGGGGGGGGGGGGCGCTCTGCGACTGTGGGGCCTGCTTCCGTTCCCTTGTGCACTCACACATCCGGGCCGAGTTCCTCTGGGGGGCGTCCGCTGGCTCCCTTGACACCTTCCGGGAGCAGTGGGTGCTGTCCAGGATTCTCTGCTCGGTGTCCCTTCCGGTTCCCTCTGTTTGACCCTTTGACCTCCACGCCCCTTCCTATTTTTTCATTTGTTGTCCCACAAAATCAGTTGAGTCCTGGGTCTGGTGGCTCCTCCCCTTAGGATGGGGGAGGGGCGTTGGCACTCAAATAGTAGCACCCTCCTATAGCCGTCAGGTCTGACCCTGTTACAATATGTTGACAGAGAAATTCATATCAATACATGAGACCTTATTAAATGTGAGATATTAAATATTAAATGTGAGAAATATTAAATGTGAGAAAGGATCATTTTTATCATTTAGAATAAGTTAGGTAAGTGTAGGACGGTGTCTAGTTACCATAGGTTACCATAGGTATCCACAATATGTCTTGCAATGCTAACTATTAATGTACTTGATAGTAGTTTAAGTACATGCTATAAAAAGAGCTATTTAAGCAAAGGTTTATAATTATATTTTTAAGATTAGTCTCTAGGTTCATCAGAAATGTGATTCTGAATATGCCTTGTATGCATCATGTTAATTACAAATCAGTATGTAATATGGAGTGATGAGATTAGCTAGCTGGGGAAGACCTGATCTGGATCTGAACTCTCTGGATCAGTTCCACCTTTAGCGATACAGATATATGAAACACTGAAGGCTTTTAAAGGCATTAGAACTGACCAACTCCTATTCTTCTTACTCAGACAAGTAGTCCTACTCAAGTCACTTTGTGGTCTCTGCACCTATTATTAAGCATAGAACAATCACTACAAACTTAATTTTATTATTTTTGTATTACCTCAGAACCCAGCAGAATTAAATGTTATTTAAGGAAATAAAAAATTAGATATAAACTTTTGACATCATATTTAAAACGTGTAGACCTCAGGTTACACACTGTTTACCTTACCTAGAAGACATAACTCTGGTCAAACTCCCATTAAATTCAATGGGATTAACTCTCATGATTGAAGTTTCTCATATGCTTCAGTGTTTGCAGGTTGAGGTCCTTAGTCAATAATACATCATAGTGTTTAACCCAGCTCAAATTTCAACAGGTTTCAAATCAATTTGGTTGCATAATCAAAATCCAGGGTGTCCTGAAGGAAGCGGGAAATGCTGAAGTTTGGTCCTGACTCGAACTAAGCTTTAACTCAGTCAATGCAAATATTTTACTAATGACGCACAGTATTATTTCCTCATCCTTTTCACATTGATTTTTCCTCCACTGCACACTTGAAACTCACAATGAAGTCAGTGGAACGTTAAGGTTCCCCAACCAATGTAATACTGGACACGGACTGAATTTTAGCATTTAAATATTATTTTACTCTTTGGATATGTTTATCAGAAGACTATCAAACAAAGCTTTTATAAGAAAGAATGTGCTCTGGGGAAAAGAGAGATTTAGTTATTTTTAATACCGATGACTTTGTCCAAAAGAAGATTCTTTCCTGTGTTTCAACATTTTACAGTATGATCTATTATAGAAACTGATGTGGGAAAAAAAGTTTAGAAAAACCCAAGACTGGAAAAAAGAACTACCAAATGAAAAGGTCCTGTAAAATTTGGTAGCTCTGGATCTTTCTGTACTAATTCACATGACCTTCATTTTATTTTTAGAAAGGCGGTAATTCCCAGTTGGATACGGTGCAATACCTTGTGCCCAAATACTGTTTTGCACAAATAAACTAAAGAAAGTGTTGACTTAAAAATAAAACATTGAAAGAGGAGACATTTTCTTTCCTCTGTGAAAATTTCCGGAAAAGCTGTAAACAAAGGCAGGTTTGGCTCAGTGGTTGAGTGACTCTGTTGAGCTGTTGAGGATGGAGAACATATCAAACCTCACAGAGTGAGGAAATGTTTGTAAAACAGTTAGTAAATCACAGACAGCAAGGTCACCATGTTTAACAGCAGGAATGACACTTTGCCAAAACCCCAGCTGTGAAAGGGCGTATACATACACGGTTCTGAGTCTCATTTATTCTTCTTCACATCCTATTTTTAATTTTTTTTTAAAATCTATTCTTTAAAATCTATTAGGAAAAAATCAAAAAGATTTCAAATTGATGAGACTTGTGAGCACTGCAATGATCATCACTGAAGTAAAATTCTGTAATGAACTCCTTGCTCAGTTTTGCCAAAAAGAACACAAGATGGTAAAGCGTTGAAAATTATCTGTAGCCTGAACGATTTCTCTAAAGATTGATACTGACTGACCTCTTGGTCTAGGTGGCAAGGTTTAAAGTTCCAGCTGGGAATTCAAATTCACATCGAGAAAGAAAACAGTCTGTAGATACTGAAAACCAGCACACAAAGAGGGTAAAAGGATACAGTTGTAAATAATATACAGTACACACATTCACATACTATAATTAATGTTTGTATACTTTACAGTACTATGTTTATACTTCACTTAATGTTTGTACTAACAAAAGCTATTAATTTTATTAAAAGATGATGTGTTAGCTATTTGATTTACCATGGAAATCACATGCTGTTCCACAAATCAGACACTCTTGTGGGGTCACACAGAAATTTGCGTGTGGCCTTCAGTGAAGCATTAAGACCCTCATATAGTAAAGTAGGCACTGAAGCACATACTTAACTTCAAGCGTGTGAGTAGTTTCATTAAATTTAACAAAACTACTCACACGCTTAAAGTTAAGTATGTGCTGAAATGCTTTACTGGAATGAGATCTATATGCTGAAATAGCACAAGGTAAAGAAAAAGTTCTTTCAGATTAATTCCTACTGATTTAAAAAAAACCACCATACTAAAACATTGGTTATTTTATTCATGATTTATTATATTTTTAAGTGTCCCCTTTCCCTGGAGCCCTCCTGTGACACAGCAGTGACTTTCATTAGTATTTTATTTGCAGCTGTATCACTTTTACCTTTACACTGTTATTGGGAGAAGCGGGAAGCCTTGGAATTTAATGCTTCCCATTTATAGTCGTGGGTCCTATTGGTGTCAATGGGACAATTCACACGCATAAATGTAAGCATGTGTGTAAGCATTAGCAAAACTGAAGCCTTGCTTCTGCTTTTAAATGAAAAATGAAAGTGAGCAGCCAACTGGGCCATAAATAAGGTCTCACTGAATGTGAAGGCCTGATTCTGCTCTCATGTGGGTGCAAATCAGGAGTAACTCTCCTGACAGTACACCCCAGCTAGAGCACGGAATCAGGCCCTCCTATGACTAATAATAATAATAAACCCCCAACATCCCAGTCCGAGAGCCGGCCTTTCAATTTGATTTTCATTGTTGTGACCATGACTGAATAACTCTTCAGCAAAGCCGCTACCAAATGGCTGCATCAATGGTTGCTTTGTAGAGGATGAATTTGTGGAAGACGGGGGGCGGCAGTGAGGGAATCTTTCCTGGATCAGTGCTGACAGCAGGACCCAAGCATAATTTTTTTGGGCCCAGTACAACTTGTAACCCGGGCCACCTCCCACTCACAAACCACAATACCTCATCTCATACAGACAGTCTTGTGAGACATGAAAAAAGTTTGAATTCTGAAATTACTGTTACATAATCTACATTTCTGAAAAATGCTCCCCACACCTTTGCTATTTTTGTTTAACATAACACCCAGCCTGAGAATCCTACAAGTTTGCTGACTATTTTGTAATTTTTGGTCATTATGACAGGAAATAATACCTTTAATGTCTTGATTTTTTTATTCTACTGGATCAATGTGACTGCACACATTTTATAATTAGGCCAATTAACTTTAAAGCTTTATTTTTCTGGCCTTTTTCATTGCAAAATCATGAATTAGCCGCCCAAAGCTATAATCTCAAGAGTTCCAAGACAGTTACCATTGTATGGGACACCTCTCAGAGCTTGTCTTCACTTACCTCCAAGATTCAGCAGCAGTCGACTGGAGTTACGCAAGCTACGCAAAAAACTTGCATAACTCCTGTCAACTTCTCTGCTTCTGTTCTGCGCGCCGTCTTCACTGCAGTGCGCCGACGGGAACCACATTCCCATTGACGCAGCGCTACGCCACTTGAGAAGGTGGTCTTAATACGTCGATTTCTGGATCGACTGAGCGGGTCTTCGCTGACCGCTCAGTCGATCCAGAGAAGTCGATCTGACGGTGGCGAATTTGCTTCTGTTAATATTTGTTTTTGAATCTCACTGTCCACTCCATGTCCACCTGACTGTGACTGCTGTAATTGCTTCCACTGACAGTAGCAAGTTTTATGTTCTATTATTCTCTTTTCATGTTCAGGAAGTTTAGTATATAGTTTATGCCATTTTTTCACAATTGGTGAATACCCTTCTTTTTTGCCAGCATACTTTAAGCCTCCCTTCAGGAAACAGCCGACATGGAAAACAATACAGTGCTTGGTTAGTAGCACTCCAAACAAGCCAGTCTCTTGGTATCTTTTCTCTCTTGTTGGAAGTCTTACATTTGAGAAGAAATTCAGGAAACTTATGCCCATCAACATCTTTTGGAATTGACATTGCTAGCTTCCGCATTTCTTCAAAAGTCAGGACACCGGATAGAACAATTTTTTGATGGATAGAATCTGTTATGTTTTCAGGCCACAAGCCTGGATCTTTGAAAAGACAAGAATCAGATAGTGTAGCACCACTCTCTCCTGCTTCTTGTAAACCTTCTAATGTGGTGGTGCTAATGGTAATACTACCTGACTATCTTCACGCATCAGATTGGAGTCACATAATGCATATTCTGGCAACTTTTCTCTGGCACAAGGAACTCTGGGACTGGTAGTTCTTGATATGATAGACCATGTCACAGAGAGGAGCACAAATCTCTCTGTCTCTCAGTCTCAAATGACAGGTCCTAGTTTAACTGCACAAGCACACACACTCTATTCTAGAGAAGGGCCTGGGTTACGCCAGCAGGCCCAGCAACTCACTGTTCAGAATGCTGCTTGAGGCTGCTCTAACACTACTATTGAGTGGCTCCAGCAAATCTCACAATATCTAGACAATAGATACAAAGATACAGGGAAATAAGTTTCTATAAATATCCGCAGGCATGATCTACAATTTAGCCTCACTTTTTCGTCATGGTAAAGAGGGCTGCAGCCTGGGCCAGGCCCCCCAGGACCTCCAGGCCCCAGTAAAGTGTACCCTTTCCCCTCCGCCCCATGTGGGGGCCCTGCTGCCCAGACCCGCCTCTCTTTTGCTGGACATTCGCCCTGATAGCTAAATTGCACTACATGACATGTCACCATAGTTCCAAACTGACCATGCTGCTTGGAATCAGCAGAAGAGAGGCAGGTTGGCCAGGACCACTTGTGTCCTAAAACGGAGCAGGAAAAGATAGCCAGAGTAAGGAGGTGGGCTGACAACCATGAAGGAACCACAGGACAAGTCTACTAGAGGAGATGGAAGAATCAGTAACTGAGAGGAGTTCTTGGCACACACTGTAGGAGGGCTGAGACTCTGAAAACAAATGTACTTGCAGTCTAAATCACTGTGGATGAGTATACCACATTTGTGACTAATCTCATCCAAACTACATTCCACCTTTCTTATACAAAATTACAGGCAGTTGGTGAAGGCATAAAAAGCTGTATCTGCAGTGGGATAAGAGGTCTAGAGCAAGATAGGAGATTCTAGAGAAAGAAACAATATTACTCAAATTCCCACACATATTGAATATAAATAAGATAAACGGCATGATATAAACCAATTCAATTTAAAAAGTAGACCTGACACTGTGTGTAACTTATTCTGGTGTAAAAACAAAATCAGGAATAGAGAGAGGGGCGAATATGGCAGAGAGGTTTTTTTTCTTTTAAAATAAAATATTCTCTCTTCATACTCTGGGAGTTTTCTTTTGCTTCAGTTCAGTTTCTTTTTCTTCAATGCAGATGTTTAAATTAAAAAAGCTCCTGAATGCAAACTCTGGATACTTTGGACCTGGGTACAATGTGGTCGGAATACAAACCTAACTCTTTTTTTCCTCTTTATCATTCCCAAACCGAATCCCCACATCCACCCTTATTTCCCCAAAGACTTTGGGGTCTTAATAAGCCATATAGAGATCTGTATTTTGCAGCTTAGACCACATTGCCTTCAAATACAAATTTCTGCCTTGATTCAGAGATTTCAAGGCTAAAAGGGATCACTGTGATTATCTAGTCTGACCTTCCATATGATACAGGCCAGAGAACCTCCCCCAAATAATTTCTATAGCATATTTTTTAGAAAAACAATCAAACTTGATTTAAAAATAGTCAGTAATGGAGACTCCACTACAACCCTTGGCAAGTTGTTCCAATCCTTAATTACTCTCACCACTAAAAATTTGCACCTTATTTCCAATTTGAATTTGTCTAGCTTCAATTTCCACCTATTGGATCACGTTATACCTTTCTCTCATCAATCTGGCACTGAGAATTATATGAGTCACCTGTGGACCAGCATAGAGAACCACTGACTTGAATGACTGTTTTCAGTGCTGTATCTGATATTCAAGGACTTGAAATTCTAAAGGATTCCACTTTATAGCAGGTAGTGGAGGCATATCCTTAAAGCTTCTGCTCTATCAAAAGAGAAACTATGTTTCTGTTGCTACTATTTTCATGGGGTTTGTTGTTTCAGGACCAAACAAGCCACAGAAGGAAAATCATACACAGTGTTAACTCTAGGAGGAAAAACAGTCAAGAACTTGGAGAGAATGATCTGGGAGATAAAGTCCAGTGCAGAAAGATCTCCTGACAGATTATGAGTTTAATACAGGTAAGTGACAAAATGCTGGGCTGTTTTTGCTAAACTTTAAACCAACTTTACTTGCTATCAGATCATTAGAGATAGTAAATTGCATTTGTTGCAAGACTGCATGGTTGAAAGAGTGAGAGAGATGATGTGGAATGGAACAGACATTGTTCTTTCTCCTACCACTCCACCACCAATCAAAAAGGTCAATATTGTAAACAGCATATTAAATAAAAATAAGATAAATAGTATGAAATAACCCATTCAATTTAAAAGTTAGACCTGACACTGTGCTTAACTCATACCGGTGTAAAAACAAAAACAGGAAGAAACAGGGACCAACATGACATACTAATTGTTAAGCCACCTCAATAATTAATAGATAAGATTATAAGTGTGGCCAGGATGAAGAAGACATCTACTGATCAGTGCAACAGGACCTACTAGCTTCCAGATTTAAGGCTAGTAACTTGGAGGAATAGAAAAATTTGTTTCTCAAGGGAAGAATCTGAATAGCACTTAACACGGGGATGTCAATTTTTTACTGTCCCAGACAGATGGTGACTTACAGATAACACCACGCTGGTGCGATTTCAACTATGACATATATCTCTCTTTTTTAAATAATAAGAAAAAACATGGACTTGAGAATTGATCAACCTGATGTGTGCATGTTGGAGAGAAAAGTTCCATTTGTTCAATTTTCTAGAAAAGGGATCATTGTTACTTTTTTGAATTCCTATTTTCCCCCATTACCTAGAGTTTTTTATATCTCAGCTAATTAGAAGTTTGGTCTTTACTGTGCAAGTTCCCATGTCATCTGATGAATTGTTTTTGCTGAGCAGTTCAGAATATTAATGAGATTAAGTCAACAATATACTCTGAATAGCCATTATGGGGATTAAAATTTACTATTCTCAATTTACCTAATGTACTTTAGAACTCTTCTGAATTACTGACTACCCAAGAAATGAAGATGTTAATTAACAGACAATATATTTTCCTTTTAATTATTACAATTTTATTTTGTATATAAGAAGTTAAGGAATTTTTGTTAGCTGATACTTTTATATGTGAATCTATGCTTAACATACAGGTATGCCAAAATGGCTCCATCCTTGCACCCTACCATTTTGAGGGCTTTTATGCTCCATTTTATTATTTGCTCCCTTCTCAACTCAGCTGAGATGATGAGAAGATTATTCTACTACAGGTTTACCTACAGAGATAGAATTTTGCATATTTTTTACCATGAAAAGTAAAGCAGGACTGAAATTTACTCTAAAGGGAAGTGCTCCACTTCACAAACTTACTTATAAAGCCTTGTTACTGGAATTCACAGATAACATAATTAGATGCGAAGCTTACACACTTCAACTAACTGCAATTTCACTTGGCCAGAAAACTGGCCTCTAAGTACCACTAGCCAACTCTTTTTTCAAATCTCAGGTGCTTCTTATTGACTACTTTATGCAACAACAGTTGAAATAATTTTACATTCCTTTCTTCAACTTACTGTCTCCTGCCGGCAAACTCTACAACCAAAAAAAAAGTTTGCATCACTCAGTAAGCTGAAACAAACATGATGGAATGGTTTATTGGAAGGATAACATTGCCATTTACAGTGGTATTATTCTTTTGCATACCAGGATTCATGGACAATAAATATTGAAGTGGAAAAGTAGTTTATATGTGCATTATTATTTTGCAGACATGGTATTTTGCATTAATGCAGATGTTTTAATGTGTACTTTAGTGTTACCAGCTGATTATGATTCTGCACACAGTATGTGCTCAAGTTTTTGAACAATAACAGTCTTGCTTAAAAAAATATATTCACAGTAGTCTGCTGTTACACAATTCATTTTTCTTATTTTGTTTAGTTTGATTTTACAGCACCTAGACTCTTGGCACTTTACAAAATTAAAACTAGCTTTTTCAGGACAGAAGACTAACAACAGCCTATGCAACAGATGACACTGCTTGGCCTTGAAACGACTGCTTTTCTTTTCTTCCTTGATACTTAACTATTTACACTGGACTAATGGGCTGGCATGCGGAGCCTGGCTCAAATATCTATCACCAGGAATAAGCTATGATTTCTTTCCTCATGGCAATTCTTAAGAACTTTCTATAACTAAACAACCATTAGGAGAAATATTAAAAATGTTAAAGTCATTGAAAATTGACCATTTGATTAATCCATTAGCAATTTCTCTAAAGTATTTTGGCATTGGAGGTTTGTTTCTTAAACAAGCTGAAATGTCATACCAAAAGTTTTGCATAGAAAATAAACATCAAAAGAAATTTTACAGCAAAAAAGAGATGCAAAGAAAGTAGGAGAACAGTTTTCAAACTGATTCAGTTCTTCAGTTCACACATTACAAGCTGTCCAGTATAGGGTACTAAAGGATTCTTACGTATCCTTCATTCTTAGTTCTATTTAAAATCAACACTCCTTCTTACTCCAAAGCAGAGGACAAGTCTTATCTCAGAAAGAGATTGCTGGCCCTAGACAGGCCTGTTGGTGTTTCCAATTTCCTTATATAACAAGGCTCTAATGTTGAGGAGGAAGTGGGTAGATACTGAGGAATCAAGGAGGATAAAAAAGCACTAGACCCATAACCTCTGGGGTCAAGAGGTTATGACTTCAGGGCCCAACAGTAAGGTGGAAGGATGTTTTTCAGGTAGTTTTAAATTACCTCTTTTACTGGTCTTTTCCAAGAGGAAGAGAGATAACATCTAACATAAAAGATGAATATTGCATACATGAATACACTTACACAACTGACGTAACTATTAAAATCAAGTCACTGTGTCTGTCTTCTGACTGTAAAGTAAACAGACAAAATATATTTCTCTCTCTGTGTATTTGTAACTTTATATTTAGTGAAGTGGTTGCATGGTCTGAAAAAAAAAATCTACTGAGACTCCCTTTTTTCTTGTTTTTATCAGAATATCTGCAAAAATAAGAGATGACCATGGTGTAAGTTTTGTTAGAACATAAGAATCTAAGTATGACCATACTGGGTCACACCACTGGTCCATCTAGCCCAGTATCCTGTCTTTCGACAGAGGCCAGTGCCAGATACTTCAGAAAGAGTGAGCAGAATAGAGCAATTTATTGAATGATCCATCTAGTCTCAGCTTCTAGTTTAGGGACACTCAGAGTATGGGTTTAGGTCCCAGACCATCTTGGCTAATAGTTGGTTCTTTTCTGACCCCACTTATACTTCTGGCCTTCACAACACCACCAGGCAATGAGTTTCATAAGCAGACTGTGTGTTGTGTGAAGAGGTACTTCCTTTCGGTTTGTTTTAAAACTGCTGCCTAATAATTTCATTGGGTGACCCAGAGTTTGTGTGTTATGTAAAGGGGTAAATAACATGTCCTTATTCACTTTTCCACACCATTCAGGATTTTATAGTCCTTTATCATATCCCCTATCAGTTGTCTTTTTAATCTCTCCCCTTAGGGAAGCTGTTCCACACCCCTAGTCATTTTTCTTTCCCGTCTCAGTACTTTTTTCAATTCTATATGCCATGTCACTGCACTGCTCTGACAGCACGGACACTCCAACATAAGGATGAGATTTAGGATTCCAGATCACAAGCCAGTGAGTCTAAGCATATCATGTAGGAGATATGTGCTGTCTGTTGGGGAAGAAGCTGAAATGTCCTGGATTATATTTTTACAACAAAAGAAGAGACCAATTAAAGGAAAAGAGTTGATAATCGTTACTTATCATTGCAGTTCAATGCAGAAAAATTACCTGCTTCTTAGATGTACTAAGAATAGTTTTGAGAAAAAATATACACCACAGAAAAAACTCCAGGAAGTTTTGTAAATTAATTTTTTGCAACCCAAAACTAAAATTTATCCTCTCAATCCATTATGGGAAAGCACTTATCCTGTACTCCAGAGTGTACAATACCAAATGAAAGACTGATTGGGGTTTTTAAAAATAAAATATTTAAATAGATTGAACATTATGCACAAAGGGGGCGTGTTTACCAGTTTCCACTGTGTGAACAGCAATACCTGGGAAATGGAGGACTTAAACATCATAGAAACTAACTTAACATTTCCATTAAAGCGAAGGCTTGATTTTCAAAAAACTTAAGGGGGAACTAGGCACTCAAGCTATACACCTAACTCCCTTAGGGCTGCTTTGAGAATCCCAGGCTTAATGTTCTCAGACGCCTTATTCTGGTACCTTTATGTGTTGATGAAGGGGACACAAATGATGCCATTATTGTGCAGTTAATGATGCAACAAAGCAGGATCCGATTCAGCGAGGTGCTGAACATTTCCTGAGAAGTGAAGAGAATTGGTAAATCACACCAAAGCCAATGAGAGAAGAGGGTGCCCAGGACCTTGCAAGATGGGGTTCTTGCTGAGAGATGAACACAGTATTCAAAAGAGAGAGAGAGAGAGAGAGAGAGAGAGAGAGACCATCTAAACAATGCTGTGCATTTCTAAACATTAAAAATGGTTTTGAATGAAATTAAAATTATTCTCTGTTTGTATGGTCTCAGCAAATACCTGTGTTAATTTTTAAAATATTGCCATATCTGTATAGTAGCAACTATTTTTTAATCACCAAAATGGTATCTGCTATTGTACTATCATATCTAAATTATAATGTTTTGGTGGATTGTGAAAAACGGATTCCTCACATTTAATTCTTAAAGCACAAAAGGTTACAATAAATACTTTTCTGCACCATGACAGGAAACCTTAAAGTGAAGAACACTGGGATGATCTCTCTGGCAGGATATATATGAGATCTGATATACATACATATCATACAGGTAAAACAAATTATATAAATGAATCGTATCCTCTCCACTTAAAATTCAGGGAAAAGGCCAACATCATAATTATCATCTTCCCCTTCACTGGATCTACTACGTAAACAAAAGGACGATGTAAATGGAACATAAATCTTTGTATGATTCTTCAATCTGTCTACAAATGAGCATGACATTACACATAAACTATTCTATATTGCATATACGCTTCCCTTTCAAACAGTTAAAAAGTGTATCAGACACCATGATAAACACACAAAACTGAGCGTGAATATCAATAAATACAACCCTTCCGTCTCGGAAACTCCTCACTTATTTGATTAAGTTAGGTGAAAAACAGAGCAGTCATGCTTGTAGCTTTTCTTCCTTTTTCCTTTCCTCCACTCTTTTTATTTCTAATGTGAATCGGAAGTCTATGTGGAGCAGTCTGGCTAGCCCCAGTCTAACCTCCCCATCTGGAAGGGAACTAACCAGCCTTGGGGCTACTTCCAACCCTTCCCAGCTGTTGGGTTTTGGGTTTTTTGTTTTTGCGGGCTTGAGAAAGCATATTTATATAAATGATTGCCATATCCTTTGCCAGCTGTTGACCCTGCTCTTGTCCCGGTTGGGGCATGTTTTTCATTTTTAGCGGCCACAGACTGGAACTGACCCTGATAGAGTTAGCACGCTATGCAAACAGCTTTACGCATTATTGCTGTGACAGTTAAGACAATGGATGCACAGTGTAATCTGAGGGACCGGTGTTTCCCTTTGGGCTAATGTCACAGAATCCAGAGCTGGAAGTATCAGTTGAAAAAATAAATTATGAGATTCACAGCACTGTTGGGAGGCTCTCTCTCCTGTTAATAAGTACTCAGGGATTTCAAATATCATTCGTATTAGCAAAAGGTTAACAGAAATACACACACACACAATTTTCAATGGGCCGTATCTCATACCGGTGTAAGAAAATTTCCTGGATTGTACTTTTTATAAATTCAAGGAGTGCCTTTACAGGAACTGGCATCTTCTTAGCTGAATTACCATACAGTGACAGTTTATGTAATGTTATTAGAAAACTTCTGTGATTATAGTATCAGCTTAAAAAGAAGAGAGATCAATTGCAAGCTACTTCTGCAATAAATTAAAACTTTCAGATCAAACACATCCTCACCAAAAAAAAAAAAAAAGCATCACAGCTTTTCCCTTCATCTAAAGCATTTCTCCAGATATGCATGCATCATGTTTATCATGCATGCGTGTTTATTTCCTGGACACCTCTAGCTATACTGAACCAAGAAAGTTTTTAACTATATCAGAGGAAATTAAAAAAAAAAAATGTTTAAGTAAGGGAGGGGAACCACTTTCAGAAACACTGCCAAACAAAATGTAAATAATCTATTATGAACATTTTCTCATGAACCAATACTATTTAATTTTAAGTTAAATGGAACAGAGACAGTGAACTGTAGTGACCCTTTACAACTTTCAAAAGCATTATCAGGTTTTTTGATAGTAAGTAACGATGGCATATGTGTTCTGTTCAGTATGCAGAAGAGCCTCATTTTATTCTCAATGCACAGATTTAATTAAAAATAAATTTACTGTTAACGCTTAAAGTGGTGCCAAGATTATCCAAACAGAAGGTTTATGATATTTAATAATTGATAAGAGGAGGGAAATTCACAGATTGCAGCTGATTATTATTTAGTAGGTCTGTTTGCAAAGGTGAAAGTGGCACTGTAGCTAGCCAAAAAGAAAAAAAAAATAACGCTCCTTTTTTCCTTTGATGATTCCCCTATTTTACAGAACTGAACTTTAGCAAATAGTTTCAATTAAAATGCAGAGCGAAACCTGGATGCAAGCTCAAGAAAGATTCAATGATTACTGCACATGAATGCTAAAAGCTAAACTGATTTAGCAGAAAAGTTCCTTTCTGTTAGACTTTAAATGAATTTAAAAATGTTTCACTTACACATATATTTAAGAGGTTTTTAAAATGCAGGCATGCACAGTACATACATTGCTACTTTACAGTAATGCTTTGCCGCTTGGATTTGAAACCAGCTTTAGCACCATGTGCCAGAAATTTCCACAAGTACTGAGCGAATTAACTGATGGAATCTTTGAAGCCTCTCTAACCCAGATTAACTAATGATAAATCTGTGAAATCACAATTCAATCTTCTTTTTCCCGTAACAGTGGGGATGACAAGATGCTGCCAAACCATCTGGCTCCTCACACAGGATTTGATTCAGAAAATTAATGGCCACACCATTGGTGTGCACACATTGCAACAATCCAGAAATATGGGTTTGTTACACAATTAAATAAAGTGATTTTGCAGGTCAGTGAACTGTTTCCCCGCTAGGTTTAAGTGCAAACACAAACAAACAAAAAGATAAAATGTGCATATGACGTATTAAACCTTGTTCATTAAAATAAATAAAATGAAATAATTAATAAACTATTTAACGTGCATGTAAAAACTCAGGGTGCCTTGGGCTACTCCCTAACTTGTACTTTGACCATTTCCCTTCGTTTTATGCAATTATTTACTGCAAGTTTCAACATAAAATGAATAATGCTGTGTCACTGTGACTATCTGAACATGTAGTATACAAGGTATTGTGAAAGACAGTATCTTCTTCAGGAAATCCATTTGCCAGTATGTGTCATTTTTATTGAAAAAGGGCGTAAAGTGACTGAAAGTTGTGAATTAGAGCTCAGTCCTTTGGATGACAGGAGGAAGAATACTTTTCTATTCCCTTTGTGTTTACCTAAAACCTACCAACATCTTAGTATGAGTCAGTGTAAGTATTCAAATTTTCTTTTAGAAACAAAATTACACTACAAATATCAGCTTGCGTGTAAAAATACACTCGACAAGCAGGTAAATATGCTTATTTATGAATCAGACCATTAAACAACAACAAGGCAAGGTCACTGATCACTCAGCCAACTTTCTTATTAACTATGTGTAGGATAATGTGATTCTGTATGCAAAAAAAAAAAGTTGTCAGAGCTACTTAACAGAAAGAGTGCCTACTAAATTATACTAGATGCACTGCTTACCCTATCAGAACAAAATTAACTTTAGAGAAAGGTAATTTGAATAAAATTATCTAAATGAAATCAATTGTATTTTAAGGAGCTTATTAAAAAAGTTTTTCCCCCAGCAATTCTAAATGAACAATTTTTCTGTATTTTACACCATTAAAGGTACGTTCCCATTAACATGAATGAGAACTGAGCATGCAAATCCCTTAGGCGGCTTTGAAATTTTCAACCATACCATTTAACTAGAACTGTAAATTTTCAGCTTTTCTCACAAGAGGCTGTACATAGAATAGTCTGACACTGTAGGAGAGGTTGTCAGGCAAAACTAGTAAAAAACAGTTCCCAGGGAAACAGAGTTGTGTCAAGTGTATGTAAAAGAGATAGGAACACAGGGAATTTTAAAGAGTTACATTAACTTTCTGAGTGCACAATGATGAAGAGATGTTAGGGACTGTAGGTGCTTCAGAAACACAATGTAACTTGTAAATACAGGGAACATTAATGAGAATGATTTGTCTCTTTTAACAGATGTGATGGATTTCAAAGCTGTCTTATGAAAAATTGAAACAAACTGTCAGGTAAAGCCTTATACTTTTGTTTCTGAATTTGTTAGCCTCTAATTGGTTTCAGAAATCTTAATACATAAAAATGATCAGATGCTATAAAGTAAAGACAAATTTTGTTTTATAAACAGGAGTTGCTGTCCATGAAATATTAAAAAGGAAAAGACAGATAATCCTAAGGGAAAGTTCTTACTATCGATATCTGCACTGTCATCACATGTGTTGTTTGAAAAAATGAAGCACTATCAAGAACTTCCTTGGAAACACACACAGGCCAAGATTTTCAAGATAGACTAGTGATTTTTTGTGCCGAAGTTGAGACACCTTAAATGGGTATGATTTCCAGAGCAGATCAGTCTCTGAAAGTCAGCCCCTTACCTTTAAGGTGTCAAGTTTGGCACCCAAAATCACTAGTCATTTTTGAAAATCTTGGCCCCAGATACCATTGGTAACCTGAATTTGCAGACTTTTATGAAAACTGGGGAAAAACTCAAAACTTAAGTTTCTGGAAAAAGAACTATAAAAATATACTTAGTTGTTTTTAAGTAACACATCATATTATGAGGTCATGACTGAATGAACTGTTCTTACAATCTTCGAATATAGCAATACGTCTTCATTATTAATCATCATTAGTCACATCCAACTGAAGTCAATGAAAAACACTCTGACTCCAAAAACAGCAGAATCAAGCCTTAAATTAATAAATTAGACTTTGGTCCACAGAACATGAAGCCAATAAAATTACACAGTTATAGTATAAACATCTAAGAGGTTTAATTAAACAGTTAAATTCCACAAAATGAAGTAGATAAGCATTAAAAATACCTTAGTGTCAAATCCTGCAAGGTACAGAAGCACCTCTAATCCTACTAAATTCAGTGGGCGTTGAGGGCACTCAGTACCTAGCAGGATTGGGCTATTTGCTGCTAAATTTAGGTTAATAGCAGATGACCCTTACCACTCTTAACCTCAAGCAGTAACCTCCTGACCCACCATCAGTGATGGTGTTTATAAGCATGTTACCACTGGTGTAAACAAAAAAAGAACATAATGTGTTGAAATTGTTACTGATGATGACAACCAACACACGTTTTACTCTGCCACTGGGGAAAAACGTCAATAAATAACTCAAAATCTGTTTGTTAATGTGCTTGAAACTTAGTTTTTGGTAGGATGTTGCTGGTGGTTTTTTTTGTTTGCTAAGGGACAATTAAAAAACAATCCACTGGGCAAGCCTTCCCAACATAAAGCCACTTACGAATACAGATTTGACACTAGCATTACTCAATATTTGGTATTTTCACTTTCTGACTCACGCCTCCTCTGACCATCAAAACATCATGGTAATATGCTAGCACACACAACAGACAAAACTGTGGACTATGGACTTCTTTAAAATATAAAGGTATGTGACCATAGGTTTGATAGGTTTTATGAAAGATCAGCTGCAGTCATCAAGAAATATGAAAGCTATGGTCTAGGTGCATGAGATGCTAGATTACCCAAAGTAAATTCTTTTTTTTTTTTTTAAACATTTTTTACATTGGGATGAGTCAAAAGAACAGAATGTAATTTTAAAAAAAATCTGTATTCATTACTGAGTTCTGAGATTTTTTGTTTTTTGGGGTGGGTGTTGTTTTTTGTTTTATAATAAATTATGACCAAAAGAGTTTCTTACTGGTTTCCATACACATCTGAGATTAAAATAATACACATCAGTTAAATTCTAAATATTTGGAGATCATAATAAAAAAATCAAAACATACCAAGGCAGAAACTGTACTTGTAATTTATGCTTTTCTTTTGCTTAAGGGCTTAAAGTACATCCTGCATGCATGATTGTATTTACACAAAGCTTTTAATATTTTTTTTTTTAACTAAAAGAAGCCTGAAGATAATAATTGTTAAAATTATTTCTCTAAGAGGAATCTCTCAGCAAACATTAGAATATCATAGTGATAATATATTATTTAACAAAAGTGAAACCCTGTTTTAGTTTCTACACTTTACCTTATGTGACTCCTCGTGTTATCTTCCCAGAGTTTTCCTCCTAGGTGGCAGAGCCCTTTTTTTACTGAGTTTATATGTGCTGTATATTCATACCCTTTGGTTGTTTTTAAAAACACCAGGCATCTTAAAAATATTTCTGGGTTGAAACAGTCCTTTCTGATCCCCCCAAAAACACTGGAGAGAGAGAGAGTTGAATAAAATATTGGAGCAATGGCCTGTTCCAATGGGGAGGAAAAAAAACCCAAATCTGCCATAATCAAATAGTGGCTTTTTGATGAGCTGTTGAGCAGAGAAGGGAATGTAGAAGAGAAGAAAGTCAAGAGGTGAATAAGTATTTTGAGTTTCTTGCTTTACAAATTAAATTCTGTCTGTTTTTTAGCTAGATCTTTTCATTAAGGAACAGGAGCCTTCATTTTAATGGTGGGAAGCGAAGACTTTTTTTTTCTTTTGTAGTAGCTGCCACTATGATTTAATTAAATGAAAAATATGTGGGTATGTTTTTGGAAATGTACAAGTTATAAAAAATGATTGCAGTAGATGTAACAGCCTATAAAATATGATCAAATAATGCACTCATCTATCTTTCTCAAAAAGAGAAATTCAATTAGGTGTAATTGTAAAATCTAATTTATATTCTCCTATTTCCAATTTAAATTTCCACTTTTATGAAGTGTTCTCTGCTTCAAAGTTGTGCATGTGTAAAAGACGCTTTGACATGCCTCTAATTGATTCGTTTTACACTATCCAAAGAAGGATAACAGTGATTTACAAAAGATTTTTTTTCTGTCTTGCACACATCTCTCATTTGCCCATCTTAATTCAATTAAAGGAAGTAAGGACTGTTTGACCGATGAATGAACCATATTTTAACCGAGGACATTTCTCTTTAAACTGGAATATACCAACCACTAATTCTCAGCCAGTTACTTCCGATCTGCAACTTTTATTTCAAAAGGTCATGGCATGGTCATGGAAAAGAAAGAGGATATTAAATGTTGGCAAGTATTTTACAATAGTGCAAAGCCGATAGCCTGATACAGAAAAGTAAAGATTTTATTCATATCTAATTTATATATTACACCATAAGCCTCCTCCTGGTGATTTATATGATTTGATGTCAATGTTTTAGTTTAACATAACCCTACCGTATATTCTATGTATTGTATGTCCACCCACCCAAAAAGACAAAATAGTTAACAAAAATTATTCTATTCTATTCTGGATAAGTTCTTATACTATGCTCATCACCATAGCATTTGAGTATCTTCCAGTAGCACATTAAGTGATGTGACTAACATCTATCACGTGTTGTTTGCTCTCTCATTCCCCTCTCCCCCCCACCCCCCTCCACCACACAGAGCTATAAATTTAGGAGAGAGAAGGCAAGGTCAAAGAAAGGTGCCTTGCACCTGGGAGTGGTAGGTGGTGAAGTCTGTGATGGTTTTTTGTTCTTGGGAGAGTTCATGCCACAGTCCGGGAGCAATCCCCCAAGAAAGTTCTGTCTCCCACAGAAGTGAGCTTTATCCCTGTTGTAGAAAGTTCCATTGAGCCAGAGGAAATGCTTGCCAAGGGCATGTTCAAATGAGCACAGACACAAAGGGTTTGTTTCCAAATGGCAAAAAAGACTGCACTTTTATTAAACAAACACGGTAAACATCCTAGTTAAAGCCCACAGGCAAGAGGCTTTGGTAAAGGAAATGCAGTTTCCTTGATCAGCCGCAGGCCCCATTCTGGACCAAACAGTATTCCAGAGTGTCCTGAAACTGTAATACCACCAAAGGACCAGCCATGGTCTGGCACACTGATGGCTGCCCGGTGCCAGTGAGAATGACAAATTTCATGTTAAGATTTGGGTTTGGTAGGGCTTATTCCTAAATCCACAGGAAGCAGCATAAAATCCTATCTCCCAATGGCATCCGGGATAAGAAATTGCACCCCTAACCCTCATTAATGACACACTCCACAAAGGGGATGGGTCAGGATCCCAACAAGGGCAGTAAGGACCAAGGGCAAACCTGAGGCTGGGAGTAGCAGAGAAGTTTGTAGTCAGGTTCCAGGCCAGGGTCGATACCAAGGGTCAGAGTCCAAGTCAGGTTTTGGGGTCTGAGTCAGGAGATGAAGTCCAAATCAAGCCAAGGTCAAATCCAGGAGCTCAGGAGCAGGAATGCTAGTGGCAGCTACAGGAGATCCACACTGTTGCCTGGACACTTCCTGGGCTTATATAAGGCAGGAAACCAATCAGGAGCCATGAGGCTGTTGTCTATCAAACCCTTGAGGCAGAACTTCCCATGGTCTGTGTCCACAACAGGTCAGGGGAAGTGGAGCGCAACTGGTTACAGCTGCTGCTGGGTGGTAGCCTGGAGATGTCAACTGCCTGGTAGCTCTGCAGGCCTAAGGGGCCTTACAGAATGTGCCTTTAAATCCTACTGCCAGAACCACCTGCCACTAGGCCACAATTGCCTAAAAGTTGCAATCTTGCCATAGGAAATGAGTTTATCCCATCCATATTTATTCCATCACTTACCATTGATCCTGGGAGTACTTCAACAACTGTTGAAGAGTCAAGGGAGGTTTTCTGAAACAACCACCAGAATGATGCAGAAAATATTGTGTAGAAGATGCCAATTCATATCCAGGCTTCTACTTCTTAAATAGGAGAAGGGAATATAGGACATACCATACTCCTCCAGGAAATTTATTGGGATTTTACTTTCCTTGGGCTTCTCCTTAAAGATGATCTGTATTTCATACCAGCAAAGGTATGATCTAGTTCAACAAGAGAGCTGAAAGAAAGAGTATCAGGGAAAATAACTCTGCTCATGGGAATGAAGATTTGGGCAGGCTAGAATGGCCAAAGTCTTTCACTACTCCTAGATCATTTTGGGCTGAGGAAAGAAGACAATTTGGTAGCAGTAGAGATTCTTGCAAATTGTGCCTGCTTTGTGCCCTTCTAAATATGAGCTTTGAGACCTGTGACCATCAGCCATATTTCCCTCTGAGCCATATACTTTTCTTAGGAAGTATGGCGGAGTTAAATGAGGATTTTTCACTTTAAAAGTTAATAGCCAAATTCACCCTTTCAATTATCTTCTACAACCTTCTCCTTTCTCCATTTTCTTCCATCTCCCTTTTCTTCTGATTTCAGCCCTGAAGCAATTTCAGCCTCCCTTTCTGCTCTTCTCTTTTACTGATCCCAGTTGATGCAAGTTATTTTGAACTTCGTAGGACCAGCACCCACTGCAATAACACATGTTCCATGAAATGAAGAAATTTTTTTTTTTCCACATCAGATCTGAATTCAGAGCTCTGGTTTCCTCCTCCCACAGCTGGTGATATCAATACCTAACACAGAGCAGAGAACTGCTTGCATTCCTCACTTTGTTGTTAGTTAGAGTGATATCATCAGATAGTGAATGGGATTTAAAAAACTTTGAAATAAGTGCATGGTAGGTAAAGTAAATAAAGAGGGCATGAAATCACTCCAAAACTACTTTATTATATATTTATCATTCTCTTAATGATGAGGGGGGAAACAGTGTTTCATTCTCATTAACTATGGTGCAATCACTTTCTGTATGCATGGTGTGAAATTAAAATCATTTGAATTCAGTAACAGAATTCCTAACCTCTTCACTACAGCTCAGCATCCTATCTCTTTTGTTCCACAATAATAAGGGATCCTCAGAGCTTCTGTCACAATGCTGAAGCACCTTTGTCTTCAAGCCATGCTGCTTCCAGTAAATTGAAGCCCAGCCCCGGAGACTTTTAGGACTTCCAGAGACCTTTTTTGACCAAGTAAATGCAAACATGTGAACCACTCCTTATATCCTGTACATCTGTTTCATGAGTTTCTTTGGTGCATATACAACCATACACAAAGTTTGCAAATGGCATCCACATTAGAATGGCAGCAATGACATAGGTATAAAGAATCTAAACGCAACATGAGATTGCAGGGATGAGAGAAGTGGGAGCTGCAGGTAACAAGGAGAGATTCTGTTCCAATAAATCTCAATAAAACAATACAGCCAGAGAGGGGAAATAGTTACAAAATGGGAGGACAGAAACAGGCACTCACATCCATTGTATTACAGAAAGTTTGTTTTCATCTGGTCTCCTTTGCAATCCCCTTAGTTATTTTTTTGTGTAACCAGAAACTACAGGAAGTGTCCACAGAGGATCGCCAAAGAAGTAATTCATAATATGAAAACATTTGAGAACCACTAAGCTGCTCCCGAACTCACGTGACAGGGTCCACAATCTTCTTGGTTCCCTCTAAACAGACTGTAAAAACAGCTAATTCTAGAATATCCTTGCTTGCTGCTACAACCTCTTTCTAAACCACGGTCTGCCAGGCTCTCAGTTATTTCCTTGGTCCGTTTTATTGGTCCTTTACAGCCAACACCCTGACTTGCTTGTCTCCATGCTCTTCAGGTTGGCAGTGGTTTTCACATGTCCATATGTTTCCTCAGCAGTTCCACAGATCATTATACTTTCTGGCTGTTTAAGCCATTTCAAACCACCTGCATGGCAATTCTCTCCCCCAAATGATTTAGTGACCTCCTCTTTTGGCCCATTTTTGGCATGTCACATACAAGTACCATTTGCTGTTGCTCAGAGCTGGGCTTGCATCCTGCTACCCTTGTTGGGGAATTTCAACAAAAAGTGTCAACTCCCAAACATTTCTTTCCAGAAGCTGTTAATGAAAATATATATTGTCTCACTATTGTAGTAACCTATGGTTCACAGTGAACGCCTCAGTTGCCTTTCTTCAGATCACAGTAGCTCATTGTCACAGGCACAGTATGGACATTATATTCCTCCACCTGCAGGGAACTATTGGGAACAAGACATTTGGGCAAAGATCCTCACCTAGCTTAAAGTGCCAATCGGCCCACTACTTTAATGGAGCCATGCCAATTGATACCAGCTGAGTATATGACCTCTGGTTTATAAATTATCTATCAAAATAGAAGAATCCCATCTTTAGATAATCCTGATGAAGGGGACAGAGGAGAAGAGATTCCCCTAAATAGTAAGAGAAAAATTCACAAGGGCCATTTAGAAGATCTATGTTTATCTGTACTTCAGAATGTAACATTCATTATATAGGGCCAGATTCTCCTTACTCACACTGAGTATTATCACAGTCCATGAGCAATTCAATTGAACTGCAATATTTAACTCAATGGAACTGCTTGTGGAGTGAGGTACTAAGTGAGAGTTAGGTATGTAAAACAAGGCCATTCATTTTGGTTAGCTTTACAAATACGGAGTGCTCAATTTGTAAGATAGCTAGGAAATATTTCCATTGGTCAGTATCCCTAGAGTGCAGACAAACCCACTAAATCTCTCTCTGAAGCCTGTATGCACAAAAAACAGGGTGCACATAAATCTATAGTAATACTGCTATTAGGCTCAGAAACACACATGCATACTGCACATACAATAAAAATGGACTCTCTTCTGAAACAACCAATGTAAATCATTTCCAAGGAAGCCACTGTTCGGTCCACAATAGGATCAATAAACAACATTTAAAGACACAATAGAATTTAACCTGTAATTTAACAGTAGGGGCTGCCACCTTATACACCCCTCAAGTGCTGTCCTGCCATATTGTTGTGTTAATGACCTCACAGCAGTAGACAGATCCTGTCCTTCTGCTTTTCTTTCTCACTGAATGATTTCCCTAAAGCCAAAGCTGGGCAAAATGCCACTAATGCTGCCGTAAAACTCCCACTGTGTTAGGAGGGAGGCAGGCGACTGAGGGTTCGGAGGTAATCAAGCTTACAGATTAAGGCTCACTAAAGCTACAAGATCAGCACAGCTCAGGGTGTTTATTAACTCTTTAAATGACAAGACTTATGATTTCGTATCTCAGCACAAGAATAAAAAGGACATTTTCTAACTAGATTTGACAGCTCAACTATTTTGCGAGATTAATTCTATTTTATCACAAAATTATCACTTGTGAATAAAAAATACCTTTAAAGCTGTTTGGATCAATGTCACCCTACAATATTCTTCGAACTATACCATCAAACAACATCAAAGGTGACCCAGTAATTAGACAGAAGTAGAAGGTGCTAATTATTCTTCCATTTATTAAAAAATAGGTTTTTAAAAGCAACAATGTAATCTGAATATCAATTAAACATACCAATCCCAGCTCCCGTGACAAAACTAAATCACTGCGCTGGAAATGTGACTTTTTATTAGTGAAGAATGGGTTAATTTCTGAATATAAAATGGGGTTGATACAATCTGGGTGTGGGTTTTTTTTTTTTTGTTTGTTTTGTTTTTTAAACAAAAAGCAAAATATACTCTACAGATGCTTGATTAAAATGCAACAGCTGTTTATGGCGGCGCATTTTCCGCTAATTTACTAGGGCAGATTTTTCAAGGAGCCTTGTTTTAGTTGCATCTTCATTTGCATAAAGCATGCACATAACAGAACTGCCGTTCCAGTTTGCTTGGTTAATATTTGAGTCATATGACACAAATTCAAATTAAATTAAGCAATCCACTCCAGCAAAGGAAAAAAAAGTCAATAGATTTTTAGTCATGAAGCAATTACAGTAGAGCTCCAATAGCAAGCTCATACACCTCCTTCACATAATCTAACTGAATATATCTTTTTATATCTTTAACTTCTAAGTCCAAACCATTTGATTTCTAGGGATTTGTACCCAACTAACATTTACGCTGCTCTTTGTGTTTGTCCTATGTGGAATCCCTTAGTTTTTGTTTGTATTCTTTTATTTCTCTTTTATTTATTTGATCTATTATATTTCTTAAACTTGATGACTAATCCAAATTAACAACAAATACTAACGGGTTTATGTAAATTATTATGATGAACAAAAAGAGATCATAATTATAACATTGCTAAGTGAATGAGACAACAATGACTACAGTTTTTCTATCAGAGATTGAAGCAGATGAATTTGGACTTTATTGATGGTAACAGCAGCAAGTCTTAATCACTGAACGCCAATGCAGTCTGGTTTCCATAGGGTAATGACCCGTCTATATATAACAAGGGTCTCGTTCATCATAATTCACATAAATATAAAACTTTAGCAAGCTAATGGAGGGAATGTGTGAAAAGTGATTGGATGGGTAAAACTGTATGGGGCTGGAAATGCACTAATTGATTTTATTGTGCTGTGCCTACGCCTCCTGCACAGTACATCAGATCTTTACCTAACTGCATTTCAATTGATTTTCACTGATAGGCTTCTTTCTTATGTCTAAGGCTTAAGTACTAAACTAATAAAAGGATAAAAGACTTTGTAATACAGATTTTGAAAATAATGTCCATACGTGATGTCTATGGAAGGAAATTGTATCTGTTTGTCCTACCAGAGTGACTACAACAAATGTAATAACCCATATGCAAATAATCTGAAGAACTGTAATGGGGGGAAAAAACTACAGTCCATACGCCAAAGTCAGGCTTGGTCTGGACGACTTCAATAGAGTCATTTACATCAAGGCTGATTTTGGCCAATATGTCAAACTATGTTGAAAGAGTAACATTTCAACGTTGATACTTGCTAACTCAGCGAAGACTTTAATATTAGAACTTTGTTTCCTGATAAAAAGTGTTTAAAAATAAGGGGAAAAGAGAGACATTTCCTTTATAAGGATTGTCTTTGTAAAATGATGTTCTTGTGACTTCAAACCACAAAAATTTTTAATTCTACAGAAGGAGAACTACGGCAGACAGAGAATTCTCCATAATGCAGCATAGCTACTGTATGTGATCAGATCTTTAATCGTGGTCTGTTCCAACCCCAGAATTTTATTGATTCATGTTTCCTAACAAATGAGGATGAAGATGGAAAAGAAGGGAGTTGCTGCTGGTAAATCTGATACAGAAGAAATGTCTGAGTAGCCAATGGAATAAGCAACAGGTCTATCTATAGGAAAACTGTGCTAAATGGGAAAAGCAAAGCAAGAAAAGCAATTTAAAGCTAAATAAGTGAAAACTACCAATACAAAACAGATTTTCATTTACATTTTACATCTCGTGGCATTGTTTGCTATTACAGTTGCAAACTCCACTATTTGCTAGTCAGATGGTTCGTAACATCTGTATAACAAATGAAAATGTATAATGGTTGTTCCGGTTTTGTGTTCCTTTACGAGGTTTGGTGTTGATAATCTCCAAAACACACCCATGATTCTTTAAATTAAACATAAGAATCTTGTCTCACAGTACAGCTAGGTTATCCATGTGTAAGAGCCCAAGCCAAGTAATTACACATCCGCTCAAAGGATTAGACACATAAGATTTCTTTAAATTTTTAATAAAACTGCACAGCTGTTGTAGGGAAAAACTCTTTTGTTCTAGATTTTTTTAAAACCATTAAGCTCAAAATGATTCACAGTTATGCTTCAAGAAAAGTACTTTAGAAAGTATTTCTGTAAGGCACTGCTTCTTAGTAGATTTAACATAATTTAACCTCATGGCGAGAGATTTGAAAACCGAAAAGAAAGATATTTGATAAAAAAAAAAATTTAAGGAAATTTCTGTGCCCTGACTAGAAGATTTACAATAGCATATTAATTAATGATATAACCACTTCTAACTGCATTTACTATTTCACATAATAATTTATTACTCTTATTTTCATATGGTTATTTTCTGGGACAGTGATATCAAATAAGGTATCAAAGAAAATTAAGGGAATGTACACAATGCATTTCCTAGTTTAATCATAGCATCCGCACAATGTCTAAAGTGCTAATCAACAAAGCACAGGTGGATCATTTTTTCTTACCACTAAAATTCAAATAATTTTTAGAAATATGCTTTTTGTTCCTTAGTCTAAATGTATTACAGTAAACTGCTGCAACAACATTCATTGCTGCTGAACAGCCAATACACAGGAATTAGGATACAAAATACATTATGTCGCTATACTTATAATGAACCTGAATCTCAAACCATTTTAATGAACTGGAGATGACCTTGATGAGTGTCAAAGCCAAGAGCAAAGGGCAGCTTCTGCCCTCTCCCACGTTGCCAACCTTTGCTACAACATTTATCAACTTACCTTCTTGATCTCTCAAGCAGGTCACGTTTTCTAATCAGCCGCCAGATCTCAGACCCACATCCAAATTAAATTACTGAACGAAGACAGTTCAGAATGTGGACTTGAGTAAAAGAATTAGCACAAAAATATCCTGAAATGCTGACTATATCAATATCTGACCCAACGTGGATTTATTTTTAATACTTCTATATAAACATGAAAGTTAGTTACAGAACTGTGTGCTGCTCAATATGAGAATCCATGAAATTTGCCCTTAAAACATATTACTTCCATGAATGCTTTCTATTTTGGACTCCCCATCAAGCTTTCTATACCTTCCTTTATCTGAACATTGCCCTGTGTTTTATATTGTCTATGTTGACTGTAAACTCTTCAGGATTTGGGCTATGTCAGAGGCCCCAATCCTGCAAGCACTTACGAACATGCTTAACACTAAGCTTGTGAGTAGCCTCATTGACTCTAATTACAGCACTCAAGTGCTTAAAGTTAAGTGTGTGTGTGTGTGTAAGTGTTTGCAGGATCAGTGCCAGATTTAGTGCAGCATCTACATTTATGGTGCTGGTAAAATGTTAATGACAACAGTTCAAATGAACTATGGTACATTGAATATCGCACATATTAAGTATTTTAATATGGGACTTTTGCTGTAAATTTAGGTAAAGATCAGGAGTAATTTTGTGTGTTTATTTTTCTTTTTTTTAATATTTAATATTTTCAAAACTAACATTCAATCATGAAGAAAATGACGACAAAGCCCTGAAATGCAACTCAACTCAGACTTAACAGTAATAAGTGTGGAGGGAAAGGAGACACATAAAACATCAGGGGATTTGAAAAAGAAAAACCATTTACACTACCAAATTCTTAGGTTGCCTTGTGGTTTTTATTGTATTCTGTATATTTCTTCCACCTATATAAGGGCAGGGCACTGCTTTCCATTCCATCCTGTTCAGATCCTTTTTAATATGTACATCCCTTGTCACTGCATTAGCCAAACTATGGCATTGGTGTAAGGGAAAAAACATTAGGTCAATATTTTAGGCTAGGATTTTCAAAAGAGCCTAGGTGACTTAGGAGCACAAGTCCCATTGATAGACAATGGGGCTTAGGGCTGGTCTACAGAGCGACATTTACTGGCATAATTATACAGGTATAATTATACCACTATAGTTACACCAGTATAACTCCACTTTTGGAGACACTTATTCTGGAATGACAATGCCTTTTTCTAATTCATCTTATATCACTTTGGAAGTGATTAAGCTAAAGCAGAAAAATATACTCTTATTCCAAAATGAGAGTGTTCACAAGGGAGTTATATGGGCATAACTATCCCATTATAACAACTATAGCAGTATATTTATGCCAATAAATTTCCCTGTGAACATAAGCCCTCTGAAAGTGAAAAAACAAACAAAAACTAGGCTGCACATTTGTGCACACTCTCTTTCAGAGATATACATAATAATGGCTAGAATTTTCAATAATACCTAAATCAACTAGGTGCTTTTGAAAATTCTACCCTAATTCCCTGCCACCCCTTAGAAAATCCCTGGCCTAAAAAAAAAGACAGGAGCCTAACATTAGATTACTACATCCATATTTAGGCATCTAATTAAGGGGGGCTCAAAAGAACTGAGCTCTTAAGATGCCACTGTCTTCAACAAGATTGTTGGATGCTTGGCACTTTTGAAAACCAGTCACTTATTTAAGTGCCTACACATGGAAGAGCCTTACTTTCACGTTGCTAATTTTTATAATTTTGGTCTTAACAAATGCGAAAGTGCTCTTCTCTCTGGAATGTTGAAGTCTTCTCTAGTGCATTTGGTTTTTTTAACTCATAGTAGATTAACATTCCTTTAATGGGACAGACTACAAGATGATTAACGCTTTCACCGACCATGAAATCAATGGGAATGAAGGTGCTCAGCACCATCCAGAAAGCACTCTGCATTGTGAAGGGCCAAGTCCATGAAAGCTCACTTAAGGCAAAAATAAGAGGCAATGCAACCATCCACCAATCAAGAATAACTCTGGACCATGCAAGTGAATTTTCCATCATGTCCTGATGCTTGCAAACCTGATCTCTCACAGACAATCACTGGGAGTAGGTTTAGAGTCAGAAGCCCACTGCTGGTCCTAGAAGCAACTCAAAGAGCCAGCAACAAGATTGACAGAGCAGATTTTATCGAGAAACGGGGAAAGAAAACATCGGAGACATTTACGACGTCTCCAAGATACCATTGTGTGTGCCACTTTGTGTAACCTAAAGAGAACGGCTAACTGTAGTAACTCAGTAACATAGCGCAATATGGCTTTGCTACACTTAATTTCTAATTGCACTTAATTATTTCATGGTCTTAATAAGAGTGGGTTATCCAAGATGTAAAAGCATTTAACTAAAACTAGGGAAGGAGTGTCATATGTAGCACCCCTCACCAACACAGTGGATTCAAAATTTGGAGTCAGAACTGAACATCTTGGGGCTTCAGATTTTGTTTGGCTGATAAAACGTTCCTGGTGGGAGAAGGAACATCATTCTGTTCCCCATCACTCTTACCAGGCAGGAGGAGGAGAGAAAAGCCCTTCGGAATCTGTTCTCCCTCAGCTTCAGCAGAGGGAGATGGAAGAAGATCAAGGCATTCTTGAAATCTCCTCCCTGAAGGCCAGAGCACTCAATTAAGCTTTTGTCTTGCCTGAGAGCTTTCCTCCCAATGAACTTCAAGACGCTCCTGCCCATAATTATAGTTCCAAGAAAGATGTGAGAGCCTATTTTCCAGTTCCAATTCGAATGCAGCTGGAGTCTAGTAAGAATACATTTAATTTTGCTGAATCTAAACCCCCCAACTCTCATACTAATTCAGTTTAGAAGTCACATCCCTTGCAAAGCCTAACTCAGACCCCAACACCACTTCCTTGCCTCATTGCTAGTATTATTATTAAAATGCAGGCATGCTTGGTATCACAGCATTAAAAAGGGCCTTCAAAAAGAAAACCCTAAAAGTAGCTTTAGTACAATGTGCTGAATGCCCGTGGCAGATCTGAGTATGGAAGGTATTCAGCTATTGAGCTTGTTGAAATCAATGGCAAATTTCCCATTTACTTCAATAGAGCAGGAGCAGGCCATAGGAGTGTAAAAGTCTTTCCTCCCAACTGCCTTTTGCCAGGTCTCCCACAATTGCAGATTACCATCCTCCAAAGTGAACTGTGACCCAACATATATCAGGCTGATGATGGCATTATAATCTATGGAACGCAGTGAAGGAAGGAGCTGGACTATAGGGATAAGGGGAAAGTGCTGTCATTTAAAAAACAAAAACAAAAACTAGGCTGCACATTCTTGCACCCTTTCAGAGAGATACATAATAATGGCTGGGATTTTCAAAAGAGCTACGCACCAACCTCCAATTTAATTTCAATGGGATTTGGGCACCTAACTCCATTAGGCACCTTTGAAAATTCCTGTGAATATTTATAATTCTGCAAAACATACCACACCATACTGCAAGAATCTATCAAATCAAGTTGCTCAACTTGGGCGGGGGTTGTAACCCCTGCAGGGGCACCAACACTTGTCAGGGGGTCATGATCACCCAGCACTTTATATATTGTTAAATGGAAATTGTCCTTGCAAGAGGAAAAGTGGGTCTTGGTGTGGTCCTGTTATGGAAAAGTTGAGAAGCCATGAATTAGACAGAACTGTTAGTCAACCAAGCAAATAAGGTTAATTATAGTAACGATGTAGTCTCAAAAGATTGGGGTGTAATTCAGTTCAGTATGTAAAAAAAAAACTGGGAAAAATCTTGCATGAACTTCATCTGCATAATGCAGCAATGATAAATGTTTCTCTTTTTACCTTAATGATCTAACATTTTAGATGTGTGTTGAGTTACATTTGCATGGGGAATATATTTACTATTAAGGAGAGTGCTGTACTCTACACTTCTAGGATCTCCTCTGTAAATCCCTCTGGCTCCTTAGGATCATTTTCCTTCTGCCTTCTGGTCCCAGTCTGGATCCTCCTCTGGATCTCTCCATTTTCTATATGGTTAGGTACACATCATTAAAACTGCTTTAAAAGTTTTGCTTTGCTGCAGAAGCTGTAGTAAAGGAGACTTTGCAATGCATTAGCTTTTCCAAAGGTAACGTGGCAAGACAAATTCATTTAAGTGGTACCTTGTGAAATGTAAATCTTGTACGTATTGCATTTTGTAGCCTATTTTATACTTGCCTACTTCCACTGTTTGGAAAAATAAAACCTTTTTATAAAACCAGCTTTCCAGTATCTATAAGAAAGTGTTAGTTTGTCCAGCTTTAACTTCCTTGTTGATACAGAGAGAGACCTGTTGTGCTTATTATATAGTTCAACAGAACTTCTTATGCATACAGTTAGACAGAACCACAACTGCAATATAGCCTTTGAATGTACAGCAGCTCAATGTTTATCTGGCTGCTAAATGGAATTCAAAATTTCTTAGTAAGAAGGAATCCAATTTGGCTATGCCATAAAATGGATTCCCCTGTTTGCAAGAGCAACATAACTGAATTCCATTCATCATCACAAATCAGTGCTGTTCATCTCTGTCCACCAGTTTTGTTTACAGAGATCACAGACAATCGTACTGAGACTATAACATCTGAAGCCTAGTAGTTAAATATCAGTAGTTGGGGTGACTGAGCTGCATGCAGCTAACTGCACCATTTCTTCGCCATGAAACTAGAAAACAAAAAACAGAACAGTAGCCATGAGCATCATTGCCCTAAGCAGAACTCACCTTTCCAGATGGCTTTGTTTTACTTAATTTTTTTTTTTTAAATAAAGACATAATCTGTTCTTTCACTCCTGAGATGGATACACTCAGGTGCAAAATTAGGTAAGGATCATTTATACTCACAATTTGAGCTAATACAGAAATCAACAAGCAGTCACTTCCAGACTGGCTTTTAAATGATAATTGTAAAAGATAACAAAAATAATTCAAAGCAAACTTTTATGGGGGGATAAGGAAAGAACCATTATAAAAATTCTTCCAAAATCTCTTCAATTGCCCTTTTTAATGTACTACATTTTCTCTTAATAGGAACTTTTTATTTATTTTATACATTTTTCCTAATTACACATTCATGATAGTATTAGGAATTACTTGGCAGCAGCTCTAAAATATTTCATATTGCCTTTAGATTACTACTTTTGCTGCTGAAATACAGTATACTAAAAATGAAATAACTTCCCCATTTTAATATGGTTATAAGATTCCTGCTAGGCTGTGACCTAATTGAGACTTTTGATCTTAGCTTTTTTAAGACATGTTATTCTTCATAGTCTGTAAAGCATTTTAACTACAGATCTCCTGCAATCATTACTAAAGGCTACAGGGGAAAAAGAGAAAAAAGAAAAAAGAAAAAAAAAGCCAGTTTATCAAAGTCAATGGAAATACAAGGTATTAATTATGCTAAATGAAGAAATATGGGCATTTGGTTACTTTTGTGGGTCAGAAATATTTTAATTTGTTGCTGCCAGCCAGCTGCCTTTCCCTGACCTACGTGCATCTGTATCAGCTGCCGGAACACATCAAAGCTCTCCTAAGTGAGGAAAGCAACAACCAGTGCAGAGGCCCCCCTGTGGTACCAAGGTCACAGTTTTGACTGAAACCACCACATTGTTATCAATTACAATCACTGATAAGGACATGACCTTTTTCTGAGGTACATAAATGGGGGGGGGGGGGGGGGGGAAGAGAGAAGGGAATTGTACAACTGCTTTCCCCAAAATTTCTCTCACCTCATTTTATTTGCTGAGGAGGAAAGCAAAGCTGTGCAGCAAATCTAAATTTCGAGTGGACAAAAGTTTAAAGCCCTACACTGATTCAGTTGCTGGTAAGAACAGTCACATCGCACGAATGCTGTTCATTTGAGTTAGTCAACTGTGCCAAATCCACCACAGAGTACAATTAAACTGGGGGGAGGAGGGGAAGGGGGGAAGAGATGTGTTTCTATCATAGAGAGGGCCTTGTGAATTCTCATCAAAGCCAAACCAAAAATGTCTTGTATTACAGAAGGACCTATAGCAGGAGCATGTGTCTCTGAAAATAAGCAGTATTATATACAATAGTAACTCACCTAGTAAAAAAGCCCCTATTTTCAGTAAAGATTGCTTTTTAATTTTATTCCTTAAAATTCTTTGATCAAATAATTTGTACTATAAAAAAATAGCCAAACCTCCCTAACTTTGCACTTCCTTAAAAGGTTATTTTTGCTGTATGCAAAATCCTACAGCCTTCATCTTACTGTGCTTTATGTGATACTCATCTTGTTCATTTCTAAAACATTATACTTCTCTGCTTGCATTAGAATGTTACAGCCACATCCCACCAAAAATGTTAATTAAAAAAACAAAAAAAAACCAAAAGGTAACACCAGTCACAGATAATCCTATTTCCAATCTAAAATGTAAAGCATTTTCAATGGCAGGCTAAAAATGATATTTCAGAGATTTAATGGCTCTGATGACAAAGTTCAAAAATACATCATTAACTTCTTCTGAAAAAAAGCTGATTCTAAGTAGCTGATCGCTATTGTTCAGTGATTTACAAAGTCATATTTAATTGATTTCTTTAATTTTTATATTTTTATAAAGTCATATTTAATTGAATTTAGACTGAAAGCTCCAAGGATTTTACATGTCATCATTATGAATCTACTTGTTTTCTAAAAAATCATTTTAAGCATTAGCTTTGTATGCCAACAGTTTTTACAAATCCAGGTTCAAAGGGAACCAGATTTAAATCAGATGGATAAAAAAAATAAGGAGAAATTGCTTCGGTATAAAACATCCTCGTTCTGTAGTGTAAAAACATTCTTCCTCTATATGTAAAAAGAGAAAACAAGATGAAACCAATGGATGCATAGCTATGTCACTCAAACCCAGTCAAAGACTTGTGTTTTACTACTGTTTTTCCCTCAGGGGACCAAAAATGCAAGAGTTATACATACAGAGATATATATTACATAGCTATCCATAATTTCATACTCTTGATTATTTGAGCTTTAATACAAATCTCAGTGCAGAGAACTCAAACATGCAGACTGCTTAAGAGGCTGTGAAATGGTAAGAGAGAGAAAGCGTAAGAAGATAGTTTTTAACTGTTTCACAAACCTCACCCTTTTGTGTCAACATTTCTAAAGGAAAATACATTTTACAGTTTATAACCAGTCATGAACATAAGATAAAGCATTTTGCCACTTGTAGGAAATCAATAAGCAACATCAAACTACTCATTTGCAAATAATTTATGTCTTCTCTTTGCTAATGCAGTACAATCCCTCCTTGAAAATAAAGAGAACTAACGTATTATTATGCTCATGAATGCAATGCAAAGTAAACAAAGGCATGTAGTACTTCTATATGGGAGAGCAATGGGTATGTCTCTAATTAGATATTTACAGCAGAAATATAGAGGCACCACACAAGTTATTTTAGTGGGGAAAAAACATACAACGATTATGTGAAAAAATAGAGAAAAGTCATAATCAAAGAGTCAAAATGCAGGAAATAAATTGAATAAGCTGCTATTTGCAGCTGCCTAAAATTGTGGAACGTAGAATATGGGCTGTCTTTTCACAAGAGTCTACGAAACACTTTTAGGATCTGAACCTGCAAATCATTGTAAGGCAAATCTACCATTCAAGTCAATAGGAGTTTTGCCAGACTAGGGACTGTGGGATTAGGCCATCTATTGAACAATGAGCATGACCGTACCCCCAGGTCTGCATAAACTTCCAAGCACAGATCTGCCCTTCACAGTAGAGGATGGGAAGAGGGAAAGGGCACCTGTCTCTGTCACTATTGCTGGTGTGTGGAACTCCCTGTATGGATCTTGAAATCAGCATATAAGGAAAGGATAAAAAAGGAGGGCATTATCTCTATCCAACTCTTTGGGACACCCACTCAGCAGTTAACATACACTCAGGTTGAATTAACTCTTGAGCAGAACCACCCCCACACAGGAAATCTCCCCTGGAAGGGTGTGGCGGGAGTCCCAGAGGCAGCTGCTGCCAGGAGAAACTCTGTCAGCGCAGCTCCAATATCAAGGAGTCAGGGGAAAGGTGCACAGGGCTGGGAGACAGCTTGATGGCAGAAGGTCTCTGCAATGATGCCCTTGTGCTTCCTGTAGCTCTTGGGGCAACCTTCCCTCCTTTTTCTTCCACAGAAATGTCTCCATGGGAGGAACACCGGGAAGCGTTATCAAGCACTTTGTTACTGCAATTACCCTCCAAGAACCTAGAGCGAACAGATCTATGATACCATCTAATCTGTTATGCATTCCTCTTTCTCTTCTTTTAACTTGTTTCTTCAACACTGAAGTCAGATGAAAAAAAAAAAGTGGGAGTTGATAAAACTATGCTGAT